>NC_066864.1:24770645-25085645 GCF_025177605.1 Cucumis melo | reverse complement strand
ATAGATTTAAGGGGTAAACATGATCAAGATTGGCGTCGGATTCATGCGGAACATATCGGAGTGTGGAATTCGCGATATGATTTTCGGGTTGAAGCACCTACTACAAGCGAACCGACGGTATCAGAGAACTATTTTGTTTGGTATAGGTCGATTACCAGACGCTTTATCACCCAAGAGGGAGCTTTCTATCATTGCATGGTAAGGATTTAATATGCTTTGTTTTATACATTTAATCAAAATAAAACAATAATTTGGTTTGTATTACTTGCAATCTTTCAGTATGATTTTGTTGACGAAGTACAAACTTTCTCCGTGGAACACGATATAGAAGCTTTAGGGCAAATATGTGATAGAACCACAGAGCGCGTAGATCACATTATTCAACAGACTCGACGACTTACTGTTGCTGACACAGATCGTAGACGCATGCGACGTAGACGACGACGGCAAGGCGATGATGTCGTAGAGGGTGATGAGGATAATTAAAAGTTTGTAAATTAATTTTGAATTCTTGTTAATTTCAATTAAAAATGTATAAGACATTGTTAATTAATTTTTTAAATGTCTAACCTTTTTATAAGTATGGTAGTTTTTTACTAAGAAATTTGACTACAAACTCTTGAAAACTTACACATTTAGTACACAAACAATTTATCTGGATTCAATTGAAATTTATAACATATCGTTTACACCGAAATTATATTAAAATCTTCATAAAGGAAACTAACACAAGTATTTGCTAAACATAATTTGAGTTGTCATCCAATAATAATTCTAATAATAATAATAATAATAATAATATTGATAAAAATAATAATAACATAATAATACTAATAATAATAATAACAATAATAATAATAATAATAATTACAATAATAATAATAATATATACTAATAATGATAATAATAATAATAATAATAACAACACTAAACATAATAGTAGTAATAATGATAATAATAATAAAAATTAAATAACAACATACTATTAAAGCACAGAAGTCGTGTACCCGGTACACGACTTCTTGCCACGTCGGACGGCACTTGGACGGTCAACAAGTCCAAGCTGATGTGGAAGTCGTGTACCCCGTACACGACTTCCATGGAAATCGTGTATGAGGTACACGATTTCATGGTAAATCGTGTACCTCATACACGATTTCCTTCCAAAAATTCCAGATTCACTCTATTTTTGACAATAGTTTGCCCCATCACCCTATTTTTGCAATTTCTTTTCACCTCACCCTATTTTTGTCAATAATTTCAAAAAATACCATATTTCTACAAAATACCCTAGATTTGGGGACCCAAATCTAAATAATTTTTAAAAAAAATTTGGTAGACGATTTTTTTAATTCTTTTGGTACACTATTGTTTAGATTTATTTACAGGATTGTTTACTTTTTTTACACAATCGTTTATATTTGTCTACTCCAATCCAAATAATTTTTTTCAAGATTTTTTATACACGACGTTTTATTTTTTTTACACGATATTTTAAAAATTAAACAATCGTTTACATTTTGCTACTCCAATCTAAATGATTTTTTTCAAGATTCTTTATACACAATCTTTTATTTTTTTCACACAATCGTTTACATTTGGCTACTCCAATCTAAATGATTTTTTTTCAATATTCTTTATACACGATCTTTTAAATTTTGCTATTTTGTTGTACACAGTCTTATACACAGTCGTTTATATTTGGTTACCAAATGTAAATGTGTAAAAAAAAAAAAGAAGAAAGACGATGGAAAGAAATCACAACGGAAAAAAGAAGAGACAAAGTAGAAAGACGATGGAAAGAAATCGAAGCGATAAAAATGAAGAGAAAAAGAAGAAAAACGATGGAAAGATTAAACAGTATAAACAAAGAATTGAAAAATAAGAAAGATGATGGAAAGAAATCGCAGAAAAGAAAAAGAGAAAAGAAGAAAGACGAAATCGCAGAGGAAGGCGAAATAACAAGAGGAAGACGAATGCGAGGAAGAAAAGATAGATGGAAGGGCAAACCTGAAATATTTAAAAAATGGCTAACCTTATAGGCTTTGTTACACGGGCCATAAAAAGAGTTTACAGTTTTGTTACATTTATGTAAGTTTTCTTTTTTTTTTTAAGGTATCTCATTACTCTCTCTATTGCATTCCAGTGTTATAGACTAGGTCTGCTGGTAATACTATGACGTAAGCTATGTCTGGTCTAGTGCAATCAGTAGGATACCTCAAACTCCCTATGATACTAGCGTACTCGAATTGGTTAACACTGTCACTAGTGTTCTTGAATAATTTTACACTAGAGTCATAAGGTGTACAAGCTAGTTTACTTTCAAAGTAGTTGTACTTCTTTAGAATTTTTCTATGTAATGAGATTGATCTAAGAAAATTCCATTTTCAATTCTGGTAATTTTGATTCCTAAGATTACATCAGCTTCACCTAAGTCTTTCATGTCAAAGTCTGCACTCAACATAGATTTTACATCATTTATGACTTGCAAGTTTGATCCAATGATTAACATGTCATCTACGTATAGGCATTTAATAATACATAATCTTCCTTCAGTCTTATAGTAGATACATTTGTCACTCTCATTTACTTTGAATCCTTTTGACATGAGTAAGTTGTCAAACTTTTCGTGTCATTGCTTGGGAGGTTATGTTAGGCCGTAGAAGGATTTATCTAGTTTAAAAACTTTGGATTCTTGGTCGTGAACTATGAAACCTTTAGGTTGTTCTATATAAGTCTCTTCTTCTAAATCACCATTTAGGAAAGCTATTTTGACATCCATCTGATGGATTAAGAGATTGTTCAGGGCAGCTATAGATATCAACATTCTAATTTAGGTGATTTTAGTGACCGGGGAAAAAGTATCAAAGAAATCTATGTTTTCCCTTTTCCAAAATCCTTTTGCTACTAATCTAGCCTTATATACTTATCTACTGATCCATCAAGTTTGAGTTTCTTCCTTAAAACCCATTTGCAGACTATGACTTTACAACCAGGGGTAAGTCAACTAAATGCTAAGTTCTATTAGATTCAAGAGAGTTCATTTCATCATTGATAGCTTCTTGCCATAAATTGGCATCTATTGAGGATAGGGCTTGTGTTAGATCTATTGGATCTTCTACGTTGTATGTTTCGAAGTCTTCTCCAAAGTCTTTTATGGTTCTAGCTCTCTTACTTCTTCTAGGTTTAGGATCTACTTCCTTTTCTTGAGTTTGGATCCTAATTGAAAGTATACTACTGGAACTTGAGCCCTCACTTGTTTAACCATTTAGGCCTCCACTATTTCTATATTTAAAAGGAAACCTATACTAAAAAAAAATCTACGTCATTCGATCCAATGATTAATTTGTTTTCTAATTCATAGAACCTATAGGCTTTATTGTTTTCAGCGTATCCTATGAAGACACATGCATAGGCTCTATTACTCTAGTTATAGACTTATGCGAGGTTTTGGTTATCTTAGCTTGACTACAACATGTACATTTCTCAAAATCATGCAGAGATAACTTAGGTATAAGGTTTAACCTATTCATGTTGCTAATTAACCTTTTATTAACATGACAAAGTCTAGCATGCCAAACATTAAAAGAAGACAACATATAAGCGGAAGATGAAATCTTATTAATTTCCTAATTCAATTTGAGCATGCCATCAGTAGCGTAACCATTCCCCACAAATACAGTATTTTTAGTTAAGGTAAACAAGTCTGATCCTATGGTTTGTATGAATCCAATCTTATTGAGGAGATATCCGAAGACCAAATTCTTTCGAATTTCTGAAGTATGCAAATCTTCCTTTAGCACAAGTGTCTTGTCGGATGGGAATTTCAGTTCTACTTCACCAATACCGGCCACCTTGGTTATGTGATGATCTTCCAGAAGGATATTCTTATCTTTAACCTCATGATATTTTCTAAAGAGACTAAGGTCGTGGTAGACATAGCGAGATGCACCAATGTCTAGCCACCAACCTTCAGAACCTCCAATTACATTAACTTCAAAAATCATACTTCTTTTGCAATAGTCATGGTACTGTAATAGTCATATAATTCATCAATAAGTCCATTAAGAATTAAGTTCTTACAAATGAAATTAGTTTATGTCCAAGTGGAAAGCTTCTTCATTTGTTCTTCTGTAGGATTTTTTCTGAGACTTTCGACTTTTCAGTAGTACAAGCAGTGGCCATCTTCTTCAACGTAAGAAAAAATAACATTTTTTGTTTCCACCTTTTGAAGTGTGCTCCTTTATATTGGAACAATCGATTGAGATTGGAAGACATCAAATCAGATTGGAATTGTCCGGCAATCACAGAATAAATAAGAAACGTCTTAAAATTGTTGTTGCACTTCGATCTTCAAACACATGACACGTTCAGATTCAGCAACACAGGTATGGAAAACACATAACAACAGTGGCAAGATGAATCGATCAAGAACTAAAAAACTGCAAAACAGAAATGAGGTTAGTATACTGCTGAGTCGCGAAACACACTCTCTTTAAGACGTTTTACAACTTTGTTCTGGATTATGCAAACATGTTATTGTCCCGTCTTTAGGATAAAATAGATTATCATCTCGTCGTCCCTGGTAAATATGATTTTGGAGGAAATTTGAAGAAAATGGTGAAAATAATAATGAGTAGAAGAAGAAAATAGAAGGTTTAGGTTTTAGATGATTCTTTGAAGAAGATGATTTTAGGTTCTAGGTTTTAAGACTACAATATCCCGAGCACCCTCAAGCAATCTCGAGCAAAATTGAAGAAACTGGGGCTAATCTCGATGTTTCTAGGTCTAGATGAAGAACATAAAGCTTTAGAGATTGGGTTCTCAGGCTAATCTCAGGCTATCAGAGGTCTATCAGACAAATATAAAAACAACACATGTGTGTCAGACAGACGACTGTTAGATGACTATCTGAATAAAGACGAAAGGCAGAACTTGGGCCATCTTGTGGCCAAGTTCGGTCGAATTTGGAATAGAGAAGAAGAACTAATTTGATATATCATACGATAGCTATCAAAGGTCCATTATACAAATATAAAAAATGTGTATCAAATAGCTATCAAAGGGCCATCCAAATTAAGACGAAGAAGAAGAATTAGCGCAATAAAATTGAAATGAGGGTAGTTTCTTCTTTTACTTCAGGCCCATTGACGATTTTAGGGTAGGCTTTTAAATTGCTATTTTTACAATTTAGAAAATGTAGTGACATGGGCCCTATTAACATAAATGTTTTTGCTATTTTTGTCAGCATCCCTAAAATTAATAGGTGCATTTTCAAATATAATATAATAAGCTAAAATATTTATAAAATATAGCAAACTTTCAAATTCTATCAATGATAGACATCGATAGACTTCTATCGGTGTCTATCGGTGTAGTTAATAAACATTTATAAACGTACTTTTATCAGTGTCTATCATTGAGAGAATATGATATTTTGCTATATTTTGTAAATATTTTCAGTTGTTTGCTATTTCTAATAATTTCTCAAATTAATAAATTAAAAACAATTATTAAGTTTTATTAAGATATATTTTTACTGCTTACTTAAACTTTCATTTCAAATCTGCTTGCATGTTGATAGTGTCTCAAAACGTCTTAAAAAGAATATGATCTCCGACTTAGCATTTCACAACCACTGCCTTTCATTTCTCTTTGTGAAAGTAAGTTAAATCTTTAGATAAGTTTTTTTTATAATATTTATAATGAGGAATTGTCATAAGTGTAAAAAAAATTGAATCTATTTACAAAATATAGCAAAAAACTCAAATAAGCTATAGAAAATTTAATGATTTTGTTATAATTTGTAAATAGTTTCATTTGTTTACTATATTTGAAAATGCCTCATTTAGACTTTTATTGGTTAGATGAAAACTTTTTTTGTTTAATGGACAACATAAGCAACATAATAAAAAATAATTGGATCGATTTTGAAAACTTTGATTTTTAGGACAAATTAAGGGTGAATTGTCTAAATTACCCTTCATTAATTTTACCTTCCCTTCCCTTCTCTTTAACATAAAACAAAACGAAAAGGAAAAAAAATGAAACTAATTCGTGTTCTTCTCCTTCTTATGAATTTTTTAACTTTCTCGCTTCTACTTCGGTACATATCATTACTACCTCAGTGTCGTTCGTCGCTCCTTTGGTGCCGTTCATCGCCCTTTTGGTGAACATCCAACGGTGAAGGTCGCCTCTCCATTGTAGTTTTCATTGGGACCCGAAAGTCCCACAATAAATGTTTAGTTTTTGTTGATTCGTTGAACGTCGTCTCTCCATGGTCAATGTTCACCATTGCAATTTTCAGTTTTCATTGAGACATCAAAGCTTTCTTGTGGCAATCGAAACCTCTCCTTGCGGCTTTTCTTTGCCAAATCTCAAAATGTGATTTTCTCTTGTACGTATTTTTTTAATATAAATTTATATAAATCTGGGATAGTTGGGGTGTTTCTTAGCCTGTTTGAAAATTGAAACTAGGTAGCATTCAGTAGGATCTTTTGTAAATTGAAACTAGGTAGCAATGAATAGGATCAATTTCTTTAGTAAAGGTGGAAGATATAAAGTTGTAGTTTGGACTATATATGTTGAATCCTTTGAATGGTAAGCTTTCTTCTCACTAGTGATGCTATAGTTTCTTCTTGTTGGATAGGCTTGGAATTGATTCCACTGAAACTGACTAAACTTTCCTTGTGCCTGAATTTCCTCATCATCATGTGTCAGTAGTTTTGCATTGCTTAAAAATTTCAATACCAGTTCATCCTATAACCTGCGACATCATTATAGAGCTTCTTAAGGAGACATTAAGCAGCCTTGTAAGTAGAAAAACTTTGTTACAAGTTCTAAGGATTTTCTTGAGTGAGAAAGATTCTTTTCGATTCACTATTATAACTAGGTTTGAAGAGGATATATGATTATTCATATAGATGTCCAAAAGAAAATAGCTCTAAAATCACCACCCTGTGACATGCTTTATGAAGACAACCTCAAAGCGTATATTTCCTTCAAAGTATTACACACTTAAAAGAAAAATGCAACGTTTATATTGTTGGAATTTGTGTCCTAAAACTCATACTTTGTTATTTGATTCAATAAAATTTATTATTGAATGCTATAATCTTAAAACCAATAAATTAAGGTCTCAAGGCTATTTTATTGAGTTTGTCATATATACTTGAACTTTATGTAGAGACATAAACATGGATTAAGTTCAAGTTAATAGCCCAAATGGTCTATAGTGTATGAATAAGGTTGGACGCCTTATTCTGGATAAACACTATGGATGCGGCCCGCTCCGTAGTTAGTAGAAACGATGTAATCCTGAATCGTTCATGTAGAGACATGGGAGTGGAGGCATCCTATGTAATTGGGTTGCATAAGACTGGAACCACAAAAAAGTCACTTTTAGTTATAACACTGTAAACTATAAACTGACTATTTTTCAATTATGATGACCTAGGTAACTTGATCTTAATCCTGAGCTAACTATGAACTTTTATTCATTCGGTAGTATCCTTAGATCTGCATAGGTGAGGGCAGCTCAACATCGCTGGCCCAATAAGCCTCCCATTTTAGAGGTAAGACCAAGTGGATAGCTAGGGACATAGGGTGCAAGATGGAATTCACTCCTACCCACTTCTGAGATAGTAGATAGGTTGTTCCCTTAAGGACTGAATCCAAGTCTTGAACAAGGGTCCCCACCTTCTCACTGGCTCGAGAAGGATTCAGGTTTATAGGTTAGACCTTAAACCAATTGTTTAATAGTGGATCAGTGGGTCTTAAGGAACAAGATATAGTCTCGGGGTAAAACAGTATTTTGACCCAGCCGAGATTATGAACAACCTGTGAATGATCGACTTACTTATCATGGTTATATTAGGTGGACAGAAATATATCTATAGTGAGGGGAGTGCAACTAAGAGTCTTTAGTGGAATGACTCTTTAGTTAACGAATGTTGATTAAGCTTGGTCTAAAAGAGTTTAGCCAGTTAATCTATAATCGTTGGAGCCCATGATCTATAGGTCCATTAGGTTCCCCTACTAGCTTATATGGATTCAACTAAGAACAAGTATGTTGAAGTAATTCGAATTATTCGAATAAAGATAAGAGAGAGAAACTGACAAATATATAAGATATAAGTCGATAGAAATAAACTTTAAGTTTTGTGTTTAAATATGATTTAAATAAATATGAATATAGATTCATATTTAAAAGCTTGAAAAGTTTAGAAAACGGTCAAAAGTCAACATGTTGATTTGAATTTTAGAAAAATAAACACAGATTCATAATCTGGAGGTTAGAATTAGTCAAGACAGGAAAATTAGTAAAAAGTCAAAAAGTTGACTTTTGACTAAGAAAAGTCAAAGTTTCACTTTGACTTGAATTGGTCAAATGACCAAAATACCCATCTGACTAATTTCTTAATTACTAAATGTTAGTGGGCGATGTGGCAGCCGATTATGAATTAAAAGGCCACTAATTTTATTAAAGAGTTAATGATTTGAGTAGGTGTTATTATATATGAAATAATTGACATGCAAATTGCATGTATATTTCATACAAAACTTCTCATTACCAAATGAGAAAAGAATGAGGTTTTCTCTGAATAACAACGTCTAAACGATACACTCTCCATCTCTCTCAATAATTTTACTTCAAAAATCGAGTCCCGCAACTCAGTTCTCGGTCTTGAGTATAGTAGGTCAACTTGGTGGTTGTCCTTGTTCGTGATTTTCAGGCAGAGAAAAAGCATTGGATCAAAGAAAAAGTTCAAAACTATAAAAGGTAAGTTAATTGTTTACCTTTTTATGCTTTTCATTTAAGTCCATCGCTTAGTAGGTGCATGTTAACTTTTAAATCGTTTAGATGCATATAGAGTAAAGCATGATCCTTTAAATTTCGCTGCTGCATGTCTCTAGTGCTTTGTTTTTTTCCAATATATATATGCCTAGGAATCGTTTAAGGTGTTATAATATATGTTTAGGAGTGCAAGCAACTCAATTTAGTAAGCCTCTTATGCACTTATGTTTTATCTCGCACACATCTCACACGCATCTCGCACATTCCCATATTTCCCTATGCGAAAATAAAATTGTTTACCCATCCTAAGCCATTTGGAGTGTTTCCATGCATGTTTAGTAAGTCTTAGGCCCTTATATTTTATCTCACACACATCTCGCACATTCCAAACTTTCACCATGTGTTTGAAATCAAATTGCTACGGCTCCTAAGTCATTTGGAGTGATTCTATGCATGTTTAGTAAGTCTCTTAGGCCCTTATGTTTTATCTCGCACGCATCTCGCATGCATCTCGCACATTCAAACTTTCACTATGCATTTTGAAATTAAATTGATACCCCTTCTAATCCATTTTGAGTGTTTTTATGCATGTTTAGTAACTTTCTTAGGTCCTTACATTTTATCTCACACATTCCAAATTTTTACTATGCGTTTCGAAATCAAATTGCTACCCCTTCTAAATCCATTTGGAGTGTTTTTATGCATATTTAGTAAGTCTCTTATGTAATTATATTTCATTTGTTCCTTTTTTGTTCAGGCTTCAGTTATGACATCAACATCGACTGATGGACCTGTTGGGGTTGATGCCCTAAATCACGTGATCTTGTAGTTTACAATTGTATATATTATACAAACATTTTATTTATTTAAAATAAAGCGTTCTATTTTATTTGACATTTAGTTGTATTAACCCACAAAACAAATAAACTAACATCCTATTTTCTGTAACTTCCATATATATGTGGAGACATACAAGTTGATCATATTTAAGTGATAACCTAAATGGTTTGTAGTAGATGGATAAGGTATCCTACCTTATCCTAGTGACATTACGAATACGACATGCTTTTGTAGTTGTTACAATTGTTCTAAAGTGCTACAAATGATTTGATTCTAATCATTCATGTCGAGACATTAGAGTGCTATACAAAGAGTTTGTATAAGATCGAATCATGAAATGAATAGTCTCTCTTATTAACACCGTTACTTGTTGAGACTACATTTCATCAGGATGACCATAGGTGAATTGACCTGAATCCTAAGTGAGTTGTGAACTCTTGCCTATGAACACGGTCCTTTGATTTGCATAGGTGAGAGCGACCAATGTCGTCGACTCAATATGCCTAATATTTTGAAGATTCGTCTGATTGGGGAGGAGGGAACACATCTACACAAGAAGGAATTCACTTCTTTTATATAGATAGAGTAAGTAGAGAAATTGCTCTCTTATGGACTAATTTCAGGACTTGAACAATGTAGCGTCACACCGTCTCTAGACCAGAGAGGAGTTCAGTTATAGTAGGACTATAGTTCTTGTTCATTAAAGGAATCATTGGTATTTAAAGAGTTATATGTAACTACAGGGGCAAAACGGTAATTTTTGGCCTAGCTATACTTACGAGTAATTTGTGGAAGATTATTGCGCTATTGATTGGTTATATTTAATGGACACAAAAATATATCTACTGTAAGAAGAGTGCAACTATTAGTATTTAATGGAATGACTGATAGTTAATTAATGGAGATTAATTTAATTAAAGAATTTAATTAATTAATCTCATATCATTGGATCTTCAATTTGTAGGTCCATAAAATCCCCTTGTTAGCTCAATAAGGATAAATCAGAATCAAATTTATTTTGGTTTAATTTGAATTATTCAAATTGATTAAAGGGTATAAATTGTATACGATACAATTAATATAATGTATTTGATACATTATAATATAAATTTTTTTTAGAGAAGTTAATATTTGAATATGATTCAAATAATAATAATAATATGAATAAGATTCATAAATAAACTATAGGTTAATTTAATGTGGATTCGATTCATATTAGCACTATAGATCATATGAGAAATCTAAACCATTACTTATATTATATATGATATGATATAAAGTTGATATTATATGAGATATAATATTAATTAAATTTATATTAACTTTAATTAATAAAATAGTTATTTTACATGCAGAGAGAGTGAGGGAGTTATTTTGATAATTTCCCTCCATCTCTCTTAAGATGGTTGAGATATACAGAATCTCTCTACACTCTTTACTTTCTGATCTCTCTGTTCCAAAAAGGAAAAAGAAATTCTCTCAAAACTTTACCTTCACCAAATTATAGAAGCGATAACTCTCTGTTGATTCTCACCTTAAGAATAATGAGGAAGACTTCATGGTGTTTAGAGAATTTAAGAAGTTCTTAGAGTTTCTACAAAGGTTAGTTTATTTCCCTTTTTTCCTCCTTAGAAGCATGCATAGGCTTTAGTTTTGTTTTTTTCTTTGAATTTGTTGGTTTTACAAATTGCATTCCATTTGCACAGCGTTCACACGCTTTCACTTTAGGAATCCCATTCCTTCAGAACCCATATTCAAGACTAAGCCTTTCCATGATTTCCAGGCTCTAGTAAGTTGTTTGTGTTATTGAGAAAATACAACACGTAATATTAAGGCCAAACTTAAATCGGATAAGTTAGCTATTTAGGAAAACAAAGTTCGACTACTTTTTCAATCTAAATATAGTCTTTAATGGGCCACTCATTCACTACTTATTGTTAGGGGGGGGGGTGAAAGATGAAGGGAAGGATCATATAAATTTCTTGCTGTGAGGTGTTGTGTGTACTTTTGGTAGGAGGGAGTTTAACATCGTAACAGGTCTATGGGGTCCTAAAAAGGAGTCTATTCAGTTGGTTGGGAATATAGTAGATTGTTGAAGAACTTCTTCAAAGACAAATAGTCTATTTATGTAAGCGACTTAGAGGACATATTTTTGGATCATCAAGATGATGACAATGATATGGTCAAATTAGCTTTGGTATACTTTATAGAGCTATCATTGTTAGGAAAATATAGATGAACCAAAGTGAACAAAACATTTTTAAAGATTGCTGATGATTAGAACATATTTAACAATTATGATTGGAGCTGGAGTGTTTTCAAACGCATGCTTAGTGTCTTAAAAAAGAGCCTTGGACATGCAACATGCCAAGGAAAAGAAGAAGTTAACTAAGATAAAATATTCTATCATGGGATTTTTGCATGCGTTGCAGGTATGCTACTTCATACTTCAAACTTATGCATACATTTATGTATATCTTGAGGCACTTGCTAAACTTGTTTGTCAAATGTGGAATAGGTTTGGGCATATGAGTCTATACCAACCATCACTAGATGTAGTGTAGATAAAGTAAACGATGATGCCATACCACGAATGCTGAGGTGGGTGTGCCAACAATCACCGAAGTCCAATACTATACAGAGCCAGGTGTTTGACTCGCCAATGGTAAGTAGCAAATAATAGTAACTCACTTAAGGACCGCATTAATTTGTGCCTTTTTGTTTGGCCTAAATACATTTGCTCTTTCTCTTATTCTAGTTGATAATTAAGGTGGTCATTAAGATGACACCTGAATAGAAGCAAATGAGAATTACTTCAGGCGAACTTTTTGACAAACCCCACCCATCTAACATTGTTCATACGAAGAATGATGTTCAAAAAGAGCAAGAGAAGTTAGCAATGACGAAAGTGACTTCAAAAAGAGTAAGAAACAGAAGTCGAAGTATGAGATGAAGGAGGTTATTCAGAATCTCTAGAATTGAGTAGCGATTCTCGAAAGTCAACTTACAAGTCTAAAATCAAATATTGAAGAATTGAAGGGCATGATGTCCATCATATTGAAACACATTAAACTTCAAAAAAGGAATCAAAGTCTTGCTTTTAGAAATTGTTAATGATCCTTTGATCTTTGTATCAAGTTTAGTTGTTCGATGCTTGGTAATTACTCATATGTTAAGTTCCATGTTCTCACTAATCTTGATGTTAATTTCTATCATTATCCTTACTAATGCATTTTGAGCTTCCATAGGGTGATGAAGGAGACCATATGGGGTTTGAAGGAGACCATATGGGGTTTGAAGGCTTGGTAGATCATACACTACAAAATGAAGAAGTGGATGTCCAAACCCAAGATATTGACACCATCGACACCCCTCCTTGGTTGAGGATGCTAAAGAAGGATGACACAAGTAATAGGGTAAAACACATTGAACATAAAAAAAAAAAAAAAAAAAAAAAGAAGAAGAAGAAGTTAGGAATCAAAGTCTTACTTTTAGAAGCTATTAATGCTCCATTGATCTTTGTATCTAGTTTAGTTGTTCAATGCTTGGTAATTACTCATATGTTAAGTTCCATGTTCTCACTAATCTTGATGTTAGTTTTTATCATTATCCTTACTAATTCATTTTGAGCTTTTATATGGTGACGAAGGAGACACATGGGGTTTAAAGGTTTGGTAGATTATACACTACAAAATGAAGAAGTGGATGTCCAGACCCAAGATGTTGACACCATCGGTACCTCTCCTTGGTTGAGGATGCCAAAGAAGGATGACACAAATAATGGGGTGAAGGTGGGTAACAAGCACCAAATGAATGCATTGGGCATTTAGGTCAATTGAATTTATTGTTGTTTAGGTCAATTAAATTTATTGTTGCATCAAATTTAGCAGATTTAGGCAAGTAATTTCAATGTGCTTCGAATTTATTAGATTTACGTCATTTTGAGCTTTTAATTTTGTGAGATTTAGACCAATTGAATCGAATTTGTTAGATTTAGGTCATTTTGAGCTTTTAATTTTGTTAGGCCAATTGAATTTATGGTTGCTTCAAATTAAGTAGATTTAGGCCAATTGATTCAAATTTGTTAGATTTGGGCCATTTTATTCTACATTCTTTAAATTTGTTAGGTTTTAAGCCAATTGGTTTAATTTCGATTGTTAATTGATTAGACTTAAAAGACATAATAGTTTTTTAAGTTTGATATTTATTTCACAAACCTCCATTATTTCTCAACTTGAATATTATATTAGATATACTATTTTATATTATATCCAATATATTATTTTATATTATATCCAATATATTATTTTATATTATATCCAATATATTATTTTATATTATATCCAATATATTATTTTACATTATTTCCATTATATTCTTTTATATTATTTCCAATATATTCTTTTATATTATTTCCAATATATTATTTTATATTATTTTTAATATATTCTTTTATATTATTTCTAATATATTATTTTATATTATTTCCAATATATTTATTCTCAATTGTATATTATTTCCAATATAGTATTTCTCAACCTGTATATTATATTATTTCTCAACCTGTTATTGTTATTGTTATTGTTATTGTTATTGTTATTGTTATTGTTATTGTTATTGTTATTGTTATTGTTATTGTTATTGTTATTGTTATTGTTATTGTTATTGTTATTGTTATTGTTATTGTTATTGTTATTGTTATTGTTATTGTTATTGTTATTGTTATTGTTATTGTTATTGTTATTGTTATTGTTATTGTTATTGTTATTGTTATTGTTATTGTTATTGTTATTGTTATTGTTATTGTTATTGTTATTGTTATTGTTATTGTTATTGTTATTGTTATTGTTATTGTTATTGTTATTGTTATTGTTATTGTTATTGTTATTGTTATTGAAAATTCATTTTTCCTCACTTAGATTACTTTTTTTGCTTTTTCGAACTTATTTTTGCTTTTTCGAACTTCTGCCAATCTATGAAGTATCATGCTATGTAAGTTTCATTGAAAATCTATTTTGTGCGATCCACTTAGACATATGTTTTAGGAATCATGTTGACACGTACTTAGGAACTTGATACTTTGTTATGTTGACTATTCTGCAGTTATGGTAGTCATTGAAAAGCTATTTTGTTCAATCCGCTTAGACATATGTTAAAGAAATCAGGTTGTTTTGTATTTACTTTGGAGGAGTGGGGCTAAGGGTAAGTTTATGCTAAGTTTCAACTTGATGCAAACTAGAACATTGCTTGGTTTGTAAAGATTGAATCGAAATTTACATTTGCAACATTTATATACAATGCTTATGCCTATGCTTATGTAGTCGGTGTTTTTTTTAATCTTTTGCATTCCTTATGGGTCTTTTATTAAAAACCTTGGTTGTATGAACTTTGGACGCTTATTTTGAAAAGTTTATTGGTCTGCTTATTAAGAAGGTGATTTTTGTTGTGCATGTACTTAATGTTTATGCTTATGTCTATGCATTTTCCGTAATAACAATAACAATAACAATAACAATAACAATAACATATACCTATACTTATTGTTATGATTTTCACATACGATGCATTTTATGTAATGACCCAACTTTCTGGACTAAGCTGAGGTCACTACCAAATACCAAAACTCGACCATTCAACATAAAATTTAAAACGGACCGGTTACGATTCATTAAAAGCGTTAGAAACATTACAAAAAGACAGTTTCGGGCCCTATTTTAAATCAATCAAAAAAAAGTCTCAAATAAAAACTCAAGTCATCAGTTCAAAATCACAAGTCAAACATTCTGACAAAAATACATAGCGGAAGCGATAAGAAAACCAGACGCGTCCATATGGCCTTTACGCATCCTTCCTGCCTCTCGCCGGTCTGGCCCTCGCTGTGCCCTTACCTGAAAAGTTAAAGAAGAGAAAAGGGTGAGTATAAACATACCCAGTAAGGGACCCACTACTGGACCCGTTAGGGGACAACAGTTAACTTCCTATTCGGGGGTACCCTACATAACAGTCTAGTGGTTCCGTAGAACGCACATATCAGTCTAGTGCTCCCGAAGGATGCACATATCAGTCTAGTGCTCCCGAAGGATGCACACATCAGTCTAGTGCTCCCGAAGGATGCACATATCAGTCTAGTGCTCCCGAAGGATGCACACATCAGTCTAGTGCTCCCGAAGGATGCACAGATCAGTCTAGTGCTCCCGAAGGATGCACATATCCGTAAGGCACACTACCCCATAGATGAAGCTAACCGTTACCCCTCAGTCCATACTAAACCGTCTACAACAGTCACACCCCAACGACATTCATATTACAATTCCGCCATAGGCTTTGTCAGTCAGATAGTAACGGTTTAAACAACTACACCCTCAGTTGCTATACGCATCACCAATTCGCACGCCATTAGGGAAAACCCTAGACCCAATCAACTAACCAACCAAAACCGGACTCACTGTCCTTCCCCGTCCAAACTCCATGATCAACATCCAGACCAATGGTTACTACATACTGAACCGTAACTTCAAGGTCCATCAACATAAAATCCCAATCTACAATTAGCAGTCACAGTACCTTTACATCAGACAAAATATAATAACAGTGCTTAACAGTCAACACACATACAGTTATTCAGTACAGTCACTAAAGTGTAATCCCCTGTGGATTACTACGTTTTCAGCCTCGATCCGAGGTCCAGTAGTAGGAAAAACCTTACCTGATACTCGGTTATGCCCCTCGATCGAATCTACGCTCAACGGATCAACCTAAACGAAAACACAAAGGTTTTAGTTGATGACTCTAGTAGAAGTCGTTTTAAAAGGTCCGAAACGACACCCGTTGACTTACCCAAGGAAAGGAAAGCTATCTCCAAACAAGCCTGCCGCGGGACCCGAGAACTTAAGCGTCAACTCCTTACTACCTTTAAGGGATGGACGATAGGACCAAAGCTTATTCCAATATTCAACTCGAATCGGATATGGTAACATTAGGGAATTCATCAAAAACAATCCTTACCGAAGACTCACCGTGACCCGAAGTGGAGGAAGGAAGGCTTAGGTGGCTCGGCTCGGCTCGGCTTGGCCTCGGCTCACGGCTCGGCTCACTCTCGGCTCGGCTCGGCTTGGCCTCGGCTCACAGCTCGGCTCAACTCGGCTCGGCTCGGCTTGGCTCGGCTCGGTCTTCGGCTTGTCTCGGCTCGCGGCTTGACTCGGCTTGGTCTTCGGCTTGTCTCGGCTCGCGGCTCGGCTCGCGGCTTGACTCGGCTTGGTCCTCGGCTTGTCTCGACTCGCGGCTCGGCTCGCGGCTTGACTCGGCTTGGGGCTCGGTTCGGCTTGGGGTTCGGCTCGGCTGGCTCGGCTCCACACAGCCGGTTTGGAGCCGGTTTAATTTCCACACCACCCGACGGCGGAACACACGGCGGCGATGGCCGAATGGCTTGCCCTTACGTCGATGCTGGTATGGCGACAGCCGACGTCGCACCACCGAGGCATAGACGGCCGATGGCTGGCCGTGCACGCAGAACCCAGAAGAAGAACGGTCGGGGACGGCTGTCGCTGTGGCTTCCCGTCGGTGAGGTGCGGATGGAGAAAAATGGGCGGTCGTCGAAGGCGTACGGATGGCGTCTGTGTTCGTCGGGTGAAGAAGCCGAAGAGAAGAAGAAGAAGAAGAAGAAAAAGGCCGCCGGAAAAATGGAGAAGAAAACTTGAGGGGGTGTGCGGCGGCGCAAGGAAGAAAACGAAATGGATGGGGGCTCGCGCGCGGTAGGGTTTCTTTCTCTCTTTCTTTTTTTTTTTAAATATATATATATATATATATATATATATTAGGTTTAGAAAATCAATAATAATAATAATAATATAATTACTATTATATGATTATTATATAAATTTACAACTATAAATTCCAGAATTTCAGAAATTAATCCAAAATTTAAAATTCCCGAAAAATATATAAAACGGTAAAAGTTTACCTCGAAAATTCGGGGCGTTACATTCTTCCCTCCTTAGGGAACTTTCGTCCTCGAAAGTTTTATTCCTCGAACAGATCGGGATAACGGGACCTCATGTCATCTTCTCGCTCCCACGTAGCCTCTTCTATCCGGTGATTCCGCCATAAGACTTTAACCAGAGGGATTTCCTTATTCCTCAACGTCTTCACCTCTCTAGCAAGCACCTCGACGGGCTGTTCAGTATAGCTCAAGTTTTCATCGATCTCTAGTGTCTCGTAATCCACTACATGGGATGGATCTGGCACGTACTTCCTCAACATAGAAACATGAAACACATCATGAACAGTCGAGAGTGATGGTGGCAACGCCAAGCGATAAGCTACAGGGCCAATCCGCTCCAGAATCTCAAACGGCCCAACAAAACGGGGACTCAGCTTTCCCCTCCTTTCAAATCGTAAAACACCCCTCATAGGTGCTACTTTTAAGAACACCTTGTCCCCTACCTCAAATTCAAGATCCTTCCGCCTCACATCTGCATAACTCTTCTGCCTACTCTGAGCGGTACGCATGCATGATCTAATCTTCTGTATCGCTTCGTTAGTAGACTGAACTAATTCAGGGCCCATCAATCTCTGCTCACCCACCTCACCCCAGCAAACCGGGGATCTACAACATTTGCCGTACAAGGCCTCAAATGGTGTCATGCCAATAGTAGCCTGATAACTGTTATTATAAGCAAATTCCATCAAATGTAAGTGGGAGTCCCAGCTACCTGGAAATTCCAATGCACACGCTCGCAACATATCTTCTAGAACTTGGTTCAGACGCTCAGTCTGACTGTCAGTCTGTGGATGGAAAGCTGTACTAAAGTCTAACCTCGTGCCCATAGCAGTCTGTAAACCCTTCCAGAATTTGGAAGTGAAACGGGCATCTCTATCAGAAACAATCAACACTGGCACTCCATGTAATCTCACTATCTCAGACATGTACAACTGTGCCCACTTACTAGCAGTATAGGTGGATTTACCCGGAACGAAGTGCGCTGATTTAGTAAGTCTGTCCACCACAACCCAAATCACTGTAAAACCCCTCAGAGTTCTCGGCAGCCCTGTAATGAAATCCATGGACACGTTTTCCCACTTCCATTCCGGTATGCTCAAGGGTTGTAATAAACCCGCTGGTTTCTGCCTTGGTGCCTTAACCTGCTGACACACCAAGCATCTACTAACAAATTCTGCTACTTCCCTCTTCATGTTACGCCACCAATAAACCCGCTTCAGGTCCTGATACATCTTCGTACTACCTGGGTGCATGGAGAATGGGGAACTGTGAGCCTCAGATAATAATTCTGTCTTAACCGCACTATCCGACGGCACACAGAGGCGTCTCTCGAACAAAAGTCCACCATCAGAGGATAATGAGAACTCAACCGCTTGCCCTGCCTCTGCTAGGCCACGTTTCTCAACCAGATAAGGATCGTTACTCTGAGCATCAATGATCCTTTGCCTCAAATTCGGTTGTACCTTCAACTGGGCTAACTGCATAGTGACTGCCCCCACTGACACTGCAATCTCAGCCCGCTCGAGATCCCGATGCAATGGGGCCTGTCGGGTAATAAGTGCTGCCGAATGTGATACCTTTCTACTAAGAGCATCAGCTACCACATTTGCCTTGCCTGGATGATACAGTATCTCACAATCGTAATCCTTCACTAACTCAAGCCACCTTCGCTGTCTCATATTCAATTCTTTCTGAGTAAAGAAGTATTTCAAGCTCTTATGATCCGTGAATATCTGTATCTTTTCACCATATAAATAATGCCTCCATATTTTCAAAGCAAAAACCACTGCTGCCAACTCTAGATCATGTGTAGGGTAGTTCTGCTCATGACTCTTCAACTGACGGGACGCATAAGCGACCACCTTACCCTGCTGCATCAAAACGCAACCCAAACCCTTCTTGGAAGCATCACTATAAATCACAAAACTGCCAGAACCATCAGGTACAGTAAGAACCGGTGCGATAACTAGCTTCTGTTTAAGGTCCTGGAAACTGTCCTCACATGCCTTGCTCCAAACAAAAGGAGCTCCCTTTCTGGTCAACTGAGTAAGAGGAGTAGCTATACGAGAAAAGTTCTCCACAAACCGTCGATAATAGCCTGCTAAACCCAGAAAGCTACGAACCTCACTGACTGTGGAAGGTCGGGTCCAACCGGTGACTGCCTCTATCTTAGCTGGATCCACAGAGACTCCAGCCTTAGAAACCACGTGGCCCAGAAAAGACACCTGCTTCAGCCAAAACTCGCATTTCGAGAACTTTGCATACAACTTATTATCCCGAAGTGTTTGCAGAACTATACGTAAATGCTCCTCATGTTCGGCCTCCGTCTTGGAGTATATCAAGATATCGTCGATAAACACGATCACAAAAGTATCTAGGAACTCCCTAAACACTCTGTTCATCAAGTCCATAAACACTGCCGGAGCATTCGTCAAACCAAAAGACATCACAATAAACTCGTAGTGTCCATACCTGGAACGAAATGCTGTCTTTGGTACATCACCATCCTTAATCCTCAGCTGATGGTATCCCGACCGAAGATCAATCTTAGAGAACACTGTGGCTCCCTGTAACTGGTCAAATAGATCGTCGATCCTGGGCAAGGGATATCTGTTCTTTACGGTTACTTTGTTCAACTCCCTATAGTCAATGCATAGACGCATCGATCCATCCTTCTTCTTAACGAATAAAACTGGCGCACCCCAAGGTGACACGCTCGGTCGAATGAATCCCTTATCAAGCAATTCCTGTAACTGTACCTTCAGTTCTTTCAGTTATGCGGGGGCCATTATGTAAGGGGCTCTGGATATAGGAACCGTGCCCGGCTCCAACTCTATGGCAAACTCAACCTCTCTGTGAGGAGGTAACCCTGGAAGTTCTTCAGGAAAAACGTCCGGATAGTCCCTCACTACCGGTTCTGACGACAGGGATACATCCGCCTCTCTAGTATCCACCACGCTCGCTAAGATACCCCAAGTACCCTGACTGAGCAGTTTACTGGCCCTGATGGCTGAGATTACCTGAGGCAACGACTTTGACCCTCCTCCCTTAAATTTAAAACTGGCCATCGAGGGAGGGTTAAACGTTACCTCCTTACGTGAACAATCTATGCTGGCGTGGTTAGCGGCCAACCAATCCATACCCAGGATTACATCAAAGTCAAGCATATCCAGGACTATCAGCGTTACTTCAATCACATGGCCTGCTATCTCAATCTGGCATGCTTTCACCTTTTCCTTCGACAACATACACTCCCCGGAAGGAGTAGATACTGATAGAACATGGTGTAAGGGCTCTACCTCTAAGCGGGCATGCAACACAAATGCGGAAGAGATAAAAGAATGTGACGAACCCGAATCAAACAAAACTAAGGCGTAATGCCCCAACACTGGAAGCGTACCTGTCACTACCGTGCCTGCCTTCTCAGCCTCAGTCTTGTTGGTAGCAAAGACTCTACCCTGATGTGGAGCACCTGCTCCCTGATTCTGCGCGTTCCCCGTGAGTCTCAACGGGCATCTATCAGCTGTATGACCCTCTTGCCTGCACTTAAAGCAAGTCCTGGTCCCGAATAAGCAACGGCCCAGATGGTGCTTCCCACAAGTGGTACACAACGGCTTCCCTCTGGCAGCCTCCCCTGCCTCAAAAGGTTTCTGCTGGAAGCGGCGAAACTCATCACCTGATCTGAAATTCCGCTGTGGCACTGGAACAGGCTGCTGCTCAGCCTTCCTCTTCTGTCCCGATGTTGAACCTCTACCAGCGGTCTTAGACGAGTTAGCCCTCTCCTGTAAACTGAGATCCACTGCCAGGCGCAGTGCATCGGCATGAGTAGCGGGTCGGAAAGCTCGGACCAAATCCTGAATGTCCAGCCGGAGGCCTCTAACAAACTTATCAGCTCTGGCCGCCTTGGTCGCTATCATCTCGGGAGCGAAGCGGGATAACATGTCAAACTCCGCATCATACTGCTCCACTGTCATGTCACCCTGCTCTAAGTTCAGGAACTCCTGCCGCTTGGCATCTCTCAAACTAGCAGAGAAGAATTTCGCATAGAAACTCTCCTTAAACTGCTGCCACGTGATCTGACTCACATCACCACCTAGCATTCTCTCTGTAGTCTCCCACCATGCAGTACCTCTGTCAATCAACATAAAAACAGCACACTGAACTTTCTGATCCTCAGGGCATTTCATGTAACGGAATATGGTCTCCAAGGACGATATCCACAGCTGAGCCCTGGTGGGGTCCTCCAAAGACCCATCGAACGTCGTGGGATTATACTTCCTGAAATCCCTCAAGTGCTTAGCCTCTGCTGACAACTGATCCGGCACAAACTGGGGCGCAACTGGTACTGGAGCCGGAGCTGGAGCAGGAGCTGGTACTGGAGCTGGCGCTGGAGCTGGCGCCGGAGCTGGCGAGGCAGGCTTCTGCTGCTCCCGCATCTGCATAATCAAATCTCTAAACCTCTGCTCCATGGCGGCTAGGTCCGCATGAGTAACTGGCGCAGCCGGGTCAGGGGCTTGGGCTACAGGCTGCACCTCAGGCTGAACGCGTCCTGCTCCTCTTCCTCGGCCTCCTCGGCCACCCCTACGTGCACCTCTCCTTGGCGGCATTTCCCTAACAACCACCAACGATCCCCTTTAGTCATAAATGGTAATTAAATTTGCAGTTTAACTTAGGTAAGGTAATGCATGTAGAGTTATACATATACTTTCATGGGAGCGTACCTGACGAGCGGCAAGGATCGTTTCAGCCATAAGGACACAAAACACAGACTCGCATTATAAGCCAGTCTACAGAACCTAAAACTTAGGCTCTGATACCAACTGTAACGACCCAACTTTCCGGACTAAGCTGAGGTCACTACCAAATACCAAAACTCGACCATTCAACATAAAATTTAAAACGGACCGGTTACGATTCATTAAAAGCATTAGAAACATTACAAAAAGACAGTTTCGGGCCCTATTTTAAATTAATCAAAAAAAAGTCTCAAATAAAAACTCAAGTCATCAGTTCAAAATCACAAGTCAAACATTCTGACAAAAATACATAGCGAAAGCGATAAGAAAACCAGACGCGTCCATATGGCCTTCACGCATCCTTCCTGCCTCTCGCCGGTCTGCCCCTCGCTGTGCCCTTACCTGAAAAGTTAAAGAAGAGAAAAGGGTGAGTATAAACATACCCAGTAAGGGACCCACTACTGGGCCCGTTAGGGGACAACAGTTAACTTCCTATTCGGGGGTACCCTACATAACAGTCTAGTGGTTCCGTAGAACGCACGTATCAGTCTAGTGCTCCCGAAGGATGCACATATCAGTCTAGTGCTCCCGAAGGATGCACACATCAGTCTAGTGCTCCCGAAGGATGCACACATCAGTCTAGTGCTCCCGAAGGATGCACATATCAGTCTAGTGCTCCCGAAGGATGCACACATCAGTCTAGTGCTCCCGAAGGATGCACATATCAGTCTAGTGCTCCCAAAGGATGCACATATCCGTAAGGCACACTACCCCATAGATGAAGCTAACCGTTACCCCTCAGTCCATACTAAACCGTCTACAACAGTCACACCCCAACGGCATTCATATTACAATTCTGCCATAGGCTTTGTCAGTCAGATAGTAACGGTTTAAACAACTACACCCTCAGTTGCTATACGCATCACCAATTCGCACGCCATTAGGGAAAACCCTAGACCCAATTAACTAACCAACCAAAACCGGACTCACTGTCCTTCCCCGTCCAAACTCCATGATCAACATCCAGACCAATGGTTACTACATACTGAACCGTAACTTCAAGGTCCATCAACATAAAATCCCAATCTACAATTAGCAGTCACAGTACCTTTACATCAGACAAAATATAATAACAGTGCTTAACAGTCAACACACATACAGTTATTCAGTACAGTCACTAACGTGTAATCCCCTGTGGATTACTACGTTTTCAGCCTCGATCCGAGGTCCAGTAGTAGGAAAAACCTTACCTGATACTCGGTTATGCCCCTCGATCGAATCCACGCTCAACGGATCAACCTAAACGAAAACACAAAGGTTTTAGTTGATGACTCTAGTAGAAGTCGTTTTAAAAGGTCCGAAACGACACCCGTTGACTTACCCAAGGAAAGGAAAGCTATCTCCAAACAAGCCTGCCGCGGGACCCGAGAACTTAAGCGTCAACTCCTTACTACCTTTAAGGGATGGAAGATAGGACCAAAGCTTATTCCAATATTCAACTCGAATCGGATATGGTAACATTAGGGAATTCATCAAAAACAATCCTTACCGAAGACTCACCGTGACCCGAAGTAGAGGAAGGAAGGCTTAGGTGGCTCGGCTCGGCTCGGCTTGGCCTCAGCCCACGGCTCGGCTCACTCTCGGCTCGGCTCGACTTGGCCTCGGCTCACAGCTCGGCTCAACTCGGCTCGGCTCGGCTTGGCTCGGCTCGGTCTTCGGCTTGTCTCGGCTCGCGGCTCGGCTCGCGGCTTGACTCGGCTTGGTCTTTGGCTTGTCTCGGCTCGCGGCTCGGCTCGCGGCTTGACTCGGCTTGGGGCTCGGTTCGGCTTGGGGTTCGGCTCGGACAAGGATGGCGGCTCGGCTGGCTCGGCTCCACATAGCCGATTTGGAGCCGGTTTAATTTCCACACCACCCGACGGCGGAACACACGGCGGCGATGGCCGAATGGCTTGCCCTTACGTCGATGCTGGTATGGCGACAGCCGACGCCGCACCACCGAGGCAGAGACGGCCGATGGCTGGCCGTGCACGCGGAACCCAGAAGAAGAACGGTCGGGGACGGCTGTCGCTGTGGCTTCCCGTCGGTGAGGTGCGGATGGAGAAAAATGGGCGGTCGTCGAAGGCGTACGGATGGCGTCTGTGTTCGTCGGGTGAAGAAGCCGAAGAGAAGAAGAAGAAGAAGAAGAAGAAGGCCGCCGGAAAAATGGAGAAGAAAACTTGAGGGGGTGTGCTGCGGCGCAAGGAAGAAAACGAAATGGATGGGGGCTCGCGCGCGGTAGGGTTTCTTTCTCTCTTTTTTTTTTTAAAAAAAAATATATATATATATATATATATATATATATATATATATATATATATTAGGTTTAGAAAATCAATAATAATAATAATAATATAATTACTATTATATGATTATTATATAAATTTACAACTATAAATTCCAGAATTTCAGAAATTAATCCAAAATTTAAAATTCCTGAAAAATATATAAAACGGTAAAAGTTTACCTCGAAAATTCGGGGCGTTACATTTTAAATCTATCAGACATTCGTAAGGAGACTGGATTTTTGATATATGGTGTATTTTCAAACTCGGATATTTTGTTAGATCTTAAGTGAATCTAAGATTTATTTGTTATAGAATATTGAACTAAATATTTCCTATATCAATGGAATCTCTATCCATAATATCTCCATTTAGTTATATCATAATTGAACTTTTACATCTAATAAATGTTTATGTATTTATTTAATAAAATTATATCCTAATTGAACGTTCTTATTTAATAAATGTATATATATTTATATTAGGAAAACTATTGTAGATGTAACAAAACATCAAACTATTTATGGCCCATGTAACAAAGCCCATAAAATTAGTCATTTTTTAAATATTTCAAATTTGCCCTTTCATCTTTCTTTCTTCCTCGCGATTTGTCTTCCTCTTCTATTTCGTCTTCTTCGTTCTTCTCCTACAATTTCGTCTTTCTTCTTTCCTCTTTTTCTTTTCTGCGATTTCTTTCCATCATCTTTCTTATTTTTCAATTCTTTATTTACGTCGTTTAATCTTTCCATCATTTTTCTTCTTTTCCTCTTCTTTTTTTTCGCTTCGATTTCTTTCAATCGTCTTTCTACTTTTCTTATTATCTTTTTCGCTGCGATTTCTTTCTATCGTCTTTCTTCTTTTCTTTTTTTTTACGCGTTTGCATTTGGGTAACCAAATCTAAACGACTTTGTATAAGACTGTGTACAAAAAAAATAGCAAAATCTAATGTGTATAAGACTGTGTACAAAAAATAGTAAAATCTAAAAGATCGTGTATAAAGAATCTAGAAAAAAAAATCATTTAGATTGGAGTACCCAAAATGTAAACGATCGTTTAAAAAAAGTAAACGATCGTATATAAAACAAATCTTTAAAAAATTTGTTTGAATTGGAGTAGCCAAATGTAAACAATCGTATAAATAAAAGTAAACGATCATGTAAAAAAAGTAAACGATCGTGTAAAGAAATCTAAACAATCGTGTAAAGAAATCTAAACAATCGTGTAGCAAAACAATTAAAAAAATCGTGTACCAAATTTAAAAAAAAAACCATTTAGATTTGGGTCCCAAATCTAAACGATCGTGTAACAAAATTGAACGATGGAATTGAAAAGATAAATTGTAGTCATATCTAAACGATCGCATATAAATTGTAGCCATATCTAAATGATCGCGTTGTAGCCATATCTAAACGATCGTGTATAAATTATAACCAAATCTAAACGATCGCCTTGTAGCCATATCTAAACGATCGCGTATATATTGAACCATATCTAAATGATTGCCTTGTAGCCATATCTAAACGATGATTGCCTTGTAACCATATCTAAACGATCGCGTATAAATTATAGTCATATCTAAAGGATCGCATATATATTGAAACATATCTAAATGATCGCGTATAAATCACAAATATATTATGCGGCCGTTATTGACGGCATGGTTGACGGGACATTTTTGGTATTTTACACGGTGGGCCTCTGGGCTTTTTCTGTTTTTGGAATTGTTCTATATGGTGTAAATATTTTGCCACTTTTTTATATTTTTGAAAAGACCCATTTATATTATAAAATTATAAAAATATATATTTAATTAATCCATAATATACATCTTTTTGTAAGATTTCGAAAAAATATACATTTAATAAAGTTTTCGAGGTATCTTACTCTTAAGATTAATTAGACCTCTTTTACTTTTAGTTGGGCGACCACAAAAATAGCTATATTTAAATAGGCTAGTGTTTCAAAAAATAATTAAAAATAATATTTTCTTGTTAAATTCATTAAATGTATATTTGAATAGAATTTGATGGTTATACCATGACAACAAAACAGACGATTAATGATGTAATTTTTTTCCCCAACTAGTTCAATGTCTATGAATGAGACTGGCAGATAAAAAAAAATCTAAACAAATATAAATAAGTAGTGGAAGCCAAACGTAAATAAAAATACACAATTGTTTTGAAATATCATAATGTTTTATGTTTGAAGATTTATTTTCAAACAAAAAGCATCGTGATAACAATTTATTTAATTCTTTTTTTCAGAAATATCAAAATATTTCATTAATAAACTTTATAAAACACTAAATATTTGGTTGTTATATTAGATTCACTTTCATTTATCTAAAATATGGAGAGAAAAAAATTCTAATCCATCTCAAGGTTTTGTCTAGTTTGGAAATCATCATATTTCTTAAATAAAATTCAAACTCTTAGCAGTATTTTTATTTTTCCCATTATTCTTTTTCAATTTTTCTTTTATTTTCTATGACTCTACAACAAATAAGGTTGTTTTTTTATTGTAAATGGAACGAAGGTTCACAATATCACGATTATCGTTTTATGGAGGTTTACATCTCATTTGATTCTTCGTTCCAACAATTGTTGATTGTATTCGAGGTAAGCTTATTTCCTCTTCAAATCTTGTTATATCTCGTTTGACGGTATATTGGCCTAGCTGCAATAATTCTAACCTGATTTGAATTATGAAGATAAGGATGTTTCATGGCTTATGTTGGTTTTATCAAAATTTCCTCAAAATGACTTATGTGTTGTTGTTGACTCCATGATGCCTAGCACTTTAGAAAATACAGTGTATTTCAATTCTCGTATAGCAGAAAAAAAACATTATGTCCAAAAGTCAGAGTTTGATTCCAAAATAATTGATTTTGAAGCTTTTGAATTTTCACAATCTGACATCCTCATTAAAGAAGGTGTAAATTACTTGTAAAGTTATAAGTTATGACAAAGGGAAGTCATGGAGCGATTAAGTTAAGCTTAAGGACTTTAAGACTGAGTATCTTTGACGTTTAAATGTGTCAGAGATACTCAAGTCGCACTGCGTCTCACATACTAAGCACAAACGTGTTTGAGGCGGGGTGTGACATGAACTTACTATGGTTTGGTCTAATCGTATTTCTTTTGATATTCGTTCTAAGAATTTGTCTTATGGTTAATATTTATGTGCATCGATCTATAAGAAAAGTGGTGTGTGTTACAGATACCTTCCATTATGCTATTGACATTGTCAAGGATGATCATAGACCAGCAACATCTTAGATGGTTACTGAGTGTACGAAGTCCTTTTTTAAATTGAATGACAAGGTTCTATTTCGTCCACGTGATGTTATTAGTTATATGAAAAGGCATCATGGTTTGAATGTAAGTTACAACAAGTCGTGGAGAGGTCGTGAGATTGCTTTGAATTCTATTAGGGGTTCTCTTAAGTCATTCTATGCTCTCTTGCCAATATTCTCATGTGCACTAATGGAAAAAAAAAACTCAGGTACCTAAGCTTTTCAAATACAACATAATTTAATTTTGTTACATTATAAATTGATATGATATTTACTTTTAACTTTATTCATGTCAAGAACATATACATCAGAAGAAGCTGATGAAGTAGGCAGGTTTAAATATTATTTTTTTTACTTTTGCTGTTTCTTTAGATGCTTGAAATTATTGTTTACCTATAATATCAATTGATGAGGTGTCTATGAAGAATAAATACTTAGGTACTTTGCTTACTGCTTGCACGCTTGATGGTAATTCAAAGATTGTCCCTTTAGCTTTTACTATCGTTGATTCACAAAACGATTTGTCGTGGTCTTTAGTTTTTTTACAACCTTAAGGTAGCCTTTAAGGAACCCAATGATCTTGCTATTGTGTTTGATGCTCATAAGAGTATGTTAATGGGTTTAGTTCTGTGTATCATTCGCTAAAGCATGGTTTATGTGCATTTCATTTGTTCAATTGAGGATTTTTTTCATAGTTGTGCTAGAGCATATACCCACATTAAGTTTGAATATCACATGAGAAAGTTGGACGATATTTCTCCATCTATTAGGCAGGAGTTAGAGAAGATTGGCAAACCAAGGTAGGCGAGGGCCTTTTTTCAAAGGAAAAGATATTCATTGATGACAATCAATATATCCGAAATTTTGAATTCATGGTTGAAAGAAATCCAAGAATTACCTGTTATTTGCCTTCTAGAATATATTCGTGGTTTGGTTAAAAAATGGTGTTATAAACATTGTACTCATTGAAGTTTCCAACGTATACATCTTTCCACATATGTTGAGGATATAATTCGAAAAGCATTAAGGGAGAGTTGAGCAATGAATGTAAGACTTACTTTATTTTTCAAATACTATATTCATCATTATTAAAAGTATATGATAAGTGCCCACTGTGTTTGTTAGATGCAAAGCTAGAGGTCCTTTTAGAATCCTTGCAAAAACTCATAAAGAAAGCTACTTAGATCAATCCTAGAATCTATGATGATCACTCTTAAATCCTAAGACTCCAGGAATAGTTTGATCAAGACTAATCCAATGAATTGATTCTTAACATCAAATCTAAATCAAGATTTAAAAAAGATAACACCAAAAGGGTTAAATAAGCATAAGGTTTTTAATATTGATATTCTACCTTTTCAAGAGCATTACAAGCCATTTTATAGGTTAAATGGTCATGCATGGGGGTGGAAGCCCAATAGTCATCCGAATACACTTAGGTGCTAATTGAAGAAAATACATACATGGGGTGGAAGCCTAATAGTCACCTAAATACACTTAAATTTCATTTGAATAAAACAAGAGCTAGAACTTAAAACAAGCTAAGATTGCAAACTAAATTAAAGGTCAAATTGAAAAAACTAAAAAAAATGTAGAAAGTCTTCACAATGCCTTAAATAACTCTTCTAGAACTTTTCTCATGTCATCTTTAATTCATCCTCATCTTGACTCATTGAATTGACATTTTATATAATTTTTGACTCAAAATTATATGTCGTTAGATGCGCATTTGCTAGCTTTTGAAGGTGTAGTGTAAAAATCTCCTGAATCTTCTTTGTCTTGCTTTTTGTAATTCGTCCTTTAGGCACATGCAAAGGTTCTAGCGTTAAGTTCACATCAATATAACTCGCAACTTACATTCATAATTATTTTTTTCCAAGTTTATCTCATAAATTAGCATGAGTTGGAAGTGCATCATGGAACAAAATAGTTTCTTGTCAACCTTCAAAACCGTACTTTCTCTTGTCGATGATGGGACCTTGATTTAATCCCATGCTCCCATGCATGCATTGCATTGTCCTAAAGGAAGCTTCATTTTTATATGTTCACTCATCAATTTTACTGTGATTTAAATTTGAATTGAAACACATCTTATTGACAATGTAGAACAATTTACAAATGTGCACCAAGTTGATGTTGATCCAATCCTTCCTCCTAAAGTTAAACGTCCGGCAGGGAGGCCTAAGAAAAAGAGAACTACTTCTTTTTTGGAAAAGAAAGTTACAATTCATTGTAGTAGGTGTGATAGGAGGGGTCATAATTTTAGATCTTGCAAAAAACCTTTACAACGTTGAGTCCTACAATAGTTAGTAGCTTATATATCTTTTTGTTGCTCTTTGTTTTTTGGTTAAACTGTTTTCGAATTTTTGTTCGTAAATGAATTATCTCCGTTATTTTGTGTTATCAATCTGAGTATGTTGTTTTCTTGTGAAATCATTCAATTACAGTGTATTTCATATATCCGGGAGCCATATAAGTATAACTACTTTGTAAGTTACGCTATTGTAGCTTATTGGTATAAACTCAACTCTCTTTAATTAGTTTGCAATTAAATTCTTGTATGTTTTCGTAATCGGAATTTGATGACTTGTATTTTCATTTAGGTACAAGATTCATTTTGTGTTATATGTCATCACAAGTACCTTACAGTATATTTCCACTCTTGAAATTGTTTGTCTTCAAGTATGATATATTTTACGTTCATTGTATTTCTTTATGATATATTTTCATAAAAGTTCTAAATGGGCTATAAAGTTTCACAAATGTATGGCCTAATTTACGTTATTACCCATTTCCATTAAAAACACGAAATAACTAAAAGTAAAAAAACAAATAAAAATAAAGGAATGTGCATGGACGTTATAGGCGTGAAGTATGGTAAGTGATTAATTTTGTTATGATAAATGATTTATTAGATATCCTATTTAAATATGATAAGTGATTAATTATATTATGGTAATATTATAATCAAAATTACTCCTTAATTATTTTTCTTTTGGTGATTTTGTTAAAAAATTCTTCACTACCAATCTCTCTCTCACTTTCCAATCTCTCTCCATCCATTCTTTCTTTCATTTTGCATTGTTTTTTTATATATTCCACATGATTATAGTATATATTTAATGTTCTCTAGTATATGTAATGTTGAGAAAAAACTGAATATGTTTGCGATGTAGGGATTTTGATGAAAGAATTGAAGATCCAAGGAATTGTATGAAAAAGTTGTTGAATGGGGAGAATATGTTAAATTGATTTATGAATAGAATATATGAATAACATTGTATTTTTATGAATGAAAGGTAGTGTTTTCAATTTGTTAAATTGGTTTGTGTATTTTATTTCAAATATTCATATTGTATGTAATAAATAGTAAGTTTTGTTTGAAAGAATAGTGATTATGTCTGAAGGTTAGTATATTAAATATAATAAATTGAGGAACTTTGATTAGTACGCTGGAAATTTATGGAAAAATATAGAAATACAATAATTGAACTAAAAACTGAAATATGAATATTTCAAATAAAAGTATGAAACAAGGATGTTTGGGGTGGAGTTTTAGGGGGAAAAGAATTAGGAAATTGGACCAAACCGTGTTTGGCCCAAGGAATATGATAAATAATTCTAATTCCTAAGTAACCATATCTTATCCTATCTTTACTTTCTTACAACCCTACATTACCCTACCCAAATAACCCAATCTAAATTCTATTATTATTTTTTAAATTACTACAATCATAATCATTCCCCTATAACACTACTATCATAATTCCTCCCCCAAACACATACTATTATAATACTACCTTTTATATTCTTTTCCCCAAACACATATTATCATAATCCTAGGATTATCATAATCCTAGGATTATTATAATCCTTTTCCCCCATAATTCTTTCTCTCCCCCAAACGCACCCAAAAGTCTAATAATAAGAAGGAAAAACCAATTCAATAAGGAAAACTTACATCTCTTTCGATTATGGTCAATACGTCCACAACAGCCACATTTAACGCGTCTTTTGAACTCCATTTTAGAAGGAATTGTAATCTTCTTTGGTTGACCAACTAAACGTTTTACATTCGGTGGGAGAATGACAACTTCAATTTCTGTATTATTGAATATATGCAGTAGTATATTTGTAACAAATTACATAACATAAACGTATTATACGGTAGTATATATGTAAGAAATCAAAGAAAATACTAATTGAATCGAGGAAAAAGTAAAAAAAAACAAAAAAAAAAAAAACAATCCGAAACATGAAGGAAAAAAATTGAACTATATGTGTCACTAAATATCTGTTATTGTATATATACTGATGTATATACTGATAACATCATCTGTGTATGCAGTGATATATAATGAAATTCAACTACAATTTATGTATTGTTGAATATATGCAGTAGTATATATATAACAAATCATAGAACATAAATACGAATAAGATGTATATATCTGATAAATCACATAATAGAAGTAGATTAAACAGTGGTATATAAATGTATATATTGTTCACAAAAACTTTATTAAACAAAAATATGAATAAGATGATCGAAACATGTCGTAATTATTGAATATATATAGTAGTATACAAATTGAGTAAGAACAAATTCCAAAACATGAGAAACAATCAGTGTATGTATTATTGAATATATGCAGTAGTATGTATGTAACAAATCACAAAACATAAATGTATTATTCAGTAGCATATGTGTAAAAAATCAAAATAGGAGAAACATTACCGAAATATATGCTACGAAACGGAAGAAAGAAAAATAATAAGGAAAAAAATATATGCTATGAAACAAAAGAATAAATAATATACGAAATGAAAAAATATTAGAATGTAGTAATTTGGATTATGTTATTTGCTTTGTAATTTAGACTGTAGTAATTAGGTTAATTAAATTTCAGGAATAGCTCTCAATATACAATATTGGATTTCAGGAATATCTCCAATTGTATATTATGTTTGTTAACAAATGTTTGTTTAAATGATGATATTAATTGAGAGGTTTATTTATGTAAAAGAACATGACTCTAATTCAAATTATTGCAAGCAACTTTGGGATGTACCAGAATTTTTCAAGTTATTGAAATTGAAAGCAATCTAATAATACACTTTTCGACTGAGATGGTATATATTAAATAAAATAGTGTATATCAAGATATTATACATTATAATTTGAAGTTAACTAAAATTTACAATATTAAATACAATATTGTAACGTTCTGAACTACAAAGTTTGACCTAAAAAACTAAGACAAATAATGTATACATTAAAATGGAAAGAATATCATGTAGTTGAAAAATAGGAAAATAATGCAGAGTATATTTTCAATATTATGAAGTATATAGGAACATATAAGGAAGGAAAATTTAGGAAACGTTTATAATTGAAATTAAAATTTTAACAACATTACAATATAAAAATTTAATTATAAGTATAAAACATAATAAATGAAGAATAATCTAGTTCAATAAGCAAAACTTGCATCTCTTGCGGTTATAAACAACACGTCCACAACAGCCACATTTAAATGTTCTCGATCAACCAACAGCGCATTTTACATTAGGAGAAATGATGACAATGGACATAATATTATCAGGTATTTGTCATTAACGATGATCGCCTAAGGGATTTATTACTCCTCTATATATTGAACTCAAAGTGCTATTCAAGTAAAGGGGGGAGACATATGACTTAATTGATAAATGTTTCATGATGAAAACAGTACATGCATGCGCACAAGATATTTCCAATCTATCTCACATCCTACAACTACAAACATTCGTAGGTAAGTAAATCACATATTAGAAAGTTCCTTCTATGACCTGGTATTTCATGTTATTAACCGAAATAACCTACAATGAAAAAATATAAGAGTCATATATAATGTATATATGAAATATGGAGATGTATATTAAGCATACGCAAGAATAGTTAAAATGATCATACCTTCATTGATCGACTACGTTCAATCTAATCCCTTAATATACCTTCAATGGTTTTGGTAAAATCAGTCACTTGATAATCAGCTCCATTTCTTCGTTCAAAAAATCATCTTTGCAACATCATTCGCAAAACCTTAAGTATTGAACATATTGGTAACTCCGTAGCCTTTAGCATAGCAGAATTCAAACTCTCAGATATACTTGTGGTCATGATATTATATCTCCTACGTGGTGAGTAGGCACGAGACCACTTAGCAAAACCAATGGATTCAAGCTTCTCACGTATACCAAAGGCAGAAGATTCCAACAAACGCATTTTGTGTTCGAAGTCTACAATACTAAATGTCTTCCCACATGCATGAAATACGGTATTCATTATTCTCTTATACTTCAACTTAAGGTTCCTAAGTAAATGAACAAGGTACATGCAATGTAAAATGTTAGGAAATACTACCTCTATAGCTTTGCATATACTTTTATGCCTATCAGATACTATGACAACCTCATTTCGACCACCTATAATTCTCTTCAATTGGTTGCAAAACCAGGTCCATGAGGAATCATTCTCAAAATCCACAACACAAAAGGCTAGTGGAAAAATCTTATCATTGGCCATCAAGAGTTGAAGCAGATAACAAAGTACCACCGTACTTATTCTTCAGACTTGTTCCATCAATAGAAATGATTGGACGACAATGTTGCCAACCAGAAATGGAAGCAGATAATGCCATGAAGAAGTAAAGAAATCTACCATCGACATCAACTTTGTATTCAACAACATAACCTATAAACATAAAAAAAAATAAGAACATATGACAAAAACATGTTAAAGAAATAATGAAGGAAAATTGTATAGTAATATACCTATGTATATTGCGAATATACCTGGGTTGTTGAGTTCCAATATATATGCAAATCTGGGTAACATCTTGTAGGAGTCATCTGGAGATCCACGAATATCATCCAACGCAGTCTCATGAGCACGCCATGCTTTTTGGTAGGATATACTTAAACCATGTTCAGCACGAATGAAATGAACTATATCTTTGGAAGTTGACAATTCAAAACCAGCTAAAGAAATTTTGTTCTTAATTAGGTCCTTGGTAACAGTAAAGGTGGCCTGTCTATAATCGGATAATGGAACATCTACTAAACATGTATGTTCTGAATCAAACCTAGTAAGAACCCATAATGACCTATCCCCATGAATACAACAAGAAGCACGTAAGGACCATTTGCAATTTTCAATGGCGCATTGCAAAATCATAACTTCCTTGTTCGATTTCACGATAACGTACTGGAAATTATCTCTAATAGCAATAGCTTGTACGTACTGTTTGAACAAAGATTTTGTTGAAAACATGTCCTGGACTTTCAGCACAAAATTGGAATCTACCTTAGACATATCTATGTTTTCAAAAAATCGACCCCCATCATCGTGGATTTAAGTTTGAAAAGAACTCGACGACGATGAACTCAAACAAATAGATAAAGGACCAACAAAATGAACAATAAGGACAATATGACGCTCAACATTCGATGTTATTATATGGTAAACCCATTTAACATCATTATCATTCGTCATAACCAAATTCTTTTAAACATTCTATAGGACCTACGCAAAGGTATATATCAATATTGTTCATATCAATAATACTGTCTAACTTGGATTTAAGGTTACTATATAATTCTTTATAGCACATATGTTCATTAACTGTAATCTCGGACACACTAAAACTAACGTAATTGTGCGATTCATTGAAAAATCGATCGAAGTATACAGCAATTCTGGCCATCCTGACAAACATATTACAAATATATGAAACTATTACTATATGCCAAAATGAATGTATTATGGTAAATAATAAGGGGTATATATATAATTAAATATACTACAATATTGTCCATCCTGACGAATGTACGTACTATGTTAATATGAAGGGATATATATTTACATACACAGATAAGATAAATAACTACTGTACCGGAACCTCAAAATCTAAAATACAGTAGATTTGGTATATATTTACATAAACAAAGAGGATAAATAACTACTATAGCGGAAATTCTAAATCTAAAATACAGTAGATTGGGTATATATTTACATAAACAGATAAGATAAATAATTACCGTAACAGAACTTATAAATCTAATCTAAACTAACTGGATATACGTGAAGGCAGATGGATTCGTCAAATAAAAAAATGGCGGTGAAGCTTTGTAATGTAAAGTAAAATTTCCAGCGGTTGAAGATTTCCGACAGTGGAAAAAAGATTCGACAATATAATAAATTTTCGACTGAAAAAAAATATAATGATGGTTGAGGACTTTCGAGGGTGAAGAAATTAAATAAAAAAGAAACACCATGCGCAAGGTAATCAAAAAATTGATCAACTAATTGAGAGCCGACAAATGTGAGCAGAAGACGACAGAGGAAAAAATGGGAAAAATTGAATAAAAATATATATTTTTCAATAATATTTTTATATTAAAACATATATTATTTGATTATAAAGAAATTGCATTTATACGAGGAAAAAATGGGAAACGTTTTTTATTTATTTAACTATTGCATATTAATTAAAAATACAAATAATGAAATTAACAATAATGTAATTAAGAAAATAAATAATTCGAAAATTTGAAAATGACATATATTAAATGTTAATCATAAGGATAAAATAGTCCCCAGAAAAAGAGAATTTCTATTTAGGTAAAAATTTGATAATTTAAGATATTTTCGAAATTTCGTTGCCAAATTAGGTCTTTCCTCTCAATTTTTCATAAACCAATAATAATAGATCAACATTTTTTTTTTATGGATGTGTACTCTTTTTCTTAATGACAAAATTAATTTTAAAATATTAAGAGAAGTTTTTAAAGAAATATAAAAGATTGAATGTAAAAAATAAATGAAAATTTCACACAAAATCTAAGGAGTGTTAGGAATACATTTTAACTAACACATTTGTTAAAAAAATAATCATCCGTATGATAATTTTAAATCGAAGACATAATCATGTAGCAACATAAATAACAAAGTTATGATAAAATGAGTCTAAGGAAAGAAGTTGGCTTGAATAAGTCAGTGTGCTCACCCTCATAAAAGGCCAAGGCTCGTCTTCACAAAATGCTTAATGGGACATGCATGAGCCATCTAATAATGATGCCCGGTACATGCCCGAGCTAAGAGATCACCATAGTCCAAAATATTGTTAGAACTAGGTGTTAAGTCCTGTCGTGGCCAAGGGAAGACCTTAATAAAATACCAACAGGCGTATCCAACTTAATCTCAATGCAACTTCAAAACCTCAAGGATAAGGATCTAGATCAACTACACTTCTAAATACATCATGATAATTTCATGAAAAGCAAGTAATGTTGACAAACTTTTTCATTTTAGAAGTAACATTCTCTCAAATTACAAATGTATTGTTCATATGATGTGACCGTCAAGGTCAAGTGTGAGTTTTGAATCGGAAAATGGGGTTAAAAAAATTGGAAATTGGGTTAAAAAGAAAAGTAGATTTAAAAAATGAGGAATTGAGAACTTTTTGAGAGTCAAAAACGCCCATTTCCCCCACCATATTATTCTTTATGATTTCAGCTTTTCTAACCCAAAATTGTTCGACACCTTCGCTAAAAGAATGGCTCTCTATCAACTTGTATAAAATTGGCTTAGTACGTGAGTTATTACACAAAAATTGTGATTCCATCATTACATTCCAATTATTCCCAACAGCCCAACCAAAATTCAAATTCTTAATCCAATCTAAATGAAACTTTCCCCATTACCTCCGATTGACAAATCAACGCCTCGCCAACAAACAAGAGCTCCACTCTAGTTTCCAATGGATGGATCCACCAAACAATGTTTTATGCTAACGACGAGACAGCTTCGATGGCACTACCTAGAGGCCATGCAGCTTCAACCAAGGAGTTCTGATATTTAACCTTCTTCACCAATGTGATCTCTTGCCATGGATCCAGCCCTACACCAAACCAAATCAAACAAACATGGGTACACGTCCCGTTAGTTAAATACATATATACATATTCGATCATTTGTTTGATATACGTATTAAATTAACATATATGCAAATGCAGCCTACCGAATCCATCTACGAGTAGTGTGTACTGATACACAAGATCCATACACAAATACGGCAGGTTATCCTTCTCGACATGGGGATACGTACTAGCATCCTCAAGTTTGATTTGGCATGCCTGCTTTGCTGCATCGCTGAAGTCTGCCGGGCGAACTTTAGCAACTGGCTCATTGGGGTCAGCAAAACCAGCCTACACATTTACCTAGTTTATCAATGGTTCGTTTGAAAACAAGCATAATAATATCCAAACTTTAGCAACCGGCTCACTGCATGTCAAATATCATTGATGATTGGATCTTACCTCAGCTGCCCTGTCAAAGAAAAATGAAGCAACGAAGAGATTCTTCTGGCCATCTCCTCCTCCGCCATTCCAAACACCACCAAAAGTGCATTTCATGTGAGTACATGTGGATTCGTTAACCTTGAGAGCCTTCAAAACCGTGCTCCTACATCCATTCAAGCTGGACCCTGATGAAGACGCCGATGCTTTGTAGTCCTTTCCCCCATAATGGTATGCTCCTAGAAAAAGAGAGCATTGAGAATACTTAGTCCAAACATCCATTTTGATTTCCAGAAAGATAGTAAAGAAGATAACAATTATTCAAATGAAGATAATAACCTATAACAATAAGAACCACATTGGAAATTTCCATCAACCTCAAATCATATAAGTGTGTAGGCAAAAGAGAGTGTGTGAGAAAAGGCTTCGCATTTAGTCCAAAATGTAAAGACGTGGGATCCCATATAACCAGCTGGGACTTCAATTATGATGTAGAGGGTACGTTTTTGGATACAAGTCTTATAGGTGTTGAGAGATAAAAAGCTCTTGAATTCTCCCAAACTAAGTATGTTTTCAAATTTTGGGCAATTAAAGCGTATTGACAAAAGTAATTTTGATCCACACTTGATCTTAGCCAAAAGGTCGAGAAAGATAATACTTTGTTGCAAATAGAGAGAGCGAGAAAGGACAAAGGCTGGAATTGGTTCAGTTGATTTAAGCTTGAGACAGAATACTCAATACGGGAGGTTTCAAGAACCTCGAATGCTTGGAGGTTACGTACTGTTTTACCTTTTATATTTCTTATGGATTCTTTTTGTCTTTATCAGAGAATTTCTCAAATAGTCAGATGCAAAGAGAGAACAAATTTCAAACAATTGGCTTTCACACGTTTTTCAAATTCAAAGATATATTGTTTTGTCAATTTTTTTTATTATTTGTCTCCGATAAGTGAAACAAACTTTCGATCTTTCCCTGATAATTATATGAAGAGAAAAAAAGTGTTATTTTGTTAATTATAAGAGAGGTGATTTAATAGATAACCATAATCCTTTCCCTCACAATTTTTTTTTTAAAAAAAGGTGATTGAAAAAACATTTATCATGTGGAAAAGAAGAAAAGAAAAAACAAACCTTCGTAGCCAGATAGGATGCAGTCATTGCTAGAATCTTCAGAAACACTCAGAACCTCCGCTCGGGCAGCTAGTAACCCATAATGCAAATAACTGTAATTCAAACCAACAGCCAAATATGGTCAAGTCTAATAAACAATCAAATAAAGTCCAAGCATCAGCAGCCATTGGGAATCCAAGACAAAATACAAAGTAGAATTGATACAAAAGAACTTCAAAAATAGGACAGGAATATTAGAGGCATTCGCCAAAGCCTTGAGTGCGATTCAACAAGTTGTATACCCATGCCTAAAATTAGCTAACTGGTAAAATCAAATGAGACAGTGAAGTAGAATGGATACCTGTGAACATAGAGATAATAAGTTGCTCCCTTCAGATACATCTTTTTTATGTATGCACCCTCTGCATCTGATAATCGAGCAGCATCCTTTTCTGAGATAGCATATGCCATTTGAACAGATCCTCCTCCAAGATCTACAACTCCGACTGTATCTGAATACTTCTTACCCAAGTTCCCGAGCAGATAGTTTAAAGTCACCTGGAAAAAGATAAACAAGCTTCTAATATGTTAATAAATGGATGAGTACATCATTCAAAATCTCAATAACTACTCTGATTAGAAATACACGCATGATCTCTAATTGAACAAATTTCTGTCTCAAATTGCGGTCAACTCATTCATGATGTTTAACACATTGACAATCTCTTCATATTCCATTGTATTGCCAAGTTCCGTGACCCTATTCTGTTATGCAAGCTCACTCATAATGCAATTCCAGCACCTAGGCTAAGTCCGAGCTCACTCCACACATGCAAACTCCATCCTCGACTAAGAAAAAGTAAGGTGCGGGCTAGAGAGAGCAGCAGATCCTAAGTTTTGAATATTCGTAGGATTTTCAACAGAAAACCGAACTTAGGACCAATGTACAAACAAAACAAGGTTTTTCTTATAGAAGGCTGAAGAGTAAGCAACATATTTAAGTGGCAAACATGATAGTTTATCTGAAGGCCTTATATTCTTTCACTTAGAGGCGGAAAGAGCGCAAATAGCAAGAACATCACATCATACACGACCGTAGAATAACATGCATTTTGCAGCTGAAGCCCAGACTTAAATACAAAGTACAAAGTGCATTACAGCAAATAATAAACATACCCAAAGGTAAGATCCTTCTTGAGTTCCATCAATCACAGACACAGCATCTCCTTCCAACCTGAGTTCACTTTTGTCTCTCAGGAGATCCCTAACCTTAAAGAACATACAACCTTGCAGCTATTAGCAAGAGATAAGACAAACATAAAAATTGCTTCCAAAGAACAAGAAAAGAACATTACCGCCTGCAAAATTCTATCAGATGCATCACCTTTCAAGGCCCTCAAGCCAGCAGTTGCCTGCATTAAAATGCAAAACCAATTTCAATAAGTGACATTGACATAGCATCTCCAAAACAACAGAGTTCGAAAAATTCAAGGAAGATCAACGAACCCCAACTCTAACAGGAGTCATTGGCCGCAGCCCTTTTGGAACAACATCTTGAGCTTTGTCCAAAAGGGAAATTAGAGAAGCTGCCGCATCCTTGGGGCTGTCAGCATATGCACTCAGTCCTGGTTTAAGCTAAAGAAGAAGTAAACAAACATAAACAAAAATAAGCACAACCCATGTAGAAGGAATAAGAACTACAAAGAACAATCAGTGAAAATGTAGATAGAAAAGGAGATAAAGATTAGTACTTGTTCGAAAAGTTCGATATCCTTTCCAACGGGGAGGAGATCGAGATTATGATCAAAGCAAAAGACATGGACACGACTCCCAGAGCTACCAGCATCAAAAATAACAGCAAAAGAGGTCTTGGAAGAAGAAGACGACCTATGATCAGGGGAAACTTTGCGGTGGTTGAAAGAGTAATCCTCACGGGCCGGCATGAGATAAAGAACAAATGCGATTAAGAAAAGAGAAAGAGAGATAAGCAATAACACCCCTCTGAATCTATAGATCTTATTCGAAAAAGATTCGGACTGTGGCTTCCCGGAACGCTTATGCATCTTGTCAAACTCCAACTGAAGTAGCTTCTGTTGATCTTGAAGTGGAAGAGAAGCGGATTGGCCTTCAAGAAGCTCAGCGGAAGACGGAGATCGGTAACGGATCTGACCGTTTCCGGTGGAATTGGAGGCAGGGGGAGCCTTCAAGGAGGACTGCGGTGGTTCGGGAGTCGGATCCAGCTCTTCTATTGGGAAGAAAGACGGGAAATTTATGGAATGAATTGACTAATGATGGGGTGGAGACAGCATGAAGGACGGATCTGGGTGGAATCCGTCAGTGAGAACGATGAAATGGGGTTGGTTGGAAGTGGCGATTAAAGTGGAATTTGAATTGAAGAAGGGAAAAATGGAAATGGGTTTGAAGGTTGAAGGTTGAAGGAAGTGTTTAACAATGGAGATTTTGGATTTGGAAGTCTAAAACAGTTGGGAATTGAGGTTTCAGAGTGGCAACACAATAGAAGAAGAAATGAAACGTAAATAGTGATACAATGAAATTCACTCTTTCACAGTTCTACGTTTCGGATCAAATGCTTCCACTTGACGGTTCTCTTTCCACCTTTTCTTTTTCGGTTATATTAATCTTTTTACGAGTCAAATTTGAAACTCACCCTACTTCAAACAAATAAAAAAAATTGTTATTCTCCACAGTTGAACACAATGAACCAAAAAATCGAACTAACCGAACCGAATTGGAGGTAGTCGATGGAAGATAAAGAGGGATCAATCATGCTGGTTTGGAAGAAAACCGACAACCAATCAACTTTTAATCATCCACAATTGAAGTCGGTTTAAACATTTACTAAACCAATAATATTTGGTTAAAAAACCAAACCCAATAGGTACCTCTAATTATCACAAAGTCCAATTTAATACAAAGTTGAATTATGGAAACCACCATATTCAAGTGAGTTCATATATAAAGTTATTTAATACAAAGTTGAATTATGGAAACCACCATATTCAAGTGAGTTCATATATAAAGTTATTCTAAAAGAAACATTAAAAGCACATGCTATCATTTAGTCGTGATAATATTATGCAATGCACCTAAAACTTTTGTTTTATTTTACAAAATCAAATTAATCAATCATGTTTGTTTGATTTTTTTTTTTTTTAATTTTATTTGCTAATGACACTTTTCAAGAGTCATAAATGAATTTTAAGCCACTTTTCTGAAGCAGGTAAGTTTTACAACACTTGTATTATCATGAAGCATAACTATGGAGTAACTCCCATTGTTTTAATACTCTCTCTAGTTATTACTTCTTTTCCCCTTTTCTTTTCTTGTTATTTACATAGATAGTTTGCTACAATTAATGAAAGGTAATTTAAAAAATATCAATTAATCGATTCTATAATTTATATTGTGATGGTGCAAGTAAAATGATGTAAATTTTAAATTTTAAAAGAGTAAGTCATATTTTATTTGAGTCTTGTCAAATAAATCATCAATATAGTTTTAAAAAAAACAGCTTTGTTGTTCGGGTAATAAAATGATGATAATAATAATAAAATAAATAAATAAATAAATTATTTACAATTTCAGTAAATTTCCATCGTTTTCTAATCCAATAGCTTGAATAATAAAGGATTCCTTAATAAGCATTTGACCAAAAGAAATGGTTGCTATTAGTAGAAAACTAATGTCCAAAGTTCTATAAGCACTTGAAAAAGTCATAATCCAAACAAGCCTGAAGAAAATAATTATAAGAATCAAACTAAACATAACTGCCTAAACAAATTTTAGTTTAAAGGGGAATCTAATTGAAGGATTATTGATCCAGAAGCAGCTCCAAAATATAAATTTTAAAACACTACCAATTAATTAACTTAAGAACAGAACTAGAAGCTCTTACTTGCTACATTTTATTGATCAAAGCTTATCTAAAGAAACACGGTGGGGGCCGCAGCGATGGCACCAGCATTTCAACTACCGGTTTTAAGCTTTCTTCTGCTTGGCTGGGGCTGGGGGTGGTGGTGGGAAGATGATTCTGAAAAGCCAAGCAGCCAAAATGGCTCCTACGAAGGGGGAGATCCAGTACACATACAACTGCTCCCATGTATCATGCCTGTTGTTTAGATATGCCCATCCAAATGCCTGCATTTCAAAACAAAAAAAGTCACCTTTCTTGTAATCGAAAATAACAACTATCCTCTTCTCCTTCATTTATATGGTTTGAATTCACAAAATCATAACACAACTTTTACCAGTTCATGAACCAACCAAACATTATATATCGAAGGGATGAACCACGGATCAGCCGAATAGGCAACAGAAGTTTCAAATGAGACACTATAATTCACGCTGTATAATCCTTTTGTAGTTCCATTACCAATCCCTCCATAGTTCAAACCATCAATCTCTACTAATCTTGTAAGACAAGAGTCTCACTCTGCAAATACTATATTTGCATAAATTTTAAATATTTGATAAAGGTGATTTGGTCTTCGGGATGAGTTGATACATCTTCGCCATGCTTCCATCCTTTTTAATATATTTTAATTCCAAAAAGAATTGAATGTTTTTGTTTACAACACAAGGCCTTTTTAGGATTTATAATGTATTAAAAAGGAAACTTTGTTAATTATAAAGCAAGTGAATGTAGAGAAATTGTTGGGAATATCTTTGTTTGGAAAAGTTAGCTCCTGCGAAGACAGAATGGTTAGAAAAAAAACATACACAAGGAGATCGTGTATGTAAAGACTACAGAGTGATCGGTAGAGTAGGTGTGTAGGACTAACAGAAGTAGTACATGTTTCAAAGAGATGTACGAGAAAAGCATGTGTGGATGAAGATAAGGTCAGAGAATGTGCGTGTCTACAGAAAAACTAGTGGAACTATTTATCCATAAATATGAATGAGAGAACTTTGTGTCTATAGATTAGAGCTAAGTATTCTAGCCAAAAACCAATTAGGCAAAAAACACTGTATGATGTTTAAGTTTCAAAGTTACAGTCATGATGGCCGTGTGGCTGTGAGGCATGTCACTCCATCGAACATGCGAACTTCAATGGAAAGAACAGAAAGAACGTTTGTTCATCTGAAATTATTCAGTTCACTCCTAACTTAAATCTTCATCAGGTATGAGATTCTCGTAACAAATAAGTTCAGTTACTGATCTTGGGTGAAAAGATTACCAAAAAGGTATACTGTGTTTCGTGTGAAGTCTAAGTGAGTCTCAAACTTGGCAGATATAGTGCAAACTAGGTAGCCAAACATACTTTCAAATTCAAACAAGCGTTTCCTTAGATAAAACGTAGGAAGATCTAGACTGTCCTACTTTTTTTCCTTTAGACTGTCCTACTTTTTTTCCTTTTGCCCCATTAGTCCAATATGTTATAATGCTATCCTTCAGAGTTTTACATTATCCTAGAATTTGCCAACTCGGCAGAAGACAAGAAAGAAACAGACGAAAGTTGAAATGTTGTGGGAAAATACAGTTAACCATTGTGAAGATGCTTGGAATTGATATGGAAAATTATGGTTTTTCAAGATAAACCTAAGGGAAAGAAAAAGTTCTTAATTTAGCTAAAGTTAATAATTAATTCAAATTAGAATATTTTTAACCACGTAAAATAAATCACAAAAATAACTAATATGATTCAAATTAGTAAAAAGTGTTCCACGGAAGTAAGGAGCAATACAAGCTCAACGCACCCACAAAACATTGTTAATTGATCCACTTGTTTCCAAATAAAAATGGCAAGCAAACATATGAGTAGATGTGAAGCATACTAATGACAATTAACGCTTTAGCAACCCACTTGCTTAACTATAATAACTTGCTATTTTACATTTTAACTTTTTGCCCTAAATGATGTTTGTTCAAAAATGTATTTTGGTCTCTTGGAACACAAACACGCCAGAGTTATGCAATTTCAGTGCCAAAAGAAAAACGCAGAGCAACATTAGTGCAAGTGTATATATAAAACAGAAAAACATGAAAATCTTAAAATGTTAATTAATAATTAATTATTATGCATAAATAAATGGTGTCTGTCTACACATTTTTAATTTGCATCAGCAAGATTCAAAAGAAGCATAGTAGTTAATAGTCTAAGCAAAGCAAGCAGCTACCAATAGGTCATCGCATCGATAGCACACAAAATACAACCACCCGTTCTTGGTTACATGCTCATTATATAATTCTCTTGAACTATGAATTTTTGTCTCATTATTATTATATTAACAAAGAGTCCGTCTCCTTTTAAAAAAAAAAATACAACACACTTATGGTTTAAACCAGAACAAGTTATAAATAATAATAGTCAATCAGAACGAGTATAAAAGATTACTAGAAGAGTTGAACTCACATTTGCAGGATTCATGGAAGGTCCTGTGTAACTAGAACCAGCAACAATTAACGCTACGGTGGCCATTGCCAGCAACCATGTTTTGATAACAGGGCTGGAGGGACCCCTGAGTACAATTAGAAGAACAGCAAAACTGATTATGAAGGTCAAAACTCCTTCGGCTGTAGCTCCAGAATGAATGTCAACTTTCAAAGAAGGTCCACCAAGCATGTGCTTGTATTGTATAGGCATCACCTCCTTGATTGCCATGGCACCAGCAACCGCACCAGCCGCCTACCAACAATGAATTCAGCATATAATGCCATTCTTAAAAAAAACATTTAATTCGAGCTGAAGGCAAATGGATTATAACACCTGCAAAAGTCCTCAACCAACAATATTTCATTACGTTGATTTCCTAATCTAATTGATTCCCCAATCCTAGATAGAACTTAGGGAAAAAAAAAGGATAATAACAGTCAATAATTTTTTAATATCTGTGACAGTGAGTGTTTAGACCGCCTTAAGACCCCACCGTACAACCCCACAACATTTGAATGTTAAAGAAATTTGTAGAATATTAAATTCCATGTGGGCATAATGGATCGGTCAGTAAGTAGTTCCTCTCATTTTGCCTGAATTTCTTTAATTGAAAAATCTATATATTGAAAAGCTTGGAAGGCTCCCTCCCCCAGAGAAAAAAGCAACGTATTTTCTAAAGCATACAAAATCATTTAACTTAGCCCTAGTTCAACATCCATAAAAAAAATTCTCCTTTTTCCTTCTTCCTTAATCATCATCCACCATCAACTCCTTTTTAGTCATACAACAATCTTTCTTCCTCAATCATTACTCAAAAGACAGCACTCAACTCAACTTTCTCAATCCAAACCCGAGCATGGAAAACCAATCCACCACTCAAGAAGCAACATTAAAAGAAAACTGAACACACCCAATACACAAACAAAACCTGCATTACATCAAGTATCCTACCCACAGATTATAGATAATACAGGTAAAAATTCAAACCAATTCGAAACAACCCACATAATTTCACAGTCAGTTAAGCAGAAAGAGAGAGAGGGAAAAAAACAAAAACCAAAAGAAAAAAAAGCTAACCTGAGCAGGGAAACGGATAGCCATGGCGAAGAGAGAGGTTGGACCCACACCAGCAGCATAAAAAGCAGCAGTGGCAGTAGGATTAAAGCTAGCTCCACCCAAAAGAGCACCAATTATATTAAAAACAAAAACAAGAATGAAAACAAGAGTAGTAGTGATAAGAAGTGGGTGAAGTGGGATTCCATAAACACCGGCGGCTGAGTAGAGAACGGAAGTGAGAACCCCAAGAGATGAAGCACAGAAAATCCACATGGAAGTGAGAACGGCATCGCCGATCGCAGCCTTGATAGAATTAATCATGGTTAGGAGAAGCAATTGGCCGGCGGAAGGGAAATCGGCGGGGAATAGGTCAACAGTGAAGTAAAAAATCTGGGTTAGTTCGATTAAGAAGGAATCGAAATCAATGGAAGTTGAATAAGAAGAGAAAATTGTGAGAGAAAAAAAATGGGAAAAGATGAGAATCACAACTATGGTTGAGGATTCATCATATTCATGGACGACGAGCCATTCACCTAACTCCCAATTTTATAAGGAAATATTTCACTGTGTGGATGATTTTGATTGTTTCGATGAGTTTTCCAAGTTTTAAATTTTTGTTTTTTTCTATTTTTTGTTTTTTATCATTTTTTTCAAAAAATCTTTGTTTTCCTCTTTTATTTTCTTTTTACCTTTTTAATAGCTTTTCTTTTTACTTTAAAATATATTTTTTCAAAATTATTTTATTTACTTATAAATAAAGCAAAGTATCATTCTTCACATAATTTAATGAAAAGGCATCGAATGAGTTTTTTAGCAAAATATTAACATGTTCTAGTAATTCCCATTTTAACAACATGGTTGGATTTGCAAATCTTTTTTATATTAATGAAATCTCTATTTTAATATCTTCAATGAGTTATTGTACTATATTCTAACTAAAATGTTATATTTAATAAATATTTATCATTTCAAAAATATATATATATTTAATTAATCCATGATATCTATTTTTATTCATATTTCAAAATTATGCATAATATCTATTTTTACTGAGATTTCGAAAATATACAGATTTATGAAATATATATTTATGTTTTTAAAATAGATTTGTTTATCTTATTCATTTTTATTATTTTAAACTTGTATTAAGCTAATTATACTTATTTTAATAAATTTTTATGTAAATGGTTTCTAAAAATATTAAAATATTTCATTAATCAACTTAAAAAAACAATATTTTTATCGTTTTAAAACTATTTTAGATTCAGTTTAATGTGTATAAAATATTACAAAAATTCCATTAATCTAATTCTTTTTATTATTTTGAGAAACAACATATTTCTTAACAAAAATTTAAACTTGTAGCAAAAATTATGATTCTTCCACATTTTTACAAACTAAGATTATAGCTAACTTTTCAATTTTTTTTTTCTTGTTTGCTATGACTCTACAATAAGGTTGGCTTTTATAGTAAATGGAATGAAAGTTCAGGTTTACATTTCATCTTATTCTTTATTCCAACAATTTCTTGATTGTATTAACATAAGCTTTTTCCCTCTTCCGATCTTTCTGTGTCTCGTTTGACGGGTTACTAGTTTGGCTACAATAGTTCTAATCTTTTTCAAATTGTTGAAGATAAGGATGTCTCATCGCTTATGTTTGGTTTTATCAAAATTTCCTCAAAATGATTTGTGTTGTTGTTGACTCTGTGATCCTGACTGTGTCTAACCGCCTGTATTGGACTTCAAAATAATTGATCTTGAAGCTTTTGCACTCTCACAATCTAATATCCTCATTAAAGAATGTGCATTTTTTAGGAGCTAATATGTTCTAAAAAAACTATTTATTTGATTGCTCTCAATAAGGGGCCGTTTGGGAGAAGAGTTGGGTTATGGAGGGTTAAGGTTATGATAAACCTAGTGTTATGATAAACCTAGGATTATGATAAGATGTGTTTGGGGGAAGAGTTATGGAGGAAGTGTTATGATAAAATGTGTTTGAGGGAAGGGTTATAAAGGAAGTGTTATGATAATGTTTTGATAAGATGTGTTTGGGAGAATGGTTATGTGGGTAGGGTTATGATAGATTAAAGAAGAGTTGAAGAAGAGTTAAGGAAAAGTTGAAGAAGCGTTAAGAAGTGTTGAAGAATGATTGAGGAAAAGTTGAAGAAGAGATAAGAAGTGTTGAAGAAGGGTTTGAGGAAGGGTTAAGGGGCTAAAACTAGGGTTACATAACCCTTACCCCAAACGAGGGTTGGATTACATTCTTGCTAGCAATTTGAGGGTTAGGTTGGGTTAGGTTGAAGATCTTATTTGGGTTGGGTTATTCTAGCAAGAATGTAGACACAGGCTTTCTCATTTTCTTTTATCCATCAATCATATGCTTTCCGACTAGCTCGATTTGCATTTGAGGTCGGGGTTTGAGGACATTCCTCTGTTAAGACAAATCTTAAATCATCAACAACTAGTATTGTGTTAAGATTTGATTTCCATGTAGCATAGTTATCGCCGTTAAGTTTTTCGGAAGCTAACAATTGAACTATCAAGCTATTCATGCTGAAAAACAAACATACTTTGTTTAGAAACTATAATCTGAATAAACCAATCATTTTAGCAAAACTTTAAATAATATTCCCTTTTATTATGTTTTGCAACGATAACTCAAAGATTCAGAATAACCTCTACCTAAGGCTAGTCGATTACTCGTCCTTTAAACCAAGACAATCTTGACCAAATGCTAATTCACAAATATCTTATATTTACTTAGCATTTAGTTACCGTTTACTTCGGTCAAGAATATACTAACTATTTTAGTAATTCTTGTAAGTGTGACCCTCCATTTTCGGTCCTCAAAGATGATAATCATTATGCTCCCGAAGGTGGAAAGATAATATGAAAACTTATGTAAGAGACCCTATCCAAATATGGAGTTCGCGGTGTTCCGAATCCTATAATACAGCCCTTCGAAGGGAACGTCGCTCCAGGGCAGACAAGCAAGCGCATTATAGGAATCTCACGGTGCGACCCAATGGAAGAGACCGTGGGATGTATTGTCATAATTCCCTCACCCACTTACTATGAACTACTTCCCCCATTCACCTTGTTCATAGCTCATGCAAACACTCTCCGAAGGAAATCCGCTCCTATGCACGACCCAAAGCCCTACATGAACCTCACGGTGTGAACTCTTGAGGATGCTAGAGCTAAAAATACAATACTCTTCTTCAGCTAAAGTGTTCTAAAATTTCGGGTAAATTATTCAGGATTTAATTTAGGCTTAACTTAAACAAATCCTAAATCTAGGTGAAACATCCAAGTATAACATTTATACTGGATTTTAACCTACGATGTCTTGATAAACCAATTTTATTAACTTACATTTCTCACGCATGCTCATAAAACTAGGTTAACTAGGCTCAATAACCGATTATGATCTCCAAGTAGGAGGTGTTCTATAAACCGTCAACTTAAAAACCTCCAATCCTTAGTCATCTTATCTGACTTGTTGACAAGATCGAATCAGGTAAGCCTCTTGTAACTTAGTTTTACAAGATATCGACCTAAATCTAATTTTGGAAGATATGGTATTAACCTAGGTGAGCATGCATCTTATCTTTATTATAGATTTTAAAGTCTAATTCATTTTATAACAATTATAAAAAAAATTAGACTAACCTATAATCATTCATCTAGAAAAACAAATTAATATGGCTTAATAATTGAATAATTTTGTTAAATCATATTTAATAAAATTAATTCAATTATCTTTTAAATTAATCAAATTAATTTAACCATTAATTAATCATATTAATTAATTTCCATATTAATTTTCTCAACATGCATGTACATGTTAACCTATGGTGGGATTTTAAAACTATACGTCATACAATATGCACATACAATTTTAGTAATAATTAAACCATACATCACATGCAAGATTAATTAAAACACCCTAAAATAGATTGATTTTTGGCTTTCTAAATTAAGTTAAAACTAAATTATTACAATAATAATTTGATGGAGTATAAAAACGCTTGAAAACCTTTGCACGATCGTTGAGCAGGTATCGGCTTTCACGGGCATAGGTGATTCGCATACCATATGTGATCGCTGAGCAAAGCATACGTGATCGCTTAGCAGACCATATGCGATCGTTTATAGGTGCCAGCGACACGTGTACCATACGCAATCGCTTAGCATGTACACGATCGTTTAAGTGCTTAGTGTTATGTGTACCTTACGCGATTGCTTAGCGGATATACGATCACTTCAAAGGTAAATGATCGTTTAGCGCTAGCACAACACGTACCTTACGCGATCGCTTAGCGGGTATACAATCACTTATTAGGCAAACGATACATGTACCTTACGCGATCGTTTAACATATAAACGATAAAGTCATCTCAACACGATGTACGTACTATACATGACCGTTTAGCTGGTAAGCGATGGATTCTTCTTCAAACGATACGCATACCTTATGCGATCGTTTAGTTGGTAAGCGCAATGTTCACTAGCCCAAGCGATACGCATACCATATGCGATTGTTGAGAGGGTGAACGATAGACTTGATTCATCTCCTTCTGAGCTTCTTAAATAGCATCATCTTCTTCCCGCATGTAAGAATTACAGCCTAATCTCAACTCTAATGACTCCAATAAATTACACACTCCTTGCAAAATTAAAATAAGCCACCAACAGGACTAATTATAAAGATTAAAGGAAATAAACAACTTAATTTAGAGCCAAAACTAAAACTAATCTATTTTAGTTCAACCATAACAATTTATCACATAAATTGTAAGAACCCACCATATGCAAATGAGTGAAGCTAAGTATGCTCTGATACCAAATGATGGAAAAAAACAAAGCAGAGACATGCAGCAGCGGAATTTAAAGGATCATGTTTTACTCTATGCATCTAAACGATTTAGAAGTTAACATACATCTACCATGCGATGAACTTAAACGAAGAGAGAGGAAGGTAAACGATGTACTTACCTTTGTAGTTCTCAATTTCTTCTTTGGTCCAAAACTTCTTCTCTTCCTGAAAATCACGAGCAAGGACAACCACCAAGCTGACCTACTATGCTCAGGACCAAGAACGGAGTTGTGGGACTCGGTTATGCGAAGAGAATTTTGGAGAGAGATGGGAGTCAATCGTTTAGGTGTTTTCCAGAGCAAAACCTCTCCTTTTCTCATTCGGTAATGAGAAGTTTTATATGAAATTCACATGCAAATTTGCATGTAAATTATTTCATATCTTATCAACACCTAATCAATTCATTAACTCTTTAATGCAATTAGTGGCTTCAAATTCATAATAATTTGCCACATTTCCCATTAACCGTTAATTAATAAAGTAATTAACCAAAGGGGCATTTTGGTCATTTGACCAACTTAAGTCAAATTCAAACTTTGACCTTTCTTAGTCAAAAGCCAACTTGTTGACTTTTTACTATTTTTTTCGTCTTGACTAATTCTAACCTCCCGAGCATGAATCCGTATTCATTTTTCTAAAATTCAAATCATATTTGAATATAAATCCGATCAAAGTTCAAAATCAACATGTTGACTTTTGACCGTTTTCTAAACTTTTCAAGCTTTTAAATATGAATTTATATTCATATTTATTTAAATCATATTTAAACACAAAACCGACTTATATCTTATATATATTTGTCAATTTCTCTCTCTTATCTTTATTCGAACAATTTGAATTACTTCAACATGCTTGTTCTTAGTTGAATTCATATGAGCTAGTAAGGGAACCTAATGGACCTATAGATCATGGGCTCCAACGATTCGAGATTAACTGGCTAAACTCTTTTAGGCAAAAGTTAATCAACATTCGTTAACTAAAGAGTCATTCCACTAAAGACGCTTAGTTGCACTCCCCTCACTATAGATATATTTCTGTCCACCTGATATAACCATGATAGGTAAGTCGATCCTTCACAGGTTGTTTGTAATCTTGGCTGGGTTAAAATACCGTTTTACCCCCGAGATTTCATCTTGCTCCTTAAGACCCACTGATCCATTATTGAACCATTGGTTTAAGGTCCAACCTATAAACCAGATTCCTTCTCGGACCAATGAGAAGGTGGGGCCCCTTGTTCAAGACTTGGATTCAGTCCTTAAGGGAACAACCTATCTACTATCCCAGAAGTGGGTAGAAGTGAATTCCATCTTGCACCTTATGTCCCTAGCTACCCACTCGATCTTACCCCCGAAATGGGAGGCTTATTGGACCAGCGACGTTGAGCTACCTCACTTATGCAGATTTAAGGATACATCATTTGTACTAACTACGGAGCGGATCGCATCCATAGTGTTTATCCAGAATAAGGCGCCAACCTTATTCATACACTATAGACCATTTGGGCTATTAACTTGAACTTAATCCATGTTTATGTCTTTACATAAAGTTCAAGTATATATGACAAACTAGTAAATAGCCTCGGGACCTTAAATTTATTGGTTTTAAGATTATAGCATTCAATTATAAATTTTATTGAATAAAATAACAAAGTATGAGTTTTAGGACACAAATTCCAACAAGACTGAGTGGATAGTTGGAGACATAGGATGCAGGACAAAATTCACTCCTACCGACCGCTTTAGGGTTAGTAGATAGGTTGTTCCTTTAAAAACTGAATCCAAGTCTTGAATAAGGGTTCTCACCCTCTCATTGGCTTGAGAAGGATCCAGTTTATAGGTTGGACCTTAAACCAATTGTTAAAAAGATGATCAGTACCACCTAAGGAGCAAGTTGTAGTCTTGGGGATAAAATGGTAATTTGACTTAGTCGAGGTTATGAAGAATCTGTGAAGAATTAACTTACTAATTGTGGTTGTATCGAATGGACACAAATATATCTATGTGATATAACCGTCAGTTATCAGATTAGAGATAGAACTTTATGTTTAAATGGGGTTTAAATATTAAAAATATGAATACAGATCCATACTCAGAAGTTCAAAAATGATGGAAATAGTCAAAGCTGTAAAAAGTAAAAATGTTGACTTCTGACTTTGAAAAATCAAACTTTGACCATTGATATATTCCAATGTGATTTGAATCTTGAGAAAATGAATGTGTATTCATGCTCTGAGGGTTGAAATTAGTCAAGACGGATAAAATGATAAAAAATTTTAAAAAGTCAAAGTTTGACTTTTGACCAAATGACTATTTTGCCCTTGACCAAAGTTAATGGGAAAATCCAACATTTTGTTGGATAATCCCACTAAATCTAGTGGGTTAGGTTTCGCCTTTTGATGAAGAAAAAAATTCCACTAAAGAAAGGGGATTTTGAGTTGTTGGGCTTTGATAATTGCATGGACATTCAATTTTGCATTTAATTTTCTTATAAATAGGATCTTTCTATTCATTTGATGGGTTGGATTATTTTGGCTCACATAAGAAATTAAATTTCTATTTCTTCCTCCTCACTTAATTGTAAAAGGAAAAGAAAAGGAGAAATTCTTCCAAGCCTGATTCCATTTTATTTCTATATTTTTCTCTCTCCTGATTCCTTCATCCAACGAATCTCACAACCCAGTTTTGAGTCCAAAAGATAATAGGTCAATCATAGTGGTAGTTCAAGTATCAATCGGAGCTCCGAATGTTAGTTTAAACTTTGCATGTTAATCTTAAGTAATTTGAGTAAAATTTAGATCTGATTTCCACTATGCACGTTAATCTATCACCTAGTAGACAAATTGTCTAGAACTGTCCTTGCGGAGGTGTTCAATACTTCAAAATAGATGCATATATGATTTTTTTACACATCTAAATTCCAAGTTCAACTTGGTTCATGGTCAAATACTATGTCAAAGACTTATCCCGTCCTTAGTTGATGCGTGCTCATAAATTCGTTTAGAGGAAGACGGTACAAGTGTGATGAACATCATAACTGTTGTATCTATTAATTTTGATGTGTTCAATGCAAAGTCCAATTCTAACTGTGACAAGCAGAATGTGAAACCTGTTCCAGTACATGCACGTTGCTAGCAACCTACAAAGGCGAATAGTTGCAAGGTACATGGTCATCCACGGAACAATTATAGATGTTTGTCAAATGACAATCACAATTCTGGGAAGGCTTTTATAAGTGATTCTTTCGATGCCCACTTACCTCAATCCTTACAGGTAATTATAATAACCCTGATACATCCTCACTTGAAGACATTGCACAATGAAGTAACTCTTAATCATTCATTCTTATCAGCATCGATGGTAGGAAATTCTAGATCCTCGATTAAGGTTAGTTCTACTAACCATCGTACTGACTATCTAAAAGCTTTATATCGTATTTACCTTGTGCTGGAAATGAGAAAATTAGGATTGTTGATGGATTCTTTTCTCCCATTGAGAGTAAGGGTCACATTTCACTAGTTATTGGTTTTACCTTATAGAATGTTTTGCATGTGTCTAAAATATCTTACAATTTACATTTCATTAGTAAGATAGCTAGAAACTTGTATTATCAAGCCATATTCTTGCTTGATGCTATTTTCTTTTAGGACTTGAGCTCGGGGAAGATGATTGACACTGCTCGGTACAGGAAGGGACTCTACTTCCTTGATGATGATGCTTTATTAGGGACTGTTCTAGGAATAGTTTATTGTCTTCTTTTTTTTTTTTTTCATTTCTCAAAAAGATTGTATGTTGTAGTCTTTTTGTCTTGGTTATCCAAAATTTTCAGTATATCAAATATCTTTTTTCACACTTGTTTTCAAAGTGGATGTTTTTTCATTGTCTTTGATATTTGTATTTGTGCAAAACAGCCTCGGGTTTCGGTGCCCACATGATGGAAACGATAGACATGCGCAGCGAAAATCTAATCATTTTTACTCTAATTACAATAAATTAACATGATGAATCCTAAATAAAATAAAATTAGGGTTAAGGAAAAATCACATTCGTAGCTCTGTAATCGCTCGAATCTCTATCCAAACACAAACCAAACCACCACTAGAGTTGAGCTACTATTCTTCAGACTTAGAAATGGGTTGTGTGACATAATGAATGAAGGATTTGAGTAGGAGATGGAAATTGGAGGAGTGTCAAAGGTTTTGGGAAATTATTTGGTGATTAATAATTCTAAGGAAAAAAACATAGAAGAGTCAAAAGCGTTTAAGACAAAAAAAAAAAAAAAAACATGCAATTATTGCATGTCTAAACTCACCAAAGTCCAACAACTTACATTTCATTAACTCCACATAGCCTACTAAGAATTAGTGAAAACAATCCAACATTTTGTTGGATAATCTACTATAAAATGGTCATTTCCTTATTCAAGTCAAAATCAAACATTGACTAAATTTAACATTTTAACTTTTTATCATTTTTTCTCATTTACTAATTACGACCTCCCGAGATTGAATTCATATTATTTTTTCGAAATTCAAATCACATTTGAATCTATAGCTGGTCAAAGTTTGACTTTTAAGTTAAAAGTCAACCTTTTGACTTTTTACAATTTTAATAATTTTCATCATTTTCAAGCTTTCGAAATATGAATTTATATTCATATACTTGATTTTTAAATCACATTTAAATACAAAGCTCTATCTCTAATCTGAAAATTTATCATTACATCACATATATTTGTCAGTTTCTCTCTCCTTACCTAATTCGAACAATTCGAATTACTCCAACCTATTGTTATAAATTTATTTTGTATGGGCTAGCAGAGGAACCTAATGACCTATAGAACATGGGCTCCAACAATCAGATATTAACTTATTAAACTGTTTAGATCGAGCTAATCAACATTCATTAACTAACGAATCATTCCATTAAAGTTCCGTAGTTGCACGTGCCTCACTATAGATATATTTGTGTTCATGAGATATAAACATGATTAATAAGCTAATTCTTCACAAATTGTTTGTAACATCAACTGGGTCAAAATACTATTTTACCCCCATACTACATCTGTCTCGTTAAGTGCCATAAATCCACTATTGAACAATTGTGTTAAGGTCCAACCTATAAACTGAATCTTTCTCAAGTTAATGATTGGTTGAGGCCTCTTGTAGAAGACCTAGATTCAATCCTTAAGCAAACAACCTATCTACTAATCCTATAATGTGTAGAAGTGAATTCTGTCTCGCACCCTATGTCCCCAACTATCCAGTCGATCTTACCTCTGAAATGAAAGGCTTATTCGGCCAATGTTGTCGAGCTGCCCCCACCTATACAGATCTAAGGACAATCTCGTGTAAACAGAATTTCATAATTAGCTCAGGATGAAGATTAAGTTAATTACTTATATCATCAATATTAAAAATAGTTAATTTTATACAGCCAACAGTGTTATAACATAAAAGTGACCATTTCATGGTTCTAGTCTTATTTAAATTCTTTACATGGGATGTCTCCCACTTTCATGTCTCCACATGAACGATTCAGGATCACATCATTTGTATTAACTATAAAGCAGGTCACATCCATAGTATTCCCAAAGTAAGGCACTCAACATTATTCATATACTATATACTATTTAGTCTATGTACTCGAACTTGATCCATGTTTATATCTCTAAATAAAATTCAAGTTGACTCAAGATATCCTTGCGACCTTAGTTTATTGAATTCAAGATTATAGTATTCAATTTCATTAATAATTCCTCAATAACAACTTTATTGAATAGAATATGATTTTAAACTACAAACTACGAGCTTTTAACATAAATTCCAATACCTCACGAGTCACTAGTGTCTTTGAGAAAATGTTGGTTTGTTACCTTCATCGATGATCATACCTATCTCACTTGAGTATTTCTTCTCACTGATAAATTTGAAGTTCCATCAATCTCCTACGTTTTTACACCACCATCAAGACCAAATTCAACATGAAAAATTGCTATTTTACATAGTGATAACACAATTGAGAGAACTAAATCATTAACACAATTGAGAGAATTAAATCATTCCTATCATGAGTTTTTATCCTCTAAAAGAATTGTCCACAAAGTTTTACCTTTATACCCCTCAACAAAATAGGGTAGCTAACGAAAAACGGTTATCTCTTTGAGAGTATTCGATCCCTTATGTTGTCCACCTCTATAACTCAATTATAAGGGGATGTCATTCTAACTATGACTCATCTCATAAATCAAATTTCGTTTCATGGTCTTCATCTCCAAACTCCTTTAGAGTGCTCAAGGAGTTATATCGGTTGGAATTTTAGCCCTTAATCTCAAATGTGAGTTAACTTTTTTAATTAATGTTTTGATGATAACAAATCTAAATTTTTTACTTACAATTTTATTATTTTGAATAGTCTATACTGTAGAGCTCATAATAATGATTCTAATTCCTTTTGAATCACCCAAATCAGAGTTCAAACGAAGAAAACATAGCTAAACGAAGCTTAACAGAAAAATACCAGAGATGGTGATGTGGCGGCCAAATAATCAAATTGAACCAATTAGAGAAAGCCACTTGGAGAAATAGAGGAGTAAGAAACATGTGGCTTTTTTTATTTTTGAATTGACTTTAAAAAAAATAAATTTAATATTAGTATTTATCTTTATGCCTTACAGCTAGTTTTTTAAAAGATGGTGGACTTGTTTTATTCGGTTTTTAAAAACAATATATTATTAGATTCTTATTTGTGTTTGTGTCTAACAACTAGTTGGTTTTAAATCTTAACCATTCAATTTTCTTTTACTTGCATCCAATGACCCAAAATAATTTTTAATAACTTTGTTTAACTTTACAATCTTAAAAAATTTTCAAAAGTCACTATTGTTATTCTCTCTAAAACTTTCCATTTCCATTTTTTTCATCTTGTCCTTGAGAGAATTCTTATTGTACTATAATGATTAATTATTATGAGCTCAAATTGTATGATCACTCTTTTTTAAGAGTTTTCTTTTGGGTAATTTAAAGCTTTAACATATTGTGATGGTTGGATCATAACATGGGGGAAGGATCGGGTTTGCTTTTGAACTTGAAGAATGAGCAAGTAGTGTTTTGACTTTAATCTGCGAAAAAAGTCAAAATAAGATTTTCAATCAAAATCCCAAGAGATGATTGAAAAAGTGGATCTAGGTCAAGTTTGACCTGACTACTATAAAATTGTGGTGTCTTCTTCTCTAACTCTTTTCTAATTATTTTTGCATTTAATTTTAATTGCATATTTTTATTGGTTGAGATTGATTGTATACTCTATTACATTTTTTTTTATCAATCTTATTATTTAACATAAATTAGCTAAAGTTTTTTTATTTAATCTAAAAATTATCTAATTAGTTTAATTTGCGCATATTTATTAAAAAGTTTATTTAAACCCTATTGACCCTCCTTAAGGTTGCCATACCAGTCCAACACTACCCTGCCATCTGACTTATACTTGATATTCTTCTCTGGGTGTTTAGATGCACTGCTTTTGTCCATAATTACAGTCCTAAACAAACCAAGTTTGTCCCTCAAACTCACCTATGTGTCTTTGTGGGGTATCTCCTACACTAGAGAGGCTATAAGTGTTTCTATCTATTTTCTCGAAAGTACTTTGTGTCCAGGAATGTCACCTTCCTAGAAAATAAACCCTTCTTTTCAGTTGGTCATCTTCACGGGAAAAATGTGAGGGAAGAGACTAGCTAACACTTTCCCCTTCAATCCTTTTACTCCTTCTATGTCTTCGAAACCCATTCCCCGCAACATAGTTCTTTCTACCAACCAAGTCTCCTTCATAATGTACTATAAGAAGAATCTTAGATAGGAAGTGGTGCCTCCTGCTGGTTCACCAGCTTCGATCCATGACTCTGAATTGGTTCTTGCTCAAGATACTACAAATTCTAATAACAATAAATTTTGTGCTAAGGATAATATTGTCGATGTGGTTGACAATGTGGTTGAGGAAGATAGGGGACAATGTAACCAGTTCGGATGACATGCCCATTGCCTTGAGAAAAGGTATGAGGTCGTGCACAAAGCATTCCATGTGTAACTACATATCATACAACAAACTATCACCTAGTTCAAGGCTTTCACTACAAGTTTTGATGTTGTAACAATACCAAAGAACATATATGTAACGCCCAACAATTTCGGTTTCCTTTTGTTTTGACCATTAATATTAATACTAAAGTGTGTTTATTATTAGTATTAAACTAAAGTTTTTATGTATTAATTTTGAAGTTAGGGGGTGAAATAAATTAATGGCTTAACAAATAAATGGCCTTGGAAAGGGTCAAAGGTGGTTAATTGAGGAGAGAGGAAAGAGGGTTTTAAAGATTTCTTTTATTATTTTTTTATTTCTTTTAAAAAGAGGCCTTGGGACTCGTGCGTAAAGAGGAAGAGGAAAATTTTCAAAGAAAGAAAAAGGGGGAAAAATTTCCTATTGAAACCCTAGCCGCCGCACGCCGCCGCCGCCGCCGCCGCCGCGAACCCGAGCCGCCAAGCACCCTTCTCTGTTCAGCAGCGCAGCCGAGCCGCAGTCGCAACCGAGCCGTCGCCGAGCTTCCAGCCGCGCCGGGAGAATCGTCCAAGCCGATCTGCGCAGCCGAGCGTCCGTCGGAGCAGCCGTCTCTCGCACGCCGAAGCCGAGTCGAAGCCGCCTCCGCGCGTCCGCAGCCAACCCGTCAGCCAGCCGAGGCGCGCCGCTCCGATCCGACGCAAGCGCAGCCGAAACGCCAGTCGGTAGCCGTCGCCGAGCGAAGCCGCGGTAGCCGGACCACCAGCAGCCGCCGCGCCACCCGAAATCCGGAAGCCGAAGCCTCGCGCGCAAAGGTCCGACCGAAGACCCGCCCCGCGACCCGAACCGACGCGCGCCACCTTCCGGAAACCCGACCCGCGCCCGCGTGCACCCGTGCGTGAGCCGCGCCCGCGTGTGAAGCCGCGCCGCGCGCTTTTGTGTAGCCGAGCCGCGTCTCCCCTGTTGCAAGCCGAGCCGCGTCTCCCCCTGTTGCAAGCCGAGCCGCACGCGTAATTCCTGTACCGAGCCGAGCCGCGTCTGCCCGAGCCGAGCCGGTTCTGTCTTCTTCCAGCCGAGCCGCCAGGACTAAATTGGCTCCATCCACCTAAATTGTGGTAATCTAATTAATTATTGTGGTTTTCCGGTAAGACTCCATGCTCGGACGTTAGTTAAATTAATTTGGGTCTAAATTAATTTATTTTCTCAAGGGACGTCTTGGACCAAGAAATTACTGCAGCGCGGGATTTCTTCAGTAGGGGCTCGAGCATGGCAACCTCCTTCTAGGTTAGGACTTCGTCGCTTGGAAAGCGTACTGCCTCGCGGTTAGGACTCGACAAGTAGATCTCCAGGTAAGAGATTCTACTACTAGTTTCATGTTTTGAAGTATGAGACTGTGTATGCCCCTATGTTGCATATTGAGAATTTGACAGTATGATGCCTGAAATAAATGTTAGTATGATGCAAATGACGATATAGTTGCGCTATAGCCTGTTATGTGTGGCAAGATCTATTATGGTTACGACGAATGTCGGGACGGAGAGTGTAGAGATGATTTATGTGACATGTTATATGCTGATGCCATGTGTATGTATACTGCAATTAGGGTACCTGTTAGCTTGATTCTGTTAGAGTCGTACCTGCATGGGTGTCCTTCGGGATCACCACCTATTGAGGACTGTGTGGTCCGACGGGACGCCAGTCTAGCATGGATATAGACATGACTCGAGTGACTCGACGAAGTCCTCGCATCCCGACTGTCCTAGGTGTCCCCCGGGCACCGAAGACCAGAGTTACGTTCCTACGGGAGCGCATGATCGCACGTGTTCGGGAACGTGCCAGAGATTGGGTACCAGTTATCAGGACTCTAACAGGAAGTTAACAGGCACCTAGTGGGACTAGTAGTGGGTCCCTTACTGAGTATTTTTATACTCATTCTCTCCACTTTATGTTTTCAGGTAGAGGACGAGGCAAGGGCAAGGGCAAGCTGGCGAGCGACCCGAAGTGAGACCGAGGAGGGCCATAGGGACTACCGCTTCCGCTTGTTTCTTATTTCAGATTTTAGCATTTGAGTTTGAGTACTTTTTATTTTTCACTATCTTTTATGTAGATAGGGCCCGAGTAGGATTTCAGAACGCTTTTACATTTTTTGCATGACTACCTTGTTTATGTTTTTATAAATGAATTTCTTGAACCGTATGCTTTTTAATAAAATTTTTCGACCTAAACCACTTGGTCTATATTTAGTAATGACTTCGATTCAGCATAAGGAGTTGGGTCGTTATAGTTGGTATCAGAGCACAGTGTTTTAGGTTCTGTAGACTGACCTACGATGTAAGTCATTTTTGTCTTGGTTTTTACTTCACCCTATGGCTATACGGTCCTTCGGCACTCGCCAGGTATGTCTAAAGCCTTGCTAATGTTAAGATTACAATTTTGCCTGAATAGTCTAAGACCTAGATATAGGGTGTTAAGTTCTTGTGGTGAAAAGTTTGTTCGTGAATTTTAGGGAGAATGCCGCCACGTAGAGGTACACGCCGAGGAGGTGGTAGGGGAGGCAGAGGAGCCGGTCGTGGCCAGCCGGAGGCGCCACCTGTTGCACCGGCAGTCGACCCAAACGCACCGGTCACCCAGGCGGATCTCGCCGCGATGGAGCAGCGTTATCAGGACATGCTGCAAGCTGCCTTGGCGCCTTTCCTTGCCGCCCAGCAGAACCAGGCCGCCCCCGTTCAGGCCCAGGCCGCCCCTGCTCAGGCCCAGGCCGCCCCTGTTCAGGCTCAGGCCGTCGCTCCTCCAGCCCCTGAGGAAGCTCAACCAGTACCAGTTCAACTGTCGGCCGAGGCGAAACACTTACGGGATTTCAGGAAGTATAATCCCAAGACCTTTGACGGATCCATGGACAACCCCACAAAGGCCCAAATGTGGTTGACGTCCATAGAGACTATTTTCCGGTACATGAAGTGCCCAGAAGACCAGAAGGTGCAGTGTGCAGTCTTCTTCTTGGAGGACAGGGGCACCGCCTGGTGGGAGACCGCGGAGAGAATGCTAGGGGGCGATGTAAGCAAAATAACTTGGGAGCAGTTCAAGGAGAACTTCTATGCTAAGTTTTTCTCCGCCAATGTGAAGCACGCCAAGCTGCAAGAGTTCCTAAACTTGGAGCAAGGCGACATGACGGTGGAACAGTACGACGCCGAGTTCGATATGCTGTCCCGCTTTGCTCCCGATATGGTAAGGGATGAGGCTGCCAGGACGGAGAAATTCGTTAGAGGACTCAGGCTAGACCTTCAGGGCATTGTCAGAGCCCTCCGCCCAGCCACGCATGCTGATGCACTACGTATAGCACTGGATTTGAGCCTGCCTGAGAGAGCCGATGCGTCTAAGGCTGCCGGTAGAGGGTCAGCCTTGGGACAGAAGAGAAAGGTTGAGACGCAGCCTGACGTAGCACCGCAGCGAACACTGAGGTCAGGAGGTGTCTTCCAGAGACACCGACGGGAGCTTGCAGCAGCCGGGAGGACTCTGAGAGAGCTACCCGCTTGTACTACTTGCGGGAGAGTCCACGGAGGTTGCTTGGCTGGAAGTGGAGTCTGCTTCAGGTGCAGACAGCCGGGGCACACTGCTGATATGTGTCCTCGGAAACCCTTCGAGACGACACCGCCCCAGCCTTCTGCGGCCCAGCAGGGGAGAGTTTTCGCCACTACCCGGCAGGAGGCCGAGCGAGCTGGCACTGTGGTGACAGGTACGCTCCCAATTTTGGGGCACTATGCTTTTGTGCTATTTGACTCTGGGTCATCCCACTCGTTTATATCCTCCGTTTTCGTTCAGCATGTGGGTTTAGAGGTAGAGCCTTTGGGTAGTGTTTTGTCGGTTTCTACTCCATCTGGGGAGGTCCTGTTATCCAAAGAACAAATAAAGGCATGTCGGGTAGAGATAGCGAATCGTATGTTAGACGTGACCTTACTAGTGTTAGACATGCAGGATTTTGATGTGATACTAGGCATGGATTGGCTGTCAGCCAACCATGCCAATATAGACTGTTATGGCAAGGAAGTTGTCTTCAACCCTCCCTCCGAGGCTAGTTTCAAATTCAGGGGGGCAGGTATGGTATGTATACCCAAGGTCATCTCAGCCATGAAGGCTAGTAAACTACTCAGCCAGGGTACTTGGGGTATTTTGGCAAGCGTAGTGGATGTGAGAGAGCCAGAAGTCTCCCTATCTTCCGAACCAGTGGTAAGAGAGTACCCCGACGTTTTCCCAGACGAACTTCCAGGACTTCCGCCTCCCAGAGAAGTAGACTTCGCTATCGAGTTAGAGCCGGGCACTGCCCCAATCTCGAGGGCCCCTTACAGAATGGCTCCAGCCGAGCTAAAGGAGTTGAAGGTCCAGTTACAGGAGTTGCTGGACAAAGGCTTCATCCGGCCCAGTGTGTCGCCTTGGGGAGCCCCAGTATTGTTCGTGAAGAAGAAGGATGGGTCAATGCGCCTTTGTATTGACTACCGAGAGCTGAACAAGGTGACAGTCAAAAACCGCTACCCCTTGCCCAGGATTGATGACCTGTTCGATCAGTTGCAGGGAGCCACCGTCTTCTCCAAGATCGACCTGCGATCAGGCTATCACCAGTTGAGGATTAGGGACGGTGACATCCCCAAGACGGCCTTTCGATCGAGGTACGGACATTACGAATTCGTTGTGATGTCTTTCGGCTTGACTAACGCTCCTGCAGTATTCATGGATCTGATGAACAGGGTGTTTAAGGAGTTTCTGGACTCGTTCGTCATAGTCTTCATTGACGACATCCTCATTTACTCAAAAACTGAGGCGGAGCACGAGGAGCACCTACACCAGGTTTTGGAGACCCTTCGAGCCAACAAGTTGTATGCCAAGTTCTCCAAGTGTGAATTCTGGTTAAGGAAGGTGACGTTTCTTGGCCACGTGGTTTCCAGTGAGGGAGTTTCAGTAGATCCCGCAAAGATTGAAGCAGTGACCAACTGGACTCGACCGTCCACGGTTAGTGAAATTCGAAGTTTTCTGGGCTTGGCAGGTTACTACAGGAGGTTCGTGGAAGACTTCTCACGTATAGCCAGCCCGTTGACCCAGTTGACCAGAAAGGGAACCCCTTTTGTCTGGAGCCCAGCTTGCGAGAGGAGCTTTCAGGAGCTCAAACAGAAGCTAGTGACTGCACCGGTCCTGACAGTGCCCGATGGTTCGGGAAACTTTGTAATCTATAGTGACGCCTCCAAGAAGGGACTAGGCTGTGTCCTGATGCAGCAGGGTAAGGTAGTTGCTTATGCCTCCCGCCAGTTGAAGATCCATGAGCAGAACTACCCTACCCATGACTTGGAGTTGGCAGCTGTAGTCTTTGCACTGAAGATATGGAGGCACTATCTGTACGGTGAGAAGATTCAGATTTACACCGACCATAAGAGCCTGAAGTACTTCTTCACCCAGAAGGAGTTGAACATGAGGCAGAGGAGGTGGCTTGAGTTGGTGAAAGACTACGACTGCGAGATCCTATACCACCCAGGTAAAGCAAATGTAGTGGCTGATGCGCTGAGTAGGAAAGTTGCACATTCAGCAGCGCTAATCACCAAGCAGACCCCCTTACTCAGGGACTTTGAGAGGGCAGAGATTGCAGTCTCAGTAGGTGAGGTTACCGCACAGTTGGCTCAGTTGACAGTTCAGCCAACCTTGAGGCAAAAGATCATTGCTGCTCAGCTGAATGATCCTTACTTGGCAGAGAAGCGTCGTGTGGTAGAGACAGAGCAAGGTGAAGACTTCTCCATATCCTCTGACGGTGGCCTTATGTTTGAGGGACGCCTGTGTGTGCCGGAAGACAGCGCAGTTAAGACGGAGCTTTTGACTGAGGCCCACAGTTCCCCGTTCACCATGCACCCTGGGAGTACGAAGATGTACCAGGACTTAAGGAGTGTCTATTGGTGGAGGGGCATGAAGAGGGATGTGGCAGACTTTGTCAGTAGATGCTTGGTGTGCCAGCAGGTGAAGGCACCTAGGCAGCATCCAGCAGGGTTGTTGCAACCCTTGAGTGTGCCAGGGTGGAAGTGGGAGAGTGTGTCGATGGACTTTATTACGGGACTGCCCAAGACCCTAAGGGGCTACACGGTGATCTGGGTTGTGGTCGACAGACTCACGAAGTCGGCCCATTTCGTGCCAGGGAAATCCACTTACACTGCCAGTAAGTGGGGGCAGCTATATATGACAGAGATTGTGAGACTACATGGAGTACCCGTATCCATCATTTCAGACAGAGACGCCCGTTTCACATCGAAGTTCTGGAAAGGACTTCAACTTGCGTTAGGTACAAGGTTGGACTTCAGCACGGCATTCCACCCTCAGACTGATGGTCAGACAGAGAGATTGAACCAGATTTTGGAAGACATGCTGCGAGCCTGCGTACTAGAGTTTTCAGGAAGTTGGGACTCCCATCTGCACCTGATGGAGTTTGCCTATAACAACAGCTACCAGGCTACTATCGGTATGGCACCGTTCGAGGCTCTGTATGGCAAGTGCTGTAGATCCCCTGTCTGCTGGGGCGAGGTTGGAGAGCAGAGGATGCTAGGCCCCGAGTTAGTGCAGACGACCAACGCAGCCATACAGAAGATCCGAGCTCGTATGCTGACAGCCCAGAGCAGACAGAAGAGTTACGCTGATGTACGACGTAAGGACCTCGAGTTTGAAGTGGGAGATATGGTCTTTCTGAAGGTAGCGCCTATGAAGGGTGTTCTGAGGTTCGCGAAGAAGGGGAAGCTGAGTCCACGCTTCGTAGGGCCGTTCGAGATATTGGAGCGAATTGGCCCCGTGGCTTACCGCTTGGCGCTACCCCCATCTTTTGCTGCAGTGCACGACGTATTCCATATCTCCATGCTGAGGAAATATGTTGCAGACCCAACACACGTGGTGGACTTCGAGCCACTGCAGATTAGCGAGAATCTGAGCTACGAGGAGCAGCCTGTCGAGGTCCTGGCAAGGGAGGTCAAGAAGCTTCGCAGTCGAGAAATTCCACTGGTCAAAATCCTTTGGCAAAACCATGGAGTGGAAGAGGCAACGTGGGAGAAAGAAGAGGACATGAGAGCCCAGCACCCCGAGCTGTTCGAGGATTAGAACTTTCGAGGACGAAAGTTTTTTTTTAGGAGGGAAGATTGTAACGCCCAACAATTTCGGTTTCCTTTTGTTTTGACCATTAATATTAATACTAAAGTGTGTTTATTATTAGTATTAAACTAAAGTTTTTATGTATTAATTTTGAAGTTAGGGGGTGAAATAAATTAATGGCTTAACAAATAAATGGCCTTGGAAAGGGTCAAAGGTGGTTAATTGAGGAGAGAGGAAAGAGGGTTTTAAAGATTTCTTTTATTATTTTTTTATTTCTTTTAAAAAGAGGCCTTGGGACTCGTGCGTAAAGAGGAAGAGGAAAATTTTCAAAGAAAGAAAAAGGGGGAAAAATTTCCTATTGAAACCCTAGCCGCCGCACGCCGCCGCCGCCGCCGCCGCGAACCCGAGCCGCCAAGCACCCTTCTCTGTTCAGCAGCGCAGCCGAGCCGCAGTCGCAACCGAGCCGTCGCCGAGCTTCCAGCCGCGCCGGGAGAATCGTCCAAGCCGATCTGCGCAGCCGAGCGTCCGTCGGAGCAGCCGTCTCTCGCACGCCGAAGCCGAGTCGAAGCCGCCTCCGCGCGTCCGCAGCCAACCCGTCAGCCAGCCGAGGCGCGCCGCTCCGATCCGACGCAAGCGCAGCCGAAACGCCAGTCGGTAGCCGTCGCCGAGCGAAGCCGCGGTAGCCGGACCACCAGCAGCCGCCGCGCCACCCGAAATCCGGAAGCCGAAGCCTCGCGCGCAAAGGTCCGATCGAAGACCCGCCCCGCGACCCGAACCGACGCGCGCCACCTTCCGGAAACCCGACCCGCGCCCGCGTGCACCCGTGCGTGAGCCGCGCCCGCGTGTGAAGCCGCGCCGCGCGCTTTTGTGTAGCCGAGCCGCGTCTCCCTTGTTGCAAGCCGAGCCGCGTCTCCCCCTGTTGCAAGCCGAGCCGCACGCGTAATTCCTGTACCGAGCCGAGCCGCGTCTGCCCGAGCCGAGCCGGTTCTGTCTTCTTCCAGCCGAGCCGCCAGGACTAAATTGGCTCCATCCACCTAAATTGTGGTAATCTAATTAATTATTGTGGTTTTCCGGTAAGACTCCATGCTCGGACGTTAGTTAAATTAATTTGGGTCTAAATTAATTTATTTTCTCAAGGGACGTCTTGGACCAAGAAATTACTGCAGCGCGGGATTTCTTCAGTAGGGGCTCGAGCATGGCAACCTCCTTCTAGGTTAGGACTTCGTCGCTTGGAAAGCGTACTGCCTCGCGGTTAGGACTCGACAAGTAGATCTCCAGGTAAGAGATTCTACTACTAGTTTCATGTTTTGAAGTATGAGACTGTGTATGCCCCTATGTTGCATATTGAGAATTTGACAGTATGATGCCTGAAATAAATGTTAGTATGATGCAAATGACGATATAGTTGCGCTATAGCCTGTTATGTGTGGCAAGATCTATTATGGTTACGACGAATGTCGGGACGGAGAGTGTAGAGATGATTTATGTGACATGTTATATGCTGATGCCATGTGTATGTATACTGCAATTAGGGTACCTGTTAGCTTGATTCTGTTAGAGTCGTACCTGCATGGGTGTCCTTCGGGATCACCACCTATTGAGGACTGTGTGGTCCGACGGGACGCCAGTCTAGCATGGATATAGACATGACTCGAGTGACTCGACGAAGTCCTCGCATCCCGACTGTCCTAGGTGTCCCCCGGGCACCGAAGACCAGAGTTACGTTCCTACGGGAGCGCATGATCGCACGTGTTCGGGAACGTGCCAGAGATTGGGTACCAGTTATCAGGACTCTAACAGGAAGTTAACAGGCACCTAGTGGGACTAGTAGTGGGTCCCTTACTGAGTATTTTTATACTCATTCTCTCCACTTTATGTTTTCAGGTAGAGGACGAGGCAAGGGCAAGGGCAAGCTGGCGAGCGACCCGAAGTGAGACCGAGGAGGGCCATAGGGACTACCGCTTCCGCTTGTTTCTTATTTCAGATTTTAGCATTTGAGTTTGAGTACTTTTTATTTTTCACTATCTTTTATGTAGATTGGGCCCGAGTAGGATTTCAGAACGCTTTTACATTTTTTGCATGACTACCTTGTTTATGTTTTTATAAATGAATTTCTTGAACCGTATGCTTTTTAATAAAATTTTTCGACCTAAACCACTTGGTCTATATTTAGTAATGACTTCGATTCAGCATAAGGAGTTGGGTCGTTACAATATATGAGGCTATGGAAAGTCTCAAGTGGAAGACAATTGTCATGGAAGAAATGGGAGCTCTTGAGAAAAACAAATCATGGAATTTGTAATCTTCCCAAAGGGGACAAGACAATAGAATGCAAATGGGCATTGATTCTAACATATAAACCAAATGGTACATTAGACTAGTACAAGGTCATACTAGGTGAAAAGGGTTCGCTTAGAGGTATAGAATAGACTACTCAGAGGCGTTTTGGAAGAAGAAGTGTACATGATTAGTTCCCCTTTAGAATTTAGGTCAATTTTAACTACATGTGTTTAAGTATTGAAAATATCTCTATGGTTCGAGAGATTCTCCATGTTTGTTAAGTTTCAAGGTTACAATCACGGACACTCTAGTCATACACTGCTTACGAAGAGATCTAAATTTGGAAAAGATGGGTGATGAGTTTGAGATTAAAGACTGAGGTAATCTAAAGTACTTTCTTGAGATGGAGGTTGAACAATCAAGTGAAGGAATTTCAATTTCACAAAAGAAATATACAATTGACTTGTTGAACAAAACAAGTATGGTTGGATGTTGTCTAGCCAATACCTCTATAGAGTTCAGTGTAAACTAGAAAATTATGTCGACAAAATTCCTATTGATAAAGGAAAGTATCAGCGGTTAGTGAAAATTTTGATTTATCTATCTCATACTACACCAAAAATCTCTTATGCAGTTAGTACAATGAGTCAATTTATGCAAGCTTTGTGAGAATAACACATGGAAGTTGTGAATCGTAACTTGAGATTTTTGAAAACTACTCTAAGAAAAGGTTTGATGTTCAAGAAGACAAGCAAAATATGCATTGAGGATTATGTCAACTCAAATTGGGCAGGTTCAATGACTCACAGAAAGTCTACTTGGTCGGGATATTATACCTTTATGTGGGACAACCTTGTAAATTGGAGGCGTTAGGAGTAGTGTTTGAGCTGAATATCGAACTATGAGTTTGAGAATTTGGGAAGAGATTTGGTTATAGAAGTTCCTATCTGACGTTCACTATGACTGTAAGTTAACTATGAAACTATTTTATGATAACAAAGCGGCAATAAGCATAGGTTCAATATGATAAAACCAAATATATAGAGATTGACAAACACTTAATTAAGGAGAGAAACTTAATAGTGGCGGTATTTATATTTCATACATTCTGACAAATCAACAAATTAATGATATTCTTATTAAAAGGTTACCAACGCAGAATTTTAACTCATGTTCTAGTAAATTGGGTATGATTGACATCTATGCCCCAACTTAAGGGGAGTATTATAAATAATTGTACTAAGGGTATTTTTGTAATATTTTATACCCTTCATTATTCCCTTTTTTTTTGAATGCTTAATTGATCTATAAATATTCAATCCCTTGTATTCTGTTGTTAATAAGAAAAATATACAAAAGACTCGTATCGTATTTTCTTTCTTCCTAGACTAAGGTTTTCCATGTATACCTGGTGTTATTTTTTCTTCTTCTTCTTTAATTAATTTTTATAATAAAACTTAGTTTTTTCTTTTCGAATAAACGTTTGAATTATACATGTTTGCAGATTTCATAACAATAAATATTTATTGCCTTTTTAAGAAAGCAAACATCCTTAGCCTTTTTAAAAAAAGCAAATATCTCTTTTGTTTTAGAACAAGAAAACAAATATCTTTACAATTATATACATCTTTTATTTGGTTCCTATATATAACTCCTTATTTTCTTTTCGTTGTTATTCAAATTTAATTTTATTGACATTTTCACTCAAAGTTTTGAAAACATATTTTACTATTTTAAATATTAATTAAAAGACTAATTTAGAGATTATTACGGTAAATATTAATCAAAAGACTAAATTTAAGATTTATTAAAATTATAAAATTTAAGATTGAACAAATAGGACGAAATTGACATTTTAATATTTTTATTAAGAGTTCAAAGTACAATGTTTATCCATGTGCTTTATTTAGTCTCGAACAAAAGAGTCTCTTAACATTTGACTTTTGAGATTGATGTTTATTTAGTTCCTAAGAATTTGAAACAAATATTTAGTTATTGAAGTTTGAGAAATATTCCCTAAATGCTATTTGACACTACTTTGATCGTTTATTTAATAATAATCTCAACTTTAAGAATAAAAGTGGATTTTGTTGTTTGCTTTTTATACTTTAATAATTTAAAATGAATTTTAATGAAATTTTTAATAACTAAAATAAATAATTATTGAAATGAGTTAAATAATAACAATACTTTTACTAACCTTAATGCAATATTTTTTGTTTTTTTAAGAATAATGCAATAATGCTTTTGATGAATATGAAACAAACAACAAATGGAATGAATGACACTTCTTTAACCAAAGTTTTAAGAGATAAAGATAAAACAAAAAAGAATTGTTAAAGAATTCTTTTCTTAAAAAGAAATTTGTATTTGCTTTTTAAAAAGATGGTAGAAAATATGCACCGAAAACAAATAATTTAAAAATGGAAGAGGCACTTTTATACTTTATTCTAAAAAAACTTAAAACCATTATCAAAATTGTTATTAATAAAACCGTTTCGTTTTTTATTTTTAAAACTAAGCTTATTTTTCTTTTACACTGTAGAATAATTTGTAATTCTTTTAAATACAATAGTTGCATTTTAACCAAATTTTAAAAATAAAAAACATCTACATTTTTTAATTTTCAAAATTAGTTTGAATCCCTAAAATTATGTTAAAAAACTAAACTTAAATTTGAGTTATTATCATCCCTAAAATAATGCTAAATAACAAACTTCATTTACAACATTTTCATCTCCAAATTTTGCTGACTTAATAATAATTTCATAAATAATACATAATACGCAATTGTTATTTTGAATTTAAATTTTATACATTATCCCTAAAATGATACAAATATATCTGCAAGATTCTAGGATTTGTTATATTTTAAACAATTTATTAATAATATTGGTAATTATTATAATTTCTTAAATGACCTTAAATATGCCTCAATGGAGTTTTTGCAATTAATTGAATCTTCTTCTAATTTCTTTTAAATTAAATTAGAGAAAAGAAAAGAAACATGAAAAATAGGAAGAAGGGGCTGCAAGTTGATAAAACATAGTAGAGAAAGTTTTTTCTAGCAAAAGAGATTGATAGAGAAGAGTGTGGTGTGACGGTTTCCGACGTTCTAACAGGAAGAGAGACGTTGGTCAATGGAGAGGAAGACGTTAGAGGTTTAGTCATGGGTTTCGAGATGGACAGAAGATGCGGTTTTGTGCTGTTTACGGCAGCTCCAACTTTCGTTTCAATAGCTTCGCAACGTGTTTAATGGCTGGTTTAACCATGATTTTGGAGCCGTTTAGACGTCAACGGCAACAGGCTTTTTTTAGCAGCATTTGACAGCATCCGACGTTGGTCATGGGTTTGCAGCGTGTTCTAACGTTTTGACGTCTATTGGAGTCGGGTTTAGTCGACTTTCATGGGTTTAACCGCAAGCAAGACGAAAATCCCAAAGTCTCCGATCAGATAAGCCGACAAAATAAAATCTAAGTATAAAGGCTTTGAAAGGTTTGAAGAAGACGAGCTGGAACTCCAATAGTTTGATTTTGATGTATCAATCAGGTCTTGGGAGTTTGATTTTAATTACAGGGTATTTGTAGTTTCTTGAATAATTGTATTTAGGATTCAATTTTTTCAGTTAGGTAGGGGCATTTAAGACATTATTCCAGCAATTAGTTTTTTATATTTTCTGATTTTGCTATTTTATTAGTTTAAATAAAAATTTGTCATTTATCCAAAACAAGCCTTCTATTTTGCTATACTTCTTGTCAGCTCTTAAATTTTTGTCTAATAAGTCATTCAAATTTGACCTATTAAGAATTTTTTTACCTTTTCCGTATTTATATTTTAAGATTAAAAGTTAATAGTTACCTATTAAATTATTTAAATTTTAAAATTTTTGAATGAGACACTAACTTATCTTGACATTTTTAATGTAATGCCCCAAGTTTAATATAACTAAATTTGATTATCTTAAATTGTTGGGACTTATTTTTCCTAAATTTTCGGTGTTTGAGTCAAGATTGATTTAATTTGAGAAAATTTTGAAGTTCGGTATGATTAAATATTTGATGTGATGATACATTTTAAAATTTTGAGACTGGTAGGATTAAAACCATCAAATTTGGATATTGGAGGATTTAGTGATAATCATTGTGGTAAACATTCTTTCAAAATTTTTCGATAACTTAGGAGGCATTTGGAAGAAGGGTTGGATTACGAAAAAGTTGGTATTATGATAAACCTAGTTTTATCATAACCCGTGATTGGGGAAAGGGTTAAAAAAAGATAGTTTTATGATAAGAAATGTTTGGGGAAAAGTTTATGTGAGTAGGTTTATGAAGGTTTTATCATAAGATGTGTTTGGGAAAGAGTTATGTAGGTAGTGTTATGAATTTTTTTTATATTTACAATTTTTTTCCAATTGATTTTGGAAATGAAAAAAAAAAAAAAAGAATTCAGGTTTTTTTATTATGGAGGCGTTGAAAATTTAATGTAACAGTTTGCTTTAATGTCTACAACGACGATGTCCATCTTCAATTTTATTGAATTAGTAAATACATTTTACCAATTTCCCAACAAGTTTGATACATATTTGTACAATTTTTTTCAACATGTCATTTTAAAAATATACAAGCCACAAATTGCGTATTTTTTTCGAGCGTGTCCTATATTTTTTTTAAGCATGTTGGCTTACAACCTGTAATGCATTCGTCCTTATTTAAATGCTTCAACTAGTTACTACATAGCACTTGAACGCCAATTTTCAACAAATTTTACACACACAATACAAAATGTAATCATTTAAACTAAACACTTCTTAAACCGAATTTCGATAGTAGAACATTACGAATAACAATTTCGTAAAATAGTACAAATCATATAAAAATCATAAAAATAGTACATACTAAAATAATTTAATAAATTAAAATTACAAACAAGAGTACAAATCATATACGAACTGAAGGAAGAAAAGATAAGGATTAGCTAGTGGACGTACAAAAACAGTCAAGGAAGATCACGTAAGACTGTGCAGTAGTCCATCCTCTCCTCGTCAGTCATCTTAATGAAATCGTGCATGTTGTCCAAACTGCAAAAGAGGCTTCACGAGCAACGTGCCCTGTCCAATCTACTTAGCTCCGGGATCGCTTGCAACTGTCGTAGGACTTCCTGGCAAACTGTGGTATCAATCTACAGCGCGCGAAGGCCACTTCGCAATCATCCTCAGCCAGAATAATTTTTTTTTATTTCTTTGGCTCGATTTTATCCCTTCACAGATGACAATTGTCCTTACACAAATACAGTGTATTTGTTGAGATCAAAAAATCAAATAAAATATCACATATCACTAATATAGTGTATTTCTAAACACACCCACTTATGATAATTCTTAACTAAATCAAAAAAATATTATATTGTTTCAATAATTCCTAAAGATATGCCATTAGTTTCAATTTGCTATTTTCGTCAAAATTAACCGTAAAAATAGTAAAATATTGGATTGCAAATAGAAAAATAGTCAATCCCAAAAATATTTTGATGCCAAAACCGCTTGCTTGATATTTTTTTCAATTTTGTTTGCTTGAATATACTCTTTAAAAAGGGCAATTCCTCCCATATAAGTATAGTGTATTTGTATAGGTCAAAAAATCAAACAAAATATCACAGAGTACAAATACAATGTATTTGTAAACACATTCACTTTTAGTAAATCTTAACTAAATCAAAAAAAATATTCTCTTGCTGCACAAGATTTAACCAACATCCCCTAAAGATATAACTTTAGTTTCAAAATCCCATAATTATTAGGATTTAAATCAATTAATTCACAATTTTTTATATTTCATACTATTTATCAAAAATTTATTAAATAATACATATTACAAAATTTTAATAACAATTTAAATCTACAATTTATATCATCCCTTAAAATCGTCAATTTGAATTCAAATTTTACCTCGTATCCCTAAAATAATACAAAGATAAATTCAACTACTTTGCATTTTTTATTCTTCAAACTATTTATAAAAAAATAAACATAAATAATACATAATACATATTTGATATTTATTAACCTTTTGAGTTTAGAAATATATATTTCATCCTAAAATAGTTAGTTTTAATCTCAATTTTTAACCTTATTTTTAAATCCAATTTTTACACCTCAATTTTAAATAGTTAGTTTGAATCCTTAAAAATATACTAAAGAAACTAAACTTAAATTTGAATTAGATTATCATTCTTAAAATAATGTTAAAATAACAAACTTCATCTACAGCATTTTCATCCTCAAATTTTGCTGATTTAACAATAATTTCATGAATAATACATAATACGCAATTGTTATTTTGAATTCAAATTTTATACATGATCCTAAAATGATGCAAATATATCTACAAGATTCTGGAGTTTGTTATATTTTAAACAATTTATTAATAATATTGGTAATTATTACAATTTCTTAAATAACCTTAAATATGTTTGGCGTTTTTGCAATTAATTGAATCTTCTTCCTTATGTCTTTTAAATTAAATTACAGAAAAGAAAAGAAACATGAAAAATAAGAAGAGGGGGCAGCCGCAAGTTGATAAAACACAGTAGAGAGAGTTTTTTCTAGCAAAAAAGATTGATAGGGAAGAGTGTGGTGTGACGGTTTTCTGCGTTCTAACAAGAAGAGAGACATTGGTCAATGGAGAGGAAGACATTAAAGGTTTAGTTGTGGGTTTCAAGACGGAAAGAAGATGACGATTTTGTGCTGTTTACGGCAGCTCCGACGTTCATTTCAAGAGCTTCGCAACTTGTTTAACGGCTGGTTTAACCATGATTTTGGAGTCATTTCAACATTAGTGGCACCGAGCTTTTCTTAGCAATATTTGACGGCATCAGACGTTGATTGTGGGTTTGCAGTAGGTTCTAACGTTTCTATTGGAATTTATGTCCTAAAACTTGTACTTTGTTATTTGATTCAATAAAGTTTATTATTGAATGTTATAATCTTAAAACTAATAAGTATTAATGTCCCAATGCTATTTTATTGAGTTTGTCAATATACTTGAACTTTATTTAGAGACATAAACATGGATTAAGTTCGAGTTAATAGCCCACATAGTTTATAATGTATGAATAAGGTTGGGCGCCTTATTTTGGAAAAACACTATAGATGCGGCCCGCTCCGTAATTAGTACAAACGATATAATCCTGAATCATTCATGTAAAGACATGGGAGTGGGGGCATCCTATGTAAATGGTTTGCATAAGACTGGAACCACGAGATAGTCACTTTTAGTTATAACACCGTGAACTATAAACTGACTATTTCAATTATGATGATCTAGGTAACTTGATCTTAATCCTGAGCTAACTATGAACTTATGTTCATTCGGTAGTATCCTTAGATCTGCATAGGTGAGGGCAGCTCATCATCGCTGGCCCAATAAGCCTCCTATTTCAGGGATAAGACCGAGTGGATAGCTAGGGATATAGAGTGCAAGATGAAATTCACTCCTACCCACTTCTAGGATAGTAGATAGGTTGTTCCCTTAAGGACTGAATCCAAGTCTTGAACAAGGGGCCCCACCTTCTCATTGGCCCGAGAAGGATTCAGGTTTATGGGTTGGACCTTAAACCAATGGTTCAATAGTGGATCAGTGGGTCTTAAGGAGCAAGATGTAATCTCGGGGGTAAAATGGTATTTTGACCCAACCAAGATTATGAACAACTTGTGAAAGATCAACTTACTCATCATGGTTATATCAAGTGGACAGAAATATATCTATAGTAAGGGGAGTGCAACTATGAGTCTTTAGTGGAATGACTCATTAGTTAAAGAATGTCGATTAAGCTTGGTTTAAAAGAGTTTAGCCAGTTAATCTCCAATCGTTGGAGCCCATGATCTATAGGTTCATTAGGTTCCCCTACTAGCTTATATGGATTCAACTAAGAACAATACATTGAAGTAACTCGAATCGTTCGAATTAGGAAAAGAGAGAGAAATCGACAAGTATATATGATATAACTTGGTATATATAAACTTTAAGCTTTGTCTTTAAATATGATTTAAATAAATATGAATATAGATTCATATTTAGAAGCTTGAAAAGTTTTGAAACGGTCAAAGTTGTAAAAGTCAACATGTTGACTTTTAACTTTGAAAAACAAAAACTTTAACCGGATTTATATTCAAATATGATTTGAATTTTAGAAAAATGAATACATATTCATACTCGGGAGGTTACAATTAGTCAAGACGGGTAAAATAGCAAAAAGTCAAAATGTTGACTTTTGACTAAGAAAAGTCAAAGTTTGACTTTGACTTAATTGGTAAAATGACTAAATTACTCCTTTGATTAATTTCCTTATTAACTAAATGTTAGTGGGAAATGTGGCAGATTATAATGAATTAAAAGCCACTAATTCCATTAATAGTTAATGGATTAATTAGGTGTTGAGTTTATATGAAATAAATTGCATGCATTTTGCATGTAATTTTTCTATATAAACTTCTCATTTCAGAATGAGAAAAGGATGATGATGATTCATATAAAAACAACCTAAACGATACACCTACCTCCATCTTTCTCTCAAAAGATTGACTTCACAAAAACGAGTCCCACAACTCGATTCTTGGTTCTGAGATTAGTAGGTCAACTTAGTGGTTGTTCGTTGCTCATGATCTTTAGGCAGAGAAGTTTTTTTAAACAAAGAAAAAGTTGTGAACTACAAAGGTAAGCTCATCGTTTACCTTTTATACTCTTCGTTTAGGTCTATCGTGTAGTAATTGCATATTAATTTCTAAATCGTTTAGATGCATATAGAGTAAAGCTTGATCTTTTCTTCTGCTGCTACATGCTCGTGTGTTTTTTTCTAGCAGTTTCGACGTCTACTAGAGTCGAGTTTAGTCGACTTTCACGGGTATAACCACAAGTAAGACAAAAATCTCAAAGTCTCTGGTCAAATGAGCCAATAAAAAGAAAATCCAAGTATAAAGACTTTGAAAGGTTTGAATAAGACTAGCTGGAACTCCAATAGTTTGATTTTGATGTGTTAATCATGTGTTGGGAGTTTGGTTTTAATTATAGGGTATTTGTAATTTCTTAAATAATTGTATTTAGGATTCAATTTTTTAGTTAGGTAGGGGCATTTAAGACATTATTCCAGCAATTAGTTTTCTATATTTTCTGATTTTGCTATTTTATCAATATTTTTTTATTTAGCTAAGCTTTTCCAAAATTAAATGTGTTTACAAATACATTGTATTTGTACTCGGTGATATTTTGTTTGATTTTTTGACCCATACAAATACACTGTATTTCTATGCGAGGAATTGTCCTTTCTAAAGAGTATACTCAAGCAAAAAAATTAAAAAAAAAATATCCAACAAGTGGTTTTGGCATAAATCAAAATATTTTTGGGATTTAATATTTTTCTATTTGCAATCCAATATTTTACTATTTTGACGGTTAATTTTGACAGAAATAGAAAATTGAAACTAATGGCATTTCTTTAGAGATTATTGAAACAATATAATATTTTTTTTGATTTAGTTAAAAATTATCATAAGTGAGTGTGTTTACAAATACACTGTATTCGTGATATGTGATATTTTGTTTGATTTTTTAATTTCAATAAATACATTGTATTTATATATGGACAATTGTCATCGATGAAAGGATAAATTCGAGCAAAAAATGAAAAAATTATTATGACACATAAATAAAAATAATTTAACAGTTTCCTATTTTTCTTTTTTCTATCCGTACGGTCTTCCTTAAAGTAAAAGAAAATGAAGGGCAGAATATTAATTAAATCCGGCCCAAGACCATTTCGGGCTTAGGGCCCAAACGAACATTACTCTCATCTACAGCCCTCCAACCCAACGGCTCTTTCAATAATATTTGTAAAAAAAACGGCTATTTCAAAATATAGCCGTTACAGATTCAAACCCAACGACTACTTTTTATTTTCCTTTCCTCGCAAACTAGTTTTAAACTAAGCTTCCGTCTTCCCCAAATCTCACTCTACATCCCCTGAGAAAATCACTCACAAGAAAACTTCCTTTTTCTCTCTCAAACTTTCCTTTTTTTTCTTCAAATTTCTTTCCAATTTCAAAATAAGAAAACAAAATGAATGACTTAATGACCAAATCTTTCACAAGCTATGTGGATCTGAAGAAGGCAGCCATGAAGGATCTCGATCTCGAAGCCGGTCTAGAAATGGCATCATCCGTTAACGGTGACAACGGTGACATGGGTCAGTTTCTGGAAGAGGCAGAGAAGGTGAAAATGGAGATGGGTTCGATTAGAGAGATTTTAGTTAAACTCCAACAAGCTAACGAAGAGACCAAATCTGCTCACAAACCCGAAACCCTCAAATTGCTTCGTGATGCGATCAATGTCGACATTGTCACTGTCCTGAAAAAGGCAAGGTCGATCCGATCTCAGCTTGAGGAAATGGATCGTGCCAACGCTGCCAAGAAACGTCTCTCCGGCAGCAAAGAAGGTTCTGCCATTTACAGGTAAGTTTCATTCTCAAAATATCGTAATGGAAATGTTAACTTCGTGGCACAAATCCCTTCCCTTAAGTTTCGCGATTATGCGTTTCCACAGCAAATGGGTTACGATAAATTCAAATATTTGGCACAAATTCACTCTAAATGTCGCAATCATGTGTTTTTTCACAAAATTTAAATGGGTGACAATAAATTAATGTACTGTTTTGGCAGGACAAGAATTGCAGTGACCAACGGGCTACGGAAGAAGCTAAAGGAATTAATGATGGAGTTTCAAAGCTTGAGGCAGAGGATGATGACAGAGTACAAAGAAACGGTTGGGCGCCGATACTTCACGGTGACGGGGGAGCATCCGGAGGAAGAGGTAATAGAGAAGATAATATCGAATGGGGGGGAGGAGTTTTTAGCAAGGGCAATACAGGAGCACGGGCGAGGGAAGGTGGCGGAGACGGTGGTTGAGATACAGGACCGACATGGGGCGGCGAAGGAGATAGAGAAGAGCTTGTTAGAGCTACACCAAGTGTTTTTGGACATGGCAGTAATGGTTGAAGCACAAGGGGAGAAAATGGATGATATTGAACATCACGTTATGAATGCCTCACAATATGTTAGAGATGGGACTAAGGATTTGAAAACAGCAAAGGATTTGCAAAGGAATAGTAGAAAATGTATGTGTTTTGGGATTTTGCTTTTGCTTGTGCTTATTTTGGTTGTTGTTATCCCAATTGCTGTTAGTTTTGGAAGTTCTTGAAAGAACAATTCATTGGGATTTTTGATTTGATGAGATGATGGGGATGTGTTTCTTGGCATCCCTAATTGAAATATTGTGTGTATTAAGAGATTTGGGGAATTGTAATGCAAATTTAATTGATTTCTTTTTCATTAAAAATTTCTAATTTTGTTTTGCTTTAGTTTAATTTGTTGCTAATTCTATCTTGATTTGGTGGGTCTTTTTTAGTATTTAAATTTTGTTTGGAATAATCCCCAACAATTGGGTGAATACTCTTTAGATTAGCTTCATTTGAAGAAGTTTATCATTAAATTTATTGGAAGTTAAAAATTCAGAAATTGGGATTGATTTGAGATGAAATTAATTTTAATTAGTATAGAAAAGTATTTCAAATAATGTTATAGTTTAGTATCCCACTAATTGAGGAGGAGAGGATGAATAATCATAATTGAACATCCAATTTTGCATGTTTGCTTCGACCACTGATATTTTCACACCAAACCATTGATGTGCTTGGTAGAGGAATCCTTGAGCAAAGATTCAACCCAACTAATTTCAGATGCAACGAGGGAGTGAGTGCGAGCGCGAGCAAGAACGAGCCACAACATGTTGTTTTTGAAATGACCGAGATACCAATGTGTCATCAAAGAACATACACAATATGTTGTTACTGATTTTCTCTTGTTAGGACAGCATGCCCGATCAACATCACAATATCCCATCAAACTCAATTAATTTTACTGATTTTCATATGTATCTATGTATGTGTGTATGTATGTATATGTATGTATTTCTTTTTTTCTTTTTCTTTTTCTTTTTTTTTATTTTGCTGCCTACCCACAAGTATTTGCGGTGTATTTTGCAAGAATTGGCTCAATTTGTATACAATAAAAGAGATATCAAGTCAAGTATTTGGGAGATATTAAAGAATGTAAATACTCCTATAATCCGTTAGGTTGGTGAGTGGTGAAGGGAAAAGAGCCCTTATAGTATAACCGAAGCCCTTATAGTATAACCGAAGATTTTACAAAACTTTTTCTCAATTTAATAGGGAATTAGTACATTATCAGTATATATAAAGAAACATGTTACAGTAAAATAAATAACTAGCGAAGCATGTTTGTCATAAAAAATGTAGAATTACAAAGAAGAATATATCTTACGTTCGTTCTTTGTCTCTATCTCTATAAAACACCAAATTTTGAGTTACAATCACTTGGGGCCTTTCCTATTCCCTATAAGAGGGGTAAAATTTGTGGGAACCTCACTTTAATCGGGAAGAAAGTGAAATTTTTTTTCTTCTAAAAGATTATGCATGAACTAAAGTTGTTAGTATCTCACCCACTTTTGCATTACCAACTTCCCTCTTTTTGATCGAAGAATAGAGAGTTAGAAAGAGCGATTGGAATCCATTGGATGCTTCCCACGTTCGCGAAATAACTTCCACGTAAGGGAGTTATTAATTTAAATTAAATTAATAAATGAATAATTAACTAATTAAATTATATTTAAATAATTGCCTATAGTTTTGATTTAATTAATGTAATTTGGTCAAATTTAATTAACTAGAATAAGGATTTTTTTAAAACCGACAAAATATTTACATTGTATAAAACAATTTTGAAAACGAAAAAAGTTCACATGCCCACAATGTGAAACACCAATAATACCCACGATTAATCGGCCACACACGCGCACGAAAAGCTTGGTACACGATAGTTTAGCTCTTGGTACACGATCATGTAGCAAATCTAAATAATCTTGGTACATGATCTTATACCAATTCTAAATGATCGTGGTACGCAATCGTGAACCAAGATCGTTCAGATATTATTACATAATCGCTTACCAAGATCTAATCAATCGTGTACCAAGATCATTTATATTTAGTACAAGATCGTGTACCAATATCATTTAGGTTTGGTATACGATCGTGTACCAAGTGCTAAATGATTAATACCAAGATCTAAACGATTTTTGCTCAAGATCGTGTATCAAGATATTTTATATTTTGTACACAATGGTACACGATCTTGAACCAAGATCGTTTAGATTTTGAAGAGAAAATATATAAGAAATGACGAAGAATGTGATGGAAAAAACACTAGAGGCATGCTGCAGCGGAAGAAAAAAAACCATGCTTTACTCTATATGCATCTAAACAATTTAGAAGCTAACATGCACATGCTATGCGATGGCCCTAAGCGAGGAGCCTAAAAGGTAAAAGAAGAGCTTACCTTTTTATAGTTCTAAGCTTCCTCTTTGAATTCTTTTCCTTCTCTACCTGAATATCACGAACAAGGACAACCACCAAGCTGACCTACTATGTTCAGGACCAAGAACGGAGTTGTGGGACTCGGTTTTGTGAAGTGAAATATAGAGAGAGATGTGGAGTGTATCGTTTAGGTGTTGTTTTTCAGAGAAAACCTCATCCTTTTCTCATTCAGTAATGAGAAGTTTTACATGAAATTTACATGCAAATTGCATGCAATTTATTTCATATATGTTCAACACTTAATCTTTTCATTAACTCTTTAATAAAATTAGTGGCCTTTAATTCATGATCGGCAGTCACATCGCCCATTAATATTTAGTAATTAAGAAATTAGTCAAAGGGGTATTTTGGTCATTTTAACAATTTAAGTCAAAGTCAAACTTTGACTTTTCTTAGTCAAAAGTTAACTTTTTGACTTTTTACTAATTTTTCCGTCTTGACTAATTCTAACCTCCCGAGTATGAATCCTTATTCATTTCTCTAAAATTCCAATCATATTTGAATATAAATCCGATCAAAGTTAAAAGTTAAAAGTCAACATGTTGACTTTTACAACTTTGACTGTTTCTAAACTTTTCAAGCTTTTAAATATGAATCTATATTCATATTTATTTAAATCATATTTAAACACAAGACTTAAATTTTATTTCTACCAACTTATATCTTATATATTTATCGGTTTCTCTCTCTTATCTTTATTCGAACAATTCGAATTACTTCAACATACTTGTTCTTAGTTGAATCCATATGAACTAGTAGGGGAACCTAATGGACCTATAGATCATGGGCTCGAACGATTCGAGATTAACTGGCTAAACTCTTTTAGACCAAGACATTCGTTAACTAAAGAGTCATTCCACTAAAGACTCTTAGTTGCACTCCCCTTACTATAGATATATTTCTGTCTACCTGATATAACCATAATGGGTAAGTCAATCCTTTACAGGTTGTTTGTAATCTTGTCTGGGTCAAAATACCGTTTTATCCCCGAGATTACATCTTGCTCCTTAAGACCCACTGATCCACTATTGAACAATTGGTTTAAGGTCCAACCTTTAAACCAGAATCCTTCTCAAGTCAATGAGAAGGCGGGGCCCCTTGTTCAAGACTTAGATTCAGTCTTGAAGGGAACAACCTATCTACTATCCCAAAAGTGGGTAGGAGCGAATTCCATCTTGCACCCTATGTCCCTAGCTATCCACTCAGTCTTACTCCTGAAATGGGAGGCTTATTGGACCAGCGATGTTGAGCAACCCTCACCTATGTAGATCTAAGGATACTACCAAATGAACAGAAGTTCATAGTTAACTCAGGATTAAGATCAAGTTACCTAAGTCATCATAAATGAAATAGTCAGTTTATAGTTTAGTTTACGGTGTTATAACTAAAAGTGACTATTTCGTGGTTTCAGTCTTATGTAAACCATTTACATAGGACGCCCCCACTCCCATGTCTCTACATGAACGATTCAGGATTACATCGTTTGTACTAACTATGAAGCGGGCCGCATCTATAGTGTTTATCCAGAACAAGATGTCCAACCTTATTCATACACTAATCCATATTTATGTCTCAACATAAAGTTCAAGTGTATTTGACAAACTCAATAAAATAGTACCGGGACCTTAATTTATTGGTTTTAAGATTATAGTATTCAATAATAAATTATATTGAATCAAATAACAAAGTACGAGTTTTAGGACACAAATTCCAACAGAAGAAATTTTGAAGGAGGAAATAAATAAATCACAAACAAAGAACAAGTGGGAATACAAAAGAAAAAGAAGTGATAATATAAATCAATTAATAATATGACGAGGAGATAGAATAAATCACAAAGAAGAAAAAGAAAAAGAAGTGAAAAATTGTCCGCAATATCAAAGACAAATCTAAAATTTATGAAAATATTTTACCGACTATATGGGCTTTTTGATTTTATTACACGGGTCGTAAATATTTTGATGTTTTGTTAGTTTTATGAAAATTAACCAAAAATTAAACTAAACTATTAATTAATTCTCAAATTATTTAATTATTAAATTAAATATTCTGTATTTAATTTATTCCATTATCTATGGTTTTAATGTATATCATATACGCATTAAAATTTAACATATAATTTTAATATGAATCTAATTCACATTAAATTAATATATGAACTCATTCAAATATTATATTTTCTCATAAATTAATTTTGAATCATATCCAAAATTTAATTTATATAATAAAATTTAATTAAAATATAAATTTTATATATCACCATATATTATATTAATTCCCTAAGTAAATTTGAACATTTCAAATTAGATTCAATATATATTAACCTCATTACTCTTTAGAGATAGGAACAAGACCTAATAGACATACATATAAAAAGCTACAATGATATGAACTTAATTGACTAAACTCATTAACCATATTAATCAATATTCGTTAGTTGTGTGTAGACTCCACTAGAAACTCACAGCTAAACTCTTCTCAGAGTAGATATAGTAGATATGTATTTGTGTCCACAAATATAGACCAATAAAAGAATATGATTCACAAGTGTTTGTAATGCCAACTAGATTAAATTACTGTTTTTCCCCTAAGTTACTTCTTAGTCCTTAATATCATTGCTTCTATAATTTACAACCTTAGTCTAACCAATAAATAAAAACCTCTCTCGTGTCATAGAGAGGGTAGAGCAAAACGTAACGGTTTGAAACTCCATTAATATCAGTGAGAGGAGAGAAATTTGTGTTTTTGTTTTTTATATAGAAATGAGAAGGTGTACCATATTTATAGTGGAGCAAAAAAATGTAACGGTTCAACGTGATAAATGGTGTAATGGTCAAAACGGTCCGTAACAGTAGTGATGGTAGAAATGATCTGGTAATGGTTGAAATGTTTGTAACATTTGTAACGGTCAAAATTATTTCATCAACAGTTATTTGTAGTAATTTTACATTTCTAAAATCGTTTTAAGTTCAAATCATACATTTATGAATAGTTTTTGGGTTTTTAACATTAAAACAAGTGCAAATACTTGATCTAAAAATGAGAAATGACCACAATACTTTTTGGTGAATGAGTCAATTACAAGAATTAGAAAATCTTATCATCACAAACATATTCATAATCTAGTTGAATTATGATCGTTTTGTCAATTTTATCCCTAAACATATCTTGCACTGAAAACAAAACCAATTGATGTATTATGTATATTAGTCTTTGTTTTTCTTTCTTTTTTTTTTTTCTCTTCATTAAAGCAACACATGAATACTGCCTCTAAATACTTCAAATTTATCATACTATCCCTTCCAAAGGGAAAAAAGAATCTTCAACCATTAGGATAGGATTGAGATGGAGCAAGTTTACTATATCCGTTTTAGTGTTTAATTAGACATTCCCATAAAACGTTTATTATGTGTTAAAATGACCAAAATATTCTTATATCATTTCTTTTCAAATAGCATATCATTGTTCACTCCATATAATTGCTATTAGCTATTAGGTTTTCAATAAATTGAGAGCTATTCTTGTATACGGTTATTTCCTCTCTTTTTTATAGTATGTGGATACAAGTTGATCATATCTATAACTCGAGGTTATCACATATAATTGATAAAGTTCAATTATAATCATTTTGGTCACGTTGTCGTCTATAATAATTTTACATTTCAAAAGCATTTTAAGCCCAAAACAAATATATTATATTATTATTATTATTATTATTATTATTATTATTAAAACAAGCACAAACACTCCTTCAAAAAAAAAAAACAGAGTATAATTCAACTTACATAATTTTTCCTTCTCCTGTATTTAATTCCCAACCTTAGCAAAGAAAAATTAGAAAAAAAAAAACCAAAAATGCCCCCTTCACAAATCTTCCAACTATAGAATCAGGAAATTGTTTATAGAAGATGTATCACAATAAATGCAAAGCAATTTACATAGTTAGTATTTACTAGCAATTTACATTGTTAGTGAATGTTCACTAGCATTATGCATTCGTATTGACACTGGAATCCTTAATCAATAAATGTAATAACATGAACGACAAATATTAGGTGATTAGTCAAATTGCATTCAAAAATTAAGTCGAATAGCTAATGGTTTAAGCCTTTGAGATAAATAAAGATACCCATACTAATAAAATTAAATATTTTTAAAAAATCATTAATATTTTATTTTAGGTAAAAACGATAAAAAAAAAAAAAAAAACAATACAATTACATTTAAAATTAAAATATAACTAATTGTAATCACACATATTTTCATCACCTATGCTCGACTATATCCATTTTAGTTTTAGCTTAGAACAAAAGTATCAAATGTATTTATTATGTACAAATAGTTTCATTGAAAACAAACACCAATAGTCTTTTAAAAAAAAAAAAAACAAGACAAAACAAAACAAAATTACCAAAATACCCCTCCAGAAGGGCAAAAAAAAAATCTCCTAAGATTGAGCGGAAGCAATTTCACTACCGTCTTTCTCGGTTTTCTTCCACCTCCAGAAGCATAAAACAGAGCCGTCCACGGCCGCCGCCGGCACGAAAACTCCATAGCTGCATCAAATCACCTTCCTTCAAGTCATTCCTCTCCACCAATCCATTCCACTCCGTTATCAAAACATACGCCACTCCCTTCCGCGTTTCCCATTTACTCAGCGTAATCAAACTCACCGTACAATCCGGCTCAATAATCTCCACCATCCACCAAACATCTGTGTTCAACTTCTCCTCTTCTTCAACTTCCAGAAATGTCGTTCTCGTCTTCCTTTGTGGAATCAACAGCCGATTTCTTCGTTCCTCCACATCCCCTTTCTTCAGTCGCTTCTCCATCACCAAACTAGGGCAAACATCCCACGATCCTCCCATGAAAATCATCAGTTTCTTGTATTCTTCAGGTATGTTTTCGAGGAATTCTCTTTCTGATTCCACGATTTCTGCTAAAGCCATAAATGTTAGGGTTTCTTGATTTTGATCTGCATCGCCCTCGCTTTCGGTTTCTGTGTCGAATACCAAGTCCTTGCCTTGTGGTTCTTCGTCGGATTTGGGAATTGGATCGTTGACTGGGTGTTTGAGTGGGCGCTTTAGTATTTTTTCTCTATCGCGTTTGTGTCGCCTTGCGAGTTGTTTCATTCTGGTTCTCTTTCTCTTTATTAGTGGAAGATGGTCGTCGTCGTCGCTGGGGTTTTGATCGGTGATTTCTCCATTTGTAGAGACTGTGGTTTCTTGTTCTTGTTGGGCGTTGGCGGAGGGACTTGAAGTGTTGGAATCCATTTCCATAATTTCACCGGCGGAAAGGAGGAAGAAGATAAGAAGAATGGGGGTTCTTGAGATTTTGGGGTTTTAGAGAATAATAGGATTGACCCTTCTTTTTCTCTTAATCAATTTTAGATTTAAATCCTTCTTTCCCCCTTTTTCGACTTTTTAAGTTTATATTTTAGATTTTGTTTGACGCCTATTTCTTTTTTTTTTTTTTTTTCTTTTTTTTTTCCTTAAAATTTTCTATTAATTTTAAAAATCCCAATTACAAATTTAGTTAAGATAATTCTCTGTCTAAAAGAAATACTTATTTTAAAAAAATATTTAAATATGTAATCAAAGTTTGGAAACATGTATAAGGTATTGATGAAAGAAACTAGTATTATTTATATAAAGTCAAAACGGGTGTCAAATGTGCTTTGATATCTTCACAATAAGATATGATCTATTTCAGCCACCCTATTACTCCAATTAAGTTAAAATCCAAAATTATCCGCCCTCTAAAGAACTCCAAAATACAGGGCAAGACTTTTACTAATATTTGTGAAACATATTCTACCTAACTATTAGCTAAACACATCTCAACAAAGTCCAAAAGGTGAAAGCCTTCGCTGACACAACTTGCCAGCCACTGCCTCACTTTCGAAACGGTGCAATACAACACCAACCCTTGTACCCTAATCCACCAAAACACCAACGTTTAGTTAAAATCTCAAACCAAAGGGAGGACATCCACATGGGGTAACATTCACTTCTATTGAATCTTATCAATGTTTGTTGAAATTTAAAATTTGCAAGAACGAGGCATCTATCACTAACCTCGTTCGTGGAGAAGAATGAAGAGTATATATGAAGTGTTGTAAAATTGAGTTATTTTAATTTCACTCCTCGTGGTAGAAAAAGAAAAAAGAAAATCAAACGTACAACAATCAAATTACAAGTCCCCCGTTGACCCGAACCACCTGCCCGTTGACCCACTCACCGGCATCGGTAGCTAAGAACCCCACCACTTTCGCCACATCGTCCGGCTGCCCGAGCCGGACCATCGGGCACGCCTCCGCAATCCTCGCCACCGTCTCCTCTGATTTCCCGGCGTAGAAAAGCTCCGTCTCCACCGGTCCCGGCGCCACGCAGTTGACCGTAACTCCCGTCCCCTTAAGCTCCTTCGCCGCAATTTTCGCCATCGCCTCCACCGCCGCCTTCGATGCCGCATAAGCACCGTACCCTGGCGGCAGAGACAAAACGATCGACGTCGTAATCAACAGAATACGCCCTCCGCCGCCGCGCTTGATCCGATTCTCCGCCTCTTTACAGACCAAAAACGCGCCTCTGCAATTCACTCGAAACGTCTCATCCCAATCCTCCACGGCGGTTCCGGCCAAACTCGGGTACTTCGAATCGAGGATCCCAGCGGAGTTCACGAGTATGTGAATCTCAGATCCGAATTCCTTTTCAGCCGAATCGAACAGCCGCTTAACCTGGTCTGGGTCGGACACGTCGGCTTGGACAGCGACGGCTCGTCGGAGTGGCGCCGATGACTGGTTGAGATCGGATGCGAGGAGATCAGCTTGAGTGGAGTTGGAAGCATAGTTGAGGACGAGATTTGCGCCGAGGGAGTGGAGGTGGATGGCTATGGCGCGGCCAATGCCGCGGGAAGCGCCGGTGACGATTGCAGTTCGGCCATGGAGCGGCAGAGGAGCGGCGACAGTTGACATGGGTTGAATCAGAAAATTGAGGCGGTTGATTTGATGTGGGTTTAGTGTGAGTGAGGATTAAGAAGCGGCATTTTTATGGAGGTGGAGGATGAAAGCGATGTTTCAGTGAGTTGAAGACGATGATGATGCGTCACTGCTTATGTAAATGACCACATCGGCCTTGACCACAATTTTAGGGCTTTTTTCCTATTGATGATTTTTTCTCTCCTAAGCTTAAAATTGGTGTTTTTTTTCTATTAAAGTTTGAGGAATGTAGAGTGATGATATAATTACAATTCCTTTTGAAAATAGCCTACTTCTAAAACTATTTCTTAAAATATTGAATGTATCGGACCTTTTATATAAACTAGATATATAGGGTTGTGTTTTGAAAATATTTATTATAATATCTTAGTTTTTAAATATTTATTATATTTAGAAAAAAAGAAAAACAAAGCTCTCGAAGAGCAGACATACCTTTATTTAAAAAAGAAAAGGTCCGGTCATAATTTGGAAAGGACACGCGATTTAATACATGATCGTTTAATTACTTGTTAAGCAATTTATATTTGTCTACAGGATCATTCCCAAATCTAAACTTTTTCCTTCAAAATTTAGTATATGATCGTTTAGATTTGGTTAGACGGTTCACATTTGGATCATTTGGGACTTCAAATCTAAATTTTTTTTTTCAAAATTTGTATAAGATCGTTTAATCCAAATCTAAACCATTTTTTTTTTCAAAATTTGGTATAAACTTTTTTTTTCAATATTTTTTATAATCTTTTAATTTTGGTTAGTCTAGTCTAACCAATTTTTTCAAGATTCTAAAAGACGATTCTAAAAAAATCAAAATTTGGTATAACATCATTTAGATTTGGCTATTTTTTTCAAGATTCTAAAAAAACAAAACAAAACAAAGGTTAGTCTTAAATACCACACGTGCATTGAAAAAAAATATGAATCTCACGCTTCTTCTTCCTGCCTTCTTTAAATCTCCTTCCAATTTTCTTCTTCCCCACGTATTTTCTCATCTTTTTCCGATCTTCTTCTTTCCCGTATATTTTCTTTTCGGTGAATTAACCACTGCTTATCTTCTCTTTTATCGTTATTATTTAAATTATTGTTAGATTTTGTTAAAAGAAATGGTTATAGATTTATGTTTAATTAATTTTTGGTTAGTTTTGTTGTTAAATAATTAAAGATAATTTTGTTATCAATTATTTTAATTGTTTTTAGATTTTGTTAAATTAAAAAGGTTTAGATTTATATTTAATTAATTAAATAATTAAATATAATTTTGTTTTAATTGTTTTAATTTTCATTAGATTTTGTTAAATTTAAGGAATTTAGATTTATGTTTAATTATTAAGCATAATTTTGTAAAACATAATTTTATTAGATTTTGTTGTTAAATAATCAAAGATAGTTTTGTTGTTTTATATTTTTATAAAATATTTTTTGTTTTTTTTCTTTTCTTAGAAAATGGCGGACAAAATTTTGGAATTTATGTTGTTTATGAATGGTAATTTGATTGGTGGTATTGATGGAATCGATTATGACCAACCAGCTTGTGGAGGTTTTACCATAAGTGTAAATTTGAACAATTTGTTAAAATCATAGGATCATCAGTAGGTATAGATATACGCATAAGTGATATAGAAATTATATATAGACATTCAAATCTAACTCCCTTAGGACTAATAAGGTTTATGTCATTCCCTATACCAAATGAAAAGCAATGAAAACTATGTTTTCAATTGCAATGCCAATCTCGAACATGGTGCATCTATATGTCAATGTGAGTAGAGTGGGTTTGGATATAAACCTAAATTCAGAACCGTTTGGTCAGCTCGAAGATCGAACTCAGGTTATTGTCCCTAACTTTGAACTAGTTGCATCGTCGGTATATGACGATGAAGAAATGGTGGCTAATAATGAATATATGGACTTCCGAACAGAAAGAGATGATGAGTTTGAAGAATTTGACTTTGATGGTCGTGAACATGAATTACCATCAAATACACTCAATTAGATAGATATGGATGTAATAGATAGTATTCGTGAACACGACTCGATTGTAGCTCCTGTGGTTGTTGACAATTCAGAACTGTATAAGAGAATGATATGTCAAGATAAAGAAACACTTCAACATATGGTAAAATATTTTGCCATTAAGAATCATGCATCATATGAGGTAGTGGAATCAACACCGACTATTTGGGCAGAAGGGTGCACGTGGAGGCTTCGTGCATCGAAGAAAAAGGCACATGGTATGTTCGAGATTACTAAATTACCCGAGCAACACACGTGTTTTTATTCATGTACAATTAGATTCTTCAATGATGGCCCGAGAGTTTTATGATGTTGTAAAAGAAAAACCATCAATCAGCATCACACAACTACAGTCCGACATGAAAACAAAATTTGGATATCATGTTCCTTATCACAGAGCATGGGATGGTAAAAGAAAAGTGGTGGCAAAAGTGTTCGGTAATTGGGACGAATCATATAAACTTTTGCCTAAGTGGTTGTATATGGTTAAACGCACTAATCCTGGAACATGCGTGGAATGGAGAGTGCGTGACACAAACATTGAAGGGAAAGCCTGAACACGGGTTGAAGACGATAAGGCAGAGGGTTTCAGCCGTTTGAGGGGAGAATGAAACTGTGTTAAGGAAACCCTGTTTCCTTAATACTGGGCCCAAACAGGGGTTAGGGGTGGGCTAACCTAAAGCCCACAGTACCAACCCTAACCCCCAACGCCCCCCAAGTGTTTTAGACGCCCTTCTTAAATAAAAATGCTATATTAATATAGCCTTTTGAAATATTATTTATCAAACTAAACGTTATTTCAAAACTATTTACTCAAATAATGTCCTTTTTCAAAGGAAGAATATTTTTTTTTCCTTTTAACGTTCGGCCTAATAACAATTTTCCCCCTAATTTTAGATATTCTTGATATATTACGAATTGTAAGTTGTGTTTGTAAATATAAATAAGTTATAATAGTGTCAATTGTGCAAACTTAACAAAAATTGTAATATGTGGGATGTGTTTTTAAATTTGAATTAAAATGGATTCTATTTAAGATTTTGAAAAAATCAATTTGTATTTTAGATGGGTATAGTGTTAACCATCTGACCAAAGGCCAATTTACTTTTTCTATTCCCAAATAGAAATGTGTTTAACAAATTAAAGAAAAAGAATAAAAATAATTAGAAATCATAAACTCAAAAGTTGTTAATTTTCAAATAATGTATATTATCTAAATCGATCAACAAAATATCTTGAACTTCATATTAGGTGGAGTAGAGTATTACTAAATATATCGATATTTGTTCCACCAAACTATTTTTCTAATTAAAATGTTGATTGTCTTGTAAAAATCTACCATTGTATTTTTAATAATTTTTATAATTGAAAAATAGTTAAAGGTCATAAATTATTTTTTTTTTATATCATTACAATGTGAAAACATATGAGAATACTCTTCGTCTATCATAGTGTTCACACAAGAATTTGAGAGAAATTTAATTGGTAGAGTTGAACTTATGTTGATGTTGTATTTATGTTGATTTGATGTGATGTGGTTCGATCTCTAAAATTTGATTATTTGATTCTCTTGATGTTGGTTTGAGGAACTTCGATCTTGACTAGATACTTATGCTTGATTTGAACTAGTGGTCGATTTGAACTTTAATCTTTAAGGTAGTCGACTTCAGGAGTTAGTCTTCTGGCTCTTGGAAGAATTCCATCTAGATCTTCTGACGTCAAAAATTTCCAACCTTGAATAGCTTTTTACAGTGTTCTCTGGTTGGCGTTTATGAACTTAGATTTAGTTGATCCATGGACTAGACCCACGAACTCAAACACGAGTTTGGACCCAATTGAATTTTAGGGTAAGTAAATAATTTTTAATTAAATTAAAATAATTAATTTGATCCAATTGTCCTAATAGAAGACATATGACATCATCCGAATTGGTCAATTTATGTCCTTAATTTTAATTTCGAACACATGCCAATTTTTAGTTAATCGCAAATGCAATTATTTTAGTAAATGACGTGACAATTTGTGATTAGTTCCAAATTTTTTTATACAACAATAAGTCTTGATGGTTCTTACATTTCGTCATATGTTCAAACAAACTATCTATGATAGTTTTGTATGACTCCCAAATAATGTGAAACTTAACATATTACATTAAAACAAATAATCTCCTTATACAATGTTATATTGCTACTTTATATAGTGTATGACTCTTTATACTAAACGTCCTACCATATGTTGTATCATTTCATTGTTCACATTAGAAAAATCAAATAGCAAAACCAATCTTTTTTTGTTTAAAAAACAAATATATAAAAAAAAACTACATAAAAAACCCTAAAATTATACACTAATCCTCTTAAGTATAAAAAACCGATAAAAACAATGTATATTTCGCGCTCATTTAATTTCATATTAGTTTCAAAATATATATCTATAAAAATTAAAATTTTAAGTGTATTATGAATTTATGTAATGTATTAATTTTTTTAATATTGAAATATAACTACGAATCATATTTTTATTCAATGTTTTTTCTTTTCATTTTTTTGTTGAAATCTTGAGTGTTTTTCTATTTTTTATTTAAATTTCTAAAAAAATATTTGTATCATAAATGAAAATTAATATAAATTTTAAAAATAAGATAAAAGGTGGAAAATAAAAAATGGAATATATGAATCCAAGGCGAGTGTTGAACACTCGTCCTACTCCCTCTCTCTCCCATATCACGAGTCTTAGACACTCGTCTTTGAGTAGCAGTAAATTTCTAATAAGTTTTAAAACAACCCTATTTTATCAAAAACATTTTGAAAATGCCATATTTTAATAATTCTTTAAGTTTAAAGTATTAACATTTTATAAAAAATAAATCGTAAATTTACAAAAAAAAGTTGTTAGTTTTTATAAATTATACATCATATTTCTCACATGTGAATTGCATCTAGAATTGTTAAATAAAGCTGACAACAACGATGATAATGAATTGAATTGTAAAAACATTTATGCAACGATGATAATAATTACTATCTTTAACTTTATATTTCATTTTCAAAATTATTCATATTATTTCAAATGGTAACTAAAATTTGTTATAATAAATAATAAGAGTCGACGAGATAATGATGATTTTGAAAATTACTTGAACGAGAGAATAGTTCAAACTACTCTAACATTTTGTCAAATATTCTAATAAAAATTCTATTCCAAGGACCGGTCCGTAAAGTTTACAAAAAGTGAGGTAGTAATAATAACTTCTAAATACAACATTATTAGACTTCCTTTTCTGTCTCTTAGAGATGCTTGTTCATTCTTTATATCTGAACGAAAGATAATGAATATATGAAAAATATTTTATTTTTCAAAATGTTACAATTTTACTATCTATAGTGCTTGGATTTTAATTAGGTATCACGTTGTTACCCTTAATTTAACTAAATATATATCTTATGTCGTTGTCATTAATATCTATTAATTAATTAAAAACAATTATAAAGTGAAATTTAAAAGTAATTCTAGTACTTATTAAAATAAGTAAACAGAATTTAATATACAATGTGCTTAATATTTAAAACTAGACGCTAGCTATAACTATCCCAAAAAAGAATTCTATGAAAGATCGAAAATTATGAAACAAACTTAGGACAAAATTTTAATTCGGTAAAATCGTAATATTATAAAAAACATTTTCAAATACAACGAAACGACTCAAAATATTTTAATAAAATTTATAGAAATCGATGTAGATCGAAAACCTAAACTAAATGTATGAATGTTTAGTTAAAATATAAAATTTTGGTATATTTTATAATTATTTAAAACAATTTCGTAATTTATAATAAATTGTTATTTTAAAACATAGGTTAAAGGAAAAGAAAGGGAGCAAATCATAGGAGGAAAAGATATATATTTCTGTTTTCATTAGAAGGAGACGACGCCGTTTTTCCCTAATCTGTTTTCACAAAATCAGAACCAACCAACCAACCAACCAATGATTGAATCCCTATTTCAAAATTTCCCACTTCAATTAAAGAAAAATAATAATAATAAAAAAAAAAGTTTTATAAACAAAGAAGAGTGGGCGCGCCAAGCCAAAGGCAAAAACTCAACGAAAAACTCCCTCAATCAAGCCCTAGAAATCACCCAGCTTCACTCAATCTCAACCATGGCGATTGCTCGTACAGGAGTCTACGTCGATGATTATTTGGAATGTACGTTCCCTTTTCTCTTCCTTTTTTCCCTCCCTTTCTTTCCCTCTCTAATTTCCTTCTCCTCTTCTCTCATTCTTCATAGACGCTAGCACATTGCCTGCTGAACTTCAGAGGCTACTCAATACAATCAGAGAACTCGATGATCGATCACAGTGTAAATAAAACCCTCGTTTTCTGCTTTCTTCATTCTTTTTTACAGATCTTGTGTTCGGATGGATTTATTGCTCTCGATTTTCCTTTTGTTATAGCCATGATTGACCAGACTCGGCAGCAAACCAAATATTGCTTGGGATTGTCGACGCAGAGCTCGAAGAAAGGATATGGTAATAGTAATAATGAGGATGAGGAGTCTGCTTTTGAGAAACTGCGGAAGGATATTGAGGCTAATCAGGATAACGCGTTGAGTTTGTGTACCGAAAAGGTCTTGTTGGCACGTCAAGCAGGCGACCTGGTATCGTGCTTTTTGTTTCTTTCTCTATCTCTCAATTATTATCCACGATTTCAGATTGCCTGGTTCAATCGCTGTTTATTTCTATCTCCTCTATTAGTTTCTCATTGTTTCTTTCATCTGTTTTTACAATGGGCGATCCTGAATTGCGTGATTGTCTGGCGAGAAGATATGGATTTGGATTCGGATTATTACTATTTTTCTAATGTGTAATGAGTCTAGGGGGTTGCAATACTTCAGAGTAGATTTCGTTTAAAATGGGATTGATATCAATTTCTTACAATTTCAGATGGCTGTTTGCTCTTTTTGAAATGTTGTACTGAAGAATTTATTCATTAAGTAGCTACATGCCATTGGTATTTTAGAATAAATGTTCTAGACTTATCTTAGAGGTCTTCATGTGCTTTTACTTGTCCAGATAGATAGCCATATTAAACGACTTGATGAGGATCTAAACAACTTTGCGGAAGATCTGAAACAAGGTACAGAGACTTAGAAGCCTGGCTATTTCTGGGAAACGCAAGTTATTTTACAATGTAATATTTGAAGGTTAATTTCTTTGTTATCTGAAGAGTTGATGGTTAGCAAATTATCAATAAATCTCAAAGTCAATTTTTTATGTTTAGCCAAACAAACAAGTGATATGTATTGCTTACCTTTTCGGCTTTTCCTTCCATTCAGTTTGTTTGTATAGATAATTTAACCTTTTACTATTTTTCAGAGGGGAAAATTTCACCAGACGAACCAGCAATTCTTCCACCATTGCCACTAGTTTCGAAGAATGAAAGACGCCGACCAGTATTTATAACACCTCAATCTAAGAGGCCAGATTACAGGGACCGAGATTGGGATAGGGAGCGTGATCGAGATTTTGAGCTCATGCCTCCTCCAGGAAGCCATAAAAAGGACTTTGCACCTTCACTCGATGTGGATCAGCCCATTGATCCAAATGAACCTACGTATTGCATTTGCCATCAGGTTCTGATTTTGGATTCATACATGTCTTTTCTTGAAAGTTGAACTTAGTTTTTCAAAGGATATATTCGTTTTATAACATTTTCATGGTTTTGGCAGCCATATGTTTATTTGTCGTTGTTTGCACACGACAAATTTTTTGTTAGCTATTGGAAGACTGGTTACTTAGTGAGTATGTGTATGTGAAATGGTTAGAGTTGTTTAAGGGGAAATCAGGGCAAGTGGTTATGATTAGAGGAAGAGGGAAGGGAAAACATTTTTCACGTAATGCGTGAGAAAACAGTAGCCCCTGTTAGAAGCTTTAATCCTCAACCCTCTCATCTAACCACCACCTTTGGAGATGAGAAAGAAAAAGTGACTAAACTGAAAGCTTCAATCTCATGGAACCACTCCACGAGAGAAACAGTTTAATAGATCAAAGCAGACTATGCTATGTAAAAAGAAAAAGTTATTCGTGGTCTAATATATTTAATAGCATAGGAATTGAATATTTATTGAATGAAGAAATATAGCTGTATTTTTTTTAGAAAACATTTAAGTGGAAAATTCAGTGAGAAAGCAAAGGAAATAGATTGGTTTATCCATATCAGAAAATACTACATTTTGGAAGTTGGAAATTAAGTCTATCGCTCAAGAATGTAATTCTGGAGAGGGATAATTTTAGCTTTAGTTTATCTTGAGTGGTGCAAGAAATCTTGGAGTGAAGAGACGTGAACAAAAAGGTCAAAGCAAAAGGAAAGAACTAGTTTCAAAGATCAATAATAAAAAGTGAAAACAGAAAGACTATTGGTTTTTCTTTTCATCTTCATTCATCATCTTCTTCCTCCAGCTTTTGTTTGATGGAGCTTGTGCAATGGAGCACCAAATTCACTCTACAGTCTAAACAATTTGATACTTTTGATGGTGAGTAGTGCTAGGTATGATTATGGAATAGTTAGTAGGTAAATGAGATAGAGTTGGCTAGACGAATTGTTAGCAGCAAGTGGTTATTATTAAAAGCGGTAAAAGAAAATAGACATCGAGTTACGTGGAAACCCGAGTACCAGAAGAAAAACCACGATCTAACTTTCTTATTATTATCTTTTATTCACAAAAGATTCAAAGGGGAAAATTAAATAGACAACAAGCTAATGATAAAAAAAAGAAAGACAAGTAGGGTAAATCTTTCGTTGAGCCAAGCCCACTAATTCTAACACTCCCTGTCAAATTGAGATGTAGATATCAATGAGACCTAACTTGCTAACACATGAATCAAAGCTCTGTCTAAGAAGCCCCTTAGTGAGAACATCATCATCCTGATAGCTTGAGGGGATGTAAGGAATGTGTATGCTACCATTGTCTAGTCTTTCTTTAATGAAGTGTCGATCAATCTCCACATGTTTAGTTATATCATGTTGAACTGGATTGTTGGCGATGCTAATAGCTACCTTATTATCACAAAATAACTTCATCGACACCTCATAATCCTGATGAAGATCAGATAAAGCCTTATGAAGCCAAATTTTCTCTCATATCCCCGAACTCACAGCCCTTGTACTCAGCTTCAGCATTGCTTCTGGCTAGAAGATAACCTTTTGCTTCTTACTCCTCCAGGTTACGAGATTGTTGCAAACAAAGGTACAATAGCTAGAGGTGGATTCTTGTCAACAACTGACCTTGCACAGTCAGAATCAATTTTGGCCTCAATAGCTCTTCCGTCGGTCTTCCTAAACATTAACCCTTAATCAGAAGTTGCTTTTAAGTACCTCAAAATTCTGTTAACTCCACGTGTTCCTCATAGGGAGTTTGCATTAACTGGCTAACGACACTCATAGCATAGTAGATATCCGGTCTAGTGTGTGACATGTAAATCAACTTTCTCACAAGGCACTAATGTTTTTCTTTCTCAGTTGGAACTTTATCACCTAAATTTCTCAATTTACAGTTGAATTCAATAGGAGTATCAGCAGGACAACATCCTAGCATACCTGTTTCAGTCAACAAATCAAAGTATACTTCCTCTGAGATACGGAGATACCTTCTTTTGATCTAGCTACCTCCATTCCAAGGAAATACTTCAAATTTTCCAAGTCTTTAGTTTCAAATTTATCTCCCATATTCTTCATCACTTGGATGTTTTCAGTAGTGTCATCCCCAAATAAAAAAATGTCATCAACATAAACAATCAACAAAGTGATCTTCCCAGCCTGGGAGACTTTCATAAACAAAGTGTGATCAGAGTGCCCTTGACTCCTTGGGACTTGACAAAAGTAGTAAACCTTTTAAACGATGCTCGCGGTGACTGTCTTAGCCCATACAAGGACTCCTTGAGTTTGCAAACCCGATGATCAAACTAGGCTTCAAACCTTGAAGGGGGACCCATGTAGATTTCCTTTTTCAAGTCTCCATTTAAGAATGTATTTTTAACATCTAGCTGTTATAGGGGCCAATCTTTATTCACAGTAACAAATAACAGGACTCTATTTAGTTTTGCTACAAGGAAAAAAGTTTTTGAGTAATCGACACCATAGGTCTGAGTAAATCCTTTTCCAACCAAAAGGATATTGTCGCTAGACTTGAGAAATCAGGTGGGAGTAAGCCGGCTGAACTGCGTAGGAATTGGACAGCTGCGCATGGGTGGAAAGGCTGGGTGTGTGCGGCTCGTTCCCTCTGCTAGGCGGCATGGCTGACTCCACGGGTAAGACAGAACTACTCACCAGCGGCTTCTGAAGCCGTTGGAGTAGTTTTTCCATGGCGGCGTTGATTTTGGTGGCGGCACAGCAGCTGTCTCGTGGTCAGTTTGGATTTCGTCAAGTTCGGTGACCCTACTTTGATACCATATTAAAAGTGCTAAAAGAAAATAGACACCGAGTTACGTGGAAATCCGAATACTAGGATAATTAGGGTAAATCTAAATTAAATAGATAACAAGCTAATGATAAAAAAGGAAAGACAATTTAGGGTCAATCTTTCCTTGAAGGGAAGTTGGCGGGGAGAAAGCAAATTTAGATTTAGTGTGGACAAGTCAATCATCTTTTTTTTTCTTTCTTTTTTTATTTATTTAAGAAGCATTACAAAACAGTCTAAATTTTCGTAATTTCTCTAACTTGATTGCCCGTTACTGCCCCAATTATCCTCTTTTGTAGGTGTCTTTTGGAGATATGATTGCTTGTGACAATGAGAATGTAAGTCCCCCCTCTTTTCTATGTTGTCAATTATTCACATCCTGCTATTTTAGTTTTTTGTTTATCTACAATGCTATTGTTCTTTCTCCCTCCCCAGCCCCCTCATGATTGTCTCCATAGTACCAAAGTTTTCCTGTATGGTAAGAGTAAGTTATGAGGCTGTGCAGTTTCTATAAATGAATTTTTGGATATTGTCCGTCTTATGTCCTCTGAACTCGGCAAATATCTTCATGTATTTGATCCCATAGCTTTTTGTGTGTATAATGTGTGATTTTATGTAACGTAGCTGGTCCTTTTCAGTATGATTGTGCATATGCTCTTAAAATTTCCTGAATTCGTTGCTTGTGGGTTAGAGAGGTTTGTCTTTGGTTTGTGGTTTGTGGTTTGTTACTTTAGAATTTGTTTCTTTTATAAAAAAAGGAAAAAAAATAGAAATAAGGATGTACTCTATAGTTAACCTTATCATTGATATAAAATTTACCCGTGGGTTAGGACTTGTTCATGCTGGTATGGAGCATGAGCATTTTTTCAAAAAAAAAATCAACCGAGCCCATATTAGATAATGGTTTTAGTTTTTAGTTGAGGATTTGCTAACCATTTGGTTTTTTGTTTTCTATTTTTGATAATTAAGCTTATAAACTCTTATTCCATTTGTTACTTTGTTGCCTACATTTTAGGAGTTTTCCAAACCAAAGTCCAATTTTTTAAAACTAAAAGGAGTAGTTTTCAAAAACTTGTTTTGTTTTTTAAGAAATCAAATGTCTACATAATTCTTATATGAAAATCATGAATAAAAAATGGAAGAAAAAAAAAGCACAATCTTCAAAAACCAATTATATACCAAACGTTTCTTAAACTACTGAAAGTGCATTCAGGTTATGGATTTCATGACAACCTTTGCCTTTTTCTTCTGCTTTTTATGCCATTGACAGTGCCAAGGAGGTGAATGGTTTCATTATTCGTGCGTTGGACTAACACCAGAAACAAGATTTAAAGGAAAGTGGTACTGTCCAACCTGCAGACTTTTACCACCTTCTCAATAACATACGCTTTGTTTTCCTTTTGATTTCGACTTTTCTATGAAACCCCAAACAAATTGGCTTGTAATTGTATCATGTAAGAAAGGTAGTGCAGTAACCTACGTGGACGTAGGTGAATTGGTTGGAACATTGGTTAAAGTATATATTCTCTCAATCAAGCGATCAGAAGCTTGAATTTCCCACTTCACACTTGTAGTGTATTTGAATGAATTCTTTTTCATTTGGAAGTAATCATTTAGCTTGAGTCATCATACATTGTCCTTTTTCCTTTTTGACATCAATCCATCAACCTTCTTCATTTTGACATTCCTCTAAAACTAAAATTGGCTTGTAATTGTATCGTGTAAAAGTAGTGGTAGGGTAGTAGTCAACTGAACATAGGTCTACAGATTGAGTTCTGGTTGGTGTATATACTCTCTTGCTCGGGAGCTCAGAAGTTTGAAATCTTCCCACCTCACACCTGGTTGAACCTACAAAAAAAAAAAAGGCCAATGGTATGGTAGTGGCAAATAAATTCTTGAGTCATCATACTTTGCCCTTTTCGTCCTTTTTCCTTTTGTATTTTTGGGATGTGTTTCAATTTGGAACCGTTTAAAGCTAAAGATAAAGTACTACAATATTGGTTACCAAATGGAAAAAAAAAAAAAAAAAGTGTAGGATTGTTACTTTATTCCTTTTTACTCTTTTCATCATTACTTCTATTAAAGCTTATTATGTTTAGTAACAAATATCTATTGTATTATTTGTGATAGTGATGAATTTTATGGTGTGACATCTATTTTTAATGATTGGGGGTTATATTTATTTATCGTTTTAAACAATTCTATATTTAGTAGCAAAAACCTAACAATGTTTGGGTGTGCTTACTAATTCTTAATTTTATTTAATTTATTGTATAATTCAGTTGTACTTTAAGCTTTGTCTCGTTATTATATTAATAAAAGAGACTTGTTTTTTTTTTCTTGAAAAATTCACAAAAATCTTACTTGAAAGTTGATAAGTTGGAGTTCGTTTGGATTAGCTTTAGGAAGTAGAAAACAAAAAGAATTTGAAATTGTAATTTGAAATTTAATTTAAATAAGCCTATGAATTTTATTATGTGACGATCCTTTTAAGTGATTTGGGATTTGTCTCAAATATTGATGTTCTGATCTTAAACTTTTGCTAAATGATAATAGAATAATAATAATAATATGGAGCAGATTATAATTATTGGATATAATGTTCATCAAATCAATCAAAACACTCTTTATAGACTAAAAGTGTCGTTTAGAATTACAAATACCAAAATCGTTGTTTCAAAATTTAATAATGGAAAGGGTATTATTTACTCTCAATTGATGATGGGAACACTAAACTCAATATAAACTTGAAGTCAGCATTCTTGTGGAAATGTGATAGTTTCACATAAAGAAAAAAGAAGGCAAAAATGTTTTTTTTTCTTTTTACCACAAGATATGGTTTTATAAAATCTTCAAAGTTTTTCGAAAATAAAATTTTATTTTTCTTTTTTAACTCTAAACTTAGTTATATTCGATTCACTTCCCCCTCTAAATCTCTTATTCTTATTCTTTCTATATCAACATCAACAACACTCCTTTTCCTATAACAGCGACTATAATGAAAGAAGTTTTATTCCCCCTTCAATTTTGTACGACAATTGATGAACAACAAATGAAGTCTTATCGAATGCTTAATGACTCAAGTGCATATAAAAAGAACGAGGAAGTGAACAAGAACCAAAACAAAATCGAGAAAGTGATTTAAAAGGAGACAAAAGAGCAATACAAAACGTGTAAATATTATAAATATTTATTTTGATAAATCATTCAAAATTTATTTCTTTTAAAATCTAAATTTAGGATTTTTTTCAAAAATAATAAAAACAACAAACTTTTTACGCTTCATAGAAAAAGAATCATTAAACGACAAGAGTTTGGTACAATCAATTTTTTTATAAAGTAAAAATATTTTGTTAATTTTACCATTTTTTATAATTTTCTATAAAAATTGAAGCGAATACCAAATGACAACCTAACTTTTAAATATAGATGGGTTAAAAGGAATTTTTCAAAAAATAAAAATAAAAAAAATTGACAAAGTATTTAATAAAATTAGTAAAAGATAAAATAGAATTTTAATGAATTTATTATTGATTAGGAATATTGAAATACATAAAAGATAAAATAAAAAGGTGAGAGAAAATGGAAAATTGTATTATTTGAAATGGTTAGAGTGGCGCCAAGAACGGCACCTCACCTAATAAGTAATAACCCTAACTTTGGAGGGAACAAACTATTCACAATCCAAATTACTTCATTGCCCTTCTCTCTCTCTCTCTCCCACTAATTTCTTCTTATTTTTTATTTATTTATACAAAGGCATTGCAATGAAAGCCTGAGTTGTGGAAATTAAAACTCTAACCTCTAAATTAAATTAATATTACATATACTATCTCACTCAACCTACACTCATCTTCCTCTTAACCTCTTATTCAAAAGAGTTTGATAAAAAGAATTTTTTTTTTTTTTTTATAAAAGAGTTTGATACTTATATTCAAAAGAGAGATACAAACATAACTTTGATACAAAAGAAAGTCCTACCCCATCAAAGAAAGCACCAAGTGCTAATATCAAAATTTCAATTGAACCTATATTATTGTAAAATGCTCCATTTAAAACCACACAAATCAACTAATTGAAAATATTAAGATTATGTATTGAACTAAGAGTAAGAAGTTTTAATGATTTTATTTATGATTAAGTTAAATTAAACTTGGAAAGAAAAGAAAGTATTTAAATTTATAGTTGTAAGGATGACCAAAACTTTTTTTTAGGGTAAATTTAATTGACCAAACTAAATAAAAATTGGAAAAAAGGAAAAGAAAAGAGAATAAATTTGTTGTTATTTGGAAGGGCGATTATGGTCCATTATTAAACAAAGAGGAAGGGACCCACATGAAGAAGAAGGGATAGCGGTGGAATTTCAACAAAAGATTTTGAATTCATAGTTAGAGAGCGCTTTCCATAAACAACCCCCAGAAAAGGAAATCAAATCCCCCATATCAGACACCACCAAATCCATAAATTCAAATCCCTCAACAATCCCTAATTCTTCACTCTCTTTCTTCTTCTTCTTCCTTATCTTCTTCTTTCCATTTCTCCTCATACATCTCTCAACGCCATGAAAGCAATCTCTGAAACTCAAAGGTATTCTTTCTTTTTTCTCTTCTTCATTCCATTTTCTGCCTTTTTCTTTTTCTCTCAACCCAAAACCCATTTCAAATTTTGCTTCCATTTTATGTTTCTTCAACTCTTTTGTTCAGATTTAGTATTGGGTTTTTGTTTCTTTGATTTTTTGCTTTTTTTCAGATACCCTTTTGCTTAGAAATCAAAACCCATTTCATATTTTGCTTACATTTTATGGTTTCTTCAATCTCTTGTACAGATTTAGTTTTGGGGTTTTCTTTTTTGTTTCTTCCATTTTCTGCTTTTTTCCAGTATACCCTTTTGCTCTGCTGAAACCAAAACCCACTTAATTCTTTTGCTTCTATTATCTGTTTCTTCAACTCTATTACACAGATTTAGTATTGGGTTTTTGCATCTTTGAGGTGCCCATCAGCTGTTCGTTTAAATTCTTGAGTGATGCTGTCTGGTAGTTCTTTTAATCTGAACTGTTTTGTTTTGTTTTTTTTTTTTTTTTTTTTTTTTTGTTGTTTTGATTTCTTTCAGATCTTTTATGAGCAAAAATTTGAGTCCAATGCTTCGGCGGGAGTTTGCTAATCTTGATAAAGATGCTGATAGTCGCAGATCTGCGATGAAGGCATTGAGAACTTATGTGAAGGAATTAGACTCCAAGGCTATCCCTGTTTTTCTTGCTCAAGTTTCTGAAAACAAAGAAACTGGTGCTTTAAATGGGGAATGTACAATTTCTCTTTATGAAGTTCTAGCTCGTGTTCACGGTGTCAATATTGTGCCGCAGATTGATCGGATTATGACTTCCATTATCAAGACTTTGGCTTCAAGTGCTGGCTCTTTCCCTCTTCAACAAGCTTGCTCTAAAGTTGTTCCGGCGATTGCGAGATACGGGATCGATCCCACCACTCCTGATGATAAGAAGAAGCATGTGATTTATTCTCTTTGTAATCCGCTGTCGGAATCTTTGTTGGGTTCTCAAGAGAGTCTCACTGCTGGTGCTGCCCTCTGCTTGAAGGCTCTGGTGGACTCGGATAACTGGCGGTTTGCTTCCGATGAGATGGTTAATAAGGTTTGCCAGAATGTTGCTGGAGCTTTGGAGGAGAAATCTACCCAAACGAATTCACACATGGGGCTTGTTATGTCACTAGCTAAGCGGAATCCTCGGATTGTTGAACCGTATGCTAGATTGTTGCTACAGGCAGGGCTGCGAATATTGAAGTGTGGGGTTGTGGAGAAAAATTCTCAGAAAAGACTGTCTGCCATTCAAATGATTAACTTCTTGATGAGATGTCTTGATCCTTGGAGTATATTTTCGGAGCTTCAGTCGATAATTGAGGAGATGGAGAATTGTCAGTCTGATCAAATGCCTTATGTCAAAGGTGCAGCTTTTGAAACTTTGCAAACGGCTAAGAAAATATTGGCTGATAAAGGGTCGAAAATGGACAAATCTCCAAGCTCGGTGACGGGATCAAACTTCATTGATCATAGGAGAAGAAGTCCATGGAGGAATGGTGGAAGCCGAACTCCCTCATCAGAATCTCCAGAATCCCAGACCCTTGATTCCTTCTTCGATTACGGCTCGCTTGTAGGATCACCTTTTTCATCAAGACAAGCTTCACGTAACTCAGCATTTGACCGTAGGAGTGTGAATCGTAAACTTTGGAGTTATGAGAATGGTGGGGTTGATATATCACTCAAGGATGGCTTGTCTTTGTTCTCGGAAGTTACTCGTGGAACCGATGTTTCCGACACCATGTCTTTGCACTCTGGAAGTCACAAATTTGGCCATAATGGTGAAGAATATGCAGATGATTTTTCAGGGTTTTTTCAAATGAGTCCTCCTAGACGCAGACTTTCAAGAAGCACTACAACCAGCCCCCTTGTAAGTTCTCTTAGCAAACTGTCCATATATGCCTATTTCCTCAGTATTCTTATACATTTAAACCACATGGCTAAGTCTTTTAGGCTCGTCCTTGTAGAATGAAGTTCGTTTCAGTTTCATTTATATCTCGATGGGGATTTGGTTAATATCATTTCCTTTACATTCACAATAGTAATATTTGGACACAAATTCTGGTTTAGTCCTATAATGTTCAATAGCTTATTCCAATATTTCCTATCTTATGTACCTCAGCGGTCTCGTAGTTACATTAAAGTTGAAGATATGATCTTCAAAACGCCTCGAAAGCTCGTCCATTCCCTTCAGGATCTAAACGAGACGAACTCCGACTATGCTAGCGGAAGTAGCCGACGTAGGCATAGGAGTTTGTCATCAGGGAATTTGGAGTGGAGTCCTCCAAGAGCATTTCTAAATCGTAATGGTTCTGCTGATGAACGGAAACTCAGCAAAGAGGATGAAGACGGATTAGACATCGATAACGGTGAGCAATCACAAGGTAGTTCCGAATCGATCTCTTCAACCGATGGTGTCCCTACCCATGTTGATGTCCAAGCTATGCCTGTGGCAGTGACTTGTCAAAGTAAAATCAAACCTCAATATTATGGCATGGAGATGGCATATAAGAAGACTGCTTTGAAATTGGTATGTGGCTTTTCATTTTTGCTTTTTACAATATTCACTTCATTGCTATGGATTGATGATCATGACCAAGGTTCCTATCTTGTACCAACATAATGTTCTTGTTGTGCTTCAACTAAAATAGGGTTAAAAGTGTTTGTTGTAAGTTTGTTGAGTTCAAATGTTGTGTGTCAAGTAGCAAGAAAGGCATATAGAAGTTAGAAGGAAAAAGCAAATGGATTAGATTAGATGGATTTGGACAATGACTCAATGTAAGAATCCCAATGTGGCCAATGAAGTTCTTGACCACAATAGGTATCTTTTTTACCTTTGCAAATTATAGAATATGATTGCTTTCTATATTGATGTTGTAACATTTAGTTTGAATAGATTACTTACCTCAACCAAAAAGTTTTTTTTTTTTTTAAAAAAAATTGTTATTATTATTATTTATTATTTTGGTCTTTCATATTTTCAATTTTAGTTTGCTTTGGTATGTCTTTCTATCTTTGGTTCATTTTTGTTATTGTACTCTACTCTCCAAGCGTTTGTGATCATTTTAATCTATGTTGTCAAATTTTTAGCTAAAATTTCATACTTTGACAAAAATTATTTTACTAAATAGAATTGACATCAATTTCATACAATTTTAGAGAGTTTGTTTGCTCTTTGAAAAGTTGTATTGAATCATTTACTGATGAAGCAACTAACTTGCCATTTGTATTTTATAATACTCTTCAAAATATAAACTTTGGTTCATAACAATTTAGTTTCGTTATTTTTAATTTTATAACTATTTAATTCTTAAACTTTAGTACATGTGGAATTTGATTCTTAAATTTTTAAATTTGTAACGATTTAGTTCTTAGTAAAATGACATCAATTTGTGTTTCGTAGATTTTATATTGTATAAAAATGTTAAATTATCTAATTAGGTTATTGGTTTATTTATGTCAAAATTCAAATTCAATCTTCGAGAACAATTCAAACTAAATCGTCACAAGTCTTGAAGGAGAAGGATTAATTCGTCACATAAGTTTACAAAGTTGGATGTACGTAGGATAAGAGAATTTGAACAAACAAATAAAGTACACAAACTTAGAAGCTTCGCTATTTCTTGGAAATGCAACATTTTCACAATAACTTTGAAGGTTAATTTCTTTGTTATCTGAAGAGTTGAAGGGTCAACAAATTATTATTAAAACTGAAGGCCATTTTTTATATTAAAATATCGATGTCAATGGTTTTAATTATACAAAAAATTCTATAGAAATATCTTTAAAATATCGATTTTGATAGGTATTTCTATATATAAAAAATAAATTAGCAAATAAACATTTATTAAATTCAAATAAGTAAACATGTTTGGTATTTACATCACAATGATATTTCGATGCTTATATTTTGTGTTTCATGGAAATATTGATACACCCTCTTATGTCGATATTGAACTCGTGAAAAATACCAATAGAAGTATGGAGATGATGAAGATTTAATACTATGATTACAACAACCATCGGACTGCAAGGATAGTTTATAGCATTAGACCATGATGAATTAAACTCAAAATTAGAAAAACAAAAAAAAAAAAAGCAGATGTATGGAGATCCATCCTTGGAACTTTTTACACTGAAAGTGAAGGTAATGGAGAAGAAGATGATAAAAGGACTAGAGATTTGGATTATACAAATATTGAGATCCTGTCCATAGTTGTTGAGGTTCCAAGAGTATTGGTTTGAGGATGGCTGATTGGCCAATGCATACATATGAATATTCTCCATAGTACACATGATTTGATCCTGGACTAAACATGTACACTTCATCAAATCCATCTCTCCCTATCACCACAGAGTTTCTCCTTCCCTATTTCATATGTCATCACATATAATTAACATTAAACTCAATCAGTGTGTGTTACTCAATCTCCTCCTCTCCAATACAACAACTCTCTATCCTTTCAAAATATAGAAATATTGTTCTAATTTCTCTATTTTAGTGTTATTTCATTTTTTTAGGAATCAAAAGGTATTACTTTTTTAAAGTTCAAGAACTAACATTAACCAAACTTGAAAGTATAAACACAAAAGAATGAACCAAAGATCAAAATATGTGGATCAAAATAAATCTTTTGAATGAACAAGAACCAAAATCAATCAAAGCCTAACATATCGATCAAAGTAGAATTTAATTCTTTTTTCTAGAAAAAAAATTATTTAAAATGTTCATCTACAGTCCTCAAACATTCTAAAATTAATCATTTCGATTATCAGACTTTTGAAATATCTATTATTTTTTGGCTTTCAAACAAAATGTTAAAATATCTTTTCAGTCTGAAACCTGTAAATTGAAAAAACAGCAAAAGTGAGCTTAGCTCTCTTAGCTCAACGGTACTTGAAATGACATTTCATTTTAGAGGTGGAAAGCTCAATCCTCGTTCCCAAAATTATTATACTAGAAAGAGTTCAAAAAACCAAACCAAACAATTTAAAAGTTTAGTAATAAAAAACGAAGAAAATCTCAAAAGTTGAGAACCTACCCAACATAGATTATTGTAGAAGAAGAATGTTCTTACCCTGTCTATGATTGTGAAGTTCCTGGGAGCACTAGTGTAGATTCTACTAATTTTGTCCACCAATTGCTTGTAGTTGTCCATCTCTTCACCCTCAATCTCCTCTCCACTCTCTCTTTGACTGCTTTTTCCCCAACCAGAAACAATCCCTTGGAGTCTTTGAGTCAACCCAGAGCTACAATCTGGAGGAATAATGGCATGATTTGATGAAAATGGTGGAATGCTATGGAAGTTTGAACCTTCCAATCCAATAGCAAAAGTTGCCTCAGGAGTACTCAAAGTCAAATGACTCAAAATATAGCCCTTCAATTCAAGAGATGTTTGTTTATTGTTGCACACTGTTAGTTCTGATGTTAACACATCTTCTCCAAGAGTTACTGTGTATTTCAACTCTACCTTGCCTTCTAAACCTCTGCTTATCAGCTCAACCTGTGAGGTAAGTGAAAAAAAATGTTTGTAAACATCATTGTTTAGGTTTGATTTGGAATGACTTTTTACAGAAACATACCGTTTTGATTCATTCTTAGTTTTGATTGTAGTTTTTATAGTTAGTCTCAATATCTCAAAATGTCATGGTTTTACTATTGAGTTTTGATTTTAATTCTCTACTCACTTATTAGGTTTCATAATTAATATTGCATTTCTATATTTGCATTTCTATATTTGAGTTTTGTTTTCATTTGGTTCTTGGATTTCAAGATTTATATTTTTATCCTTGATTTTTTTACTCAATAATCACATGCATTCCTGGATTAATGTATATTAATTAATTAAAAAAGAATTACATTAATTTTCACTAGTTTTTCTCCAACTATAAAATTTCACACCATAGTTTTTAAAATATAATTGTAAATTAATCAAAATACCAAAAAGTGAGCATGAGTGAAACTTGAGAGTTGAAGTGTAAAATAATTAAAACCAAGAAACCAAATAACAATTAAATTCAAAGTTAAATGGTAAAAATATAATATTATGAAATTTAGGAATAAAAAATGGATAGATAGAAATGTAACTTTATGAAACCAAAGAGCCAAATGGAAAATAGATTCAAAATCAAACAATAAAAGGGAATAACTTTTTAGATCAACCACAGAAGAGCATTTCTCAATAATGCATAAAAACAATTAAACATGATCAAACCTGAATCGATTCCCGAGGATTTCCTTTAACATTATGAAGATCCCAAGAAACATTCTCCAATCGATGACTCCCACAGTCTAGGGCTACGGACACGCCTCCTTGAACAACAACATCCCCATTTTTATCCTCGGATACCGAAGAATGAAGCAGCTCTACCGATCCTCCATGCCACATCGGAGATTTGTAGGAGGTAATTAATCCACTGGGGAACATAAGAATCGCAGAACCACCGTTTTCTAACCGCAATTTCGCAAGGCATTCATCGCCGATTCCTTCGAATGTTACTCCATGTCCTTGGCCGTTGAATTCATCTTCCAAATAATCGACATTGATCGGTTGATACGGGACGGAGGCCACTCCGGGAAGTGGGAATGCTCTTCCGAGGCGGGTTGCGGTGGGTCGATGAAGGGAATGAGAGAGAAATGGGCGGGGGGGCGTGTAGGGAATAGTTGGGGGAGGATGGAGAAGCTTTGAAGCTATGCTCATGGCGGTGAAGTGGGAGTGGAAGTGGAAGTGGATAAAGTGATAAATTGAAGCTAATGTTGGCTTTCCAATAATTCCCATTTGTTTATATATTATATATCAATCTTTTAGATATTAAAATTACAAATTATGAGATATTTTATACTTTGGATTCTTTCAAAAATAAATCTTAGAAATTATTTACACTCGAAACCAAAATTTTAAAACATTTTTAAACTTAACACAGACTAATAGAAAAAACACATGAAACCAAAAATAATAGTTTTAAAAAAATATTACTAAACTAATGATAAATTATGTTTCTTTTTCTAAAAAACCCAATTGAGTTTAGTAATAAATTATTAGGATTATAACAATAATTTATTTTGATATATTTATTTGTAAGTTTTTCTTATTAATTAAGGATATATATAAGTTTGGAAATCAACTTATAGATGACTATTTTTAATACATGTCTGTTCCAATTTACTTTTCTCAATTAATCTGGACAAAAAGTAAAACTGCAAAATTTCAGTAAATAAATCAAATGCATCAATCAATGAAAATGGTAGACCACCTTACTTTGTGATTTGAAATTATTTGTTTACTTGGAAGCTTATTTTCAATTTATAATTTAAATTTTGTGTTTGGGCTGTGAATTTGAAAATATAATAATGAATATCTCTTCATAATTTGAAAACTGCATGTTTTTAAAAATAAGCATATCAAACCTCTTTTAATTGTTTTCCAAGTATGTTTTACGTTTTATGTTTTCAGAACATATAAACAAAAACAAATCCAGAACCAAAAAAGACCATAGTAGTTGAAATAAACTTAATTTTAACTATCAAAAAAATTAACTACTTATCCTAACATTAAAATGATAACGAATGGATGAATTTAGAGGTGGCCCTCTCCATTCTATGAAAGAGATTCTTGAAACCTTCTACTAAATCGAATGAACTTAGATTTAATCGAAATAATTAAGAATGATCATCGTAAGTATTTTATGATAAACGATGAGTCATTCTTAAATATATAAAACTATATACTCAATTGAGTATGGATTTGAATTTTTAGTTATTTGAGTTTAATTAAATCATGAATCGATAAAATTGTATATTTAATTTTTAATTTAATAAATAGCTGTAGAGGATGGGTTTAAAAAAGAAAAAAAAAATATATGATTAATGTAAACAAGTTGCTATTGTTAAATTTTATTTTAAAAAGAGAAGAAAAACTTGATACAAATGAAAGAGCATAATATCCAACTTTTTCTCTAACTTTTTTAGTTGGCCCATGATAAAATATTCATTCATGATGTGTGCAACTAATTCCTAAAAATTGTAAGAAAGGATTTTCACAAATTTTTAAATGATTGTATTTAATACAAATGCAACCAATGTTTGGTTGGAAATGAGTAGAGTCCTACACAGTGATGGCCACCCAAAGCTCATATATAACAAACAATTGTTCCTTTGTTTTATACAATGTAGGTTATGAAAATCTAAACCACAAGTTACGTAGTTCCTAATACTCAATAGTGAATTGTGTTATGTTGAGTTAGGACAAAATTTCTTCTTCTTCATTATGTTGTCTTATCCATAACAAATTAAATCACTTTTTGTCACATCTCCTCAAAATGCCAAATATTTGTTGAGTGGTCAAAATTTGATAATGAGTGTGTCCTTTTTAAGTATTTGAAAAAAAAAAAAGAAACTTCTCATTACTGTGACAACCATAAAACTTAAAATAATCTATAAATTAAAAGAAACCAACAAAAATCTGGAAACAAAAGAATTTACTTGAAGAACACTATGAGTCGGATAAACAAAGAATTGTGTAATTTACGGTGGTGAAAATTGTGACAATTATCACATACTTCAATCCCAATTAGAAGAAGAATATATACTTTTTGACGTTCACACTTTTTTCTAACCTTAACAAGGAGAATACAAAATGGAGAATTTAGTTAGAGTTAGTGCATACAGAAATAGAAGTTACTGTAATTTGGATGAATTAGAAACAAATTTACGTGCTTCTTTGTAGATCAATCCATTACTTTATTGAATATTTTCGATGTAAGATTATCACTTTTCTAATACTTCACCTAAAACATTTCGAAGATGTTTGGGGTGGAGTGAGTTATTATAATTTGTGATTATAATAGTCTATAGATTAGTATAATCTCTGTTTGAAGTAGTCTGGATTATTATAATCTATCTATATTTGGAAGGCAGATTGTTATAATCATAGTTATATCAAAAGTCATTTGTTAATTATGTTGTTCATTTAATAAATTTAACAATCTTCCACAATTTCTTGAATCCCACAATTATTAAAGTTGAACTAAAAGAAGAATATATTAAAACAGTAATTTTAATTTATTCCTTTCGATAGAGCTTCTTTATTATAGATTTAGGTTGGTTGAAAAAGAAAAAAGAAGAAGAAACAAGAGTTGGGTTTGATGATGAATGTAACGTTCCAAATTAAGATAATTTTAGATCCTAATTATCTTAAGTTTATTTTTAACTAATGTTGAAATTATTTTTGTGTTATTTGATTTAATTGTTGAAATTACTGATTTTGTAAAAATTAAAATTAATTAGATATTTTGGGAAAATATCTAATAATTATTTGAAATTTGGAATTTACGATTGGAATTGGTTGTTTTAGGTGAATTGCAGTTGGGGGAATTGTATGAGGGAATTATGATTAATTATATATATATATAATTAAATTTGAATTTTAATAATTATATTACGAAGATAATATAATTATTTAAGGATATATATTATTTTATTTTTGAAAGATAAAAGTGATGTGATTGGAGAGAGAAAATATTTGAGTTTAAAAAGAGATTTGGTGGGTTTTAACGAAGAAAAAGAAGATTTATTTTTGTTTTGAAGGAATAGGGAAAAAGAAAGGAAAATAATGATAATTATATTGTTATCATTATTATGCTTTAAATAGTCTCTTTGGAAGGCGTGAAACTATACTATTCATCATCTTCTTCATTGTGAAACTCTAATCTCACAAAATAATGATAATTATATTATTATCATTTAGAGCTCATACATTCGGACCTTTGTGGACCAATAAATGTCAAAGTTCGGGGAGGATACGAACATTTCATTAGTTTTATTGATGATTATTTGAGGTATGGTCATGTTTACCTAATTCAGAACAACTCTGATTCTTTTGAAAAGTTCAAAGAATATAAGAATGAAGTTGAAAATGAATTAGGTAAAACAATAAAGACATTTCGATCAGATCGAGGTGGAGAGTATATGGACTTGCGATTCCAAGACTATTTGATAGAGCATGGAATCCAATCACAACTTTTTGCACCTAGTACGCCTCAACAGAACGATGTATCAGAAAGAGGAAACCAAACTTTGTTAGACGTGGTTTGCTCTATGATGAGTTTTGCTCAGTTGCCAGATTCTTTTTGGGGATATGCTTTAGAAATAACTATCTGTATTTTGAACAATGTTCCCTCTAAAAGTGTTTCTCAAACACCTTATGAGCTCTGGAAAAGACGTAAAGGTAGTTTAGGTCACTTTATGACTTGGGGATGTCCAGCACACGTGTTGGCACAAAACCCTAAAAAATTGGAACATCGTTCAAAATTATGCCTATTTGTAGGATATCCAAAAGAATCAAAAGGTGGTTTATTTTATGATCCTCAAGAAAATAAAGTATTTGTATCGACAAATGCTACGTTCTTAGAGGAAGACCACATAAGAAATCATCAAACTCGCAGTAAACTAGTATTAGAAGAAATTTCCAAGAATGTTAGAGATATCATCTACTAAAGTAGTAGATACAACTAAGAATTTTGGTCAAACACATCCTTCTCAAGAGTTGGGAGTAGTAGTATGGAGAAGCATAAAACAATCTTGTATTGCTTACTCCACTATGGAAGCTAAATATGTTGTTGCCTGTGAAGCAGTATGGCTTAAAAAGTTCTTAACAGATTTGGAAGTTATTCCAAATATGCATCTGCTAATCACCTTATATTGTGACAACAGTGATGCAGTTGCAAATTCACGAGAACCTAGAAGTCATAAACATGGAAAGCACATTGAACGGAAGTACCATCTTATCAGGAAAATCGTTCATCGAGGAGATGTTATAGTAACAAAAATCTCCTCCGAGCAAAACATGGCTGATCTGTTTACAAAAGCTCTCACGACTAATATTTCCGATGTAATATTACCACTTTTCTAGGTATACGTAGTTTGTAAACTAGGACAAGTGGGAGACTTATTGGGATTGTGCCCTAGTTTATATATGTTTATTGTACTCATATATATTCTCTCATTATAAAATTCTAACTTACTTGGAGTTTTAGTCCAAGTGGGAGTTTGTTGGAATTTATGTCATAAAACTTGTACTTTGTTATTTGATTCAATAAATTTTATTCTTGAATGCTATAATCTTAAAACCAATAAATTTAGGTCACGAGGCTATTTTATTGAGTTTGTCAAATACACTTGAACTTTATGTTAAGACATAAACATGGATTAAGTTCAAGTTAATAGCCTAAATGGTCTATAGTGTATGAATAAGGTTGGGCGCCTTATTCAGGAAAAAGACTTGGATGTAGCCCGCTCCATAGTTAGTAGAAACGATGTAATCCTGAATCGTTCATGTAGAGACATGGGAGTGGGGGCGTCCTATGTAAATGGTTTGCATAAGACTGGAACCACAAAATAGTCACTTTTAGTTATAAACACCGTAAACTATAAACTGACTATTTCAATTATGATGACTTAGGTAACTTGATCTTAATCCTGAGCTAACTATGAACTTCTATTCATTGGGTAGTATCCTTAGATCTGCATAGGTGGGGACAGCTTAACATCGCTGGCCTAATAAGCCTCCCATTTCAGGGGTAAGATCGAGTGGATAGCTAGGAACATAGGGTGCAAGATGGAATTCACTCCTACCCACTTCTTGGATAGTAGATAGGTTGTTTCCTTAAGAACTGAATCCAAGTCTTGAACAAGGGGCCCCACCTTCTCATTGGCCCGAGAAGGATTTTGGTTTATAGATTGGACCTTAAACCAATTGAAATAGTGGATCAGTGGGTCTTAAGGAGCAAGATGTAATCTCGGGGGTAAAACGGTATTTTGACCCAGCCAAGATTACGAACAACCTGTGAAGGAGCGACTTATCCATTATGGTTATATTAGGTGGACAGAAATATATCTATAGTGAGGGGAGTGCAACTAAGAGTCTTTAATGGAATGACTCTTTAGTTAACGAATGTTGATTAAGCTTGATCTAAAAGAGTTTAGCCAGTTAATCTCGGATCGTTGAAGCCCATGATCCATAGGTCCATTAAGTTTCCCTACTAGCTCATATGGATTTAACTAAGAACAAGAACAAGAATGTTTAAGTAACTCGTATTGTTCGAATTAAGAATAGAGAGAGAAAATGACAAATATATAAGATATAAGTCGGTAGAAATAAACTTTAAGCTTTTTGTTTAAATATGATTTAAATAAATATGAATATAGATTCATATTTAAAAGCTTGAAAAGTTTTGAAACGGTCAAATGTCCAAAATACCCCTTTGACTAAATTCTTAATTACTAAATATTAGTGGGCGATGTGGCAGCCGATTGTGAATTGGAGGCCACTAATTTCATTAAAGAGTGAATGAAAATATTAGATGTTGAACATATATGAAATAAATTGCATGTAATTTGCATGTAGATTTCATATAAAACTTTTCATTATCGAATGAGAAGAGGATGATGTTTTCTCTAATAAAAAAAAACACCTAAACGGTACACTCCCATCTCTCTCTATATTTCACTTCACAAAACCGAGTCCCACAACTATGTTCTTGGTCCTGAGCATAGTAGGTCAGCTTGGTGGTTGTCCTTGTTCGTGATTTCAGGCAAAGAAGAATTAAGAATTGGAAGAAGAAGTACAGAACAACAAAAAGGTAAAATTGTCGTTTACCTTTTAGGCACTTCGTTTAGGTCCATCGCATAACATGTAGTTGTTAACTTCTAAATCGTTTAGATGCATATAGAGTAAAACATGATCTTTATCTTCCGTTGCTGCATGTCTCTAATGTTTTTTCCATCATGAATTATGTCGATGATGATGATTGATGATGTTAATGTTAATGCATGAAATATTAATCAAATGATTAAGAATGCTACGATTAATATTCATGTCATGCTTATAATGTTATGTTATGCTACATGTTATGGATAAGGTGTATTGTTAGCTTTATCTATTAAAGAGTCGTACCCACATGGGTGTACCTCAGCATCACCACCTCTTATTGATCACTAGTTCAATATGAGATGATATGTATATGAGTGACTCACACGGGGTCACTCACAGCCCGATTGTCTTAGTGTTCTTTCGAGTTCACTAAAGATCAGTTTGTCCTAGGTGTTCCCTTGTGTTCATCAAAGACCAGACTTGTCTTAAGTGTTCCTTGGGGTTCACCGAAGACCAGAGATGTTCCTACGGGATCACAGATTGCACGTGTTCGAGAACGTGTCAGTTTAGGGGTACTACTTCACAGGACTTTAATAGGAAATTAACAGACACCTAACAAAACTAGTAGTAGGTCTCTTACTTGGTATATTTTTATACTCACTCTTTAATGTTTAATTTTACAGGCAAAGGTAGAGGTAGAGGGAAAGGAAAGCTGGCGAATGACAAGAAGTGACCGTGGCGTGACATAGGGAAACGTTTTGCTTCCGCCATTATGTTATTAGTTTTGATTTCAGTAGTATTTTTGTACTTTTATTATTATTCTTTTAAAACTAGATAGGGTCTGAACTAGAATTTTATTTTTGAGATTTATTTCTACTTACATTAATTTATTTATGATTTGAATGAGTACTTGAAGTTTGATTATGAAATCTAGTTTTTTTTTTCATTTTGTTTTAAGAAAGTTTTTGTTTTCTTTCGAATAGTAATGACCTCAGCTTAGTATAAAGAGTTAAGTCTTTACAATGAATTAATGACTTTTTCAAGTTTTTATTTTTTATTTTGGAAGTGAATGTGTTTTTATTAGGAAAGCTGAAATTTCTCTATTCCTTTTCGTCTCAATTTCATTTTAACGCGCAAAAACAATATGTAGTTTTAATTCATTTTCTTTCTGGGTTTTGTTTTTTTTTTTTTTTATATAGAATTTTCAATTAACAAATTTAAAACTGAAAGATAAATATAAAAGAAAAAAATAAGAAGAAAGAGAGAGGAAGATGAAGAGGAAGAAGAACGCAAAAGGAAAACTCTGTTTTCATCCGTCGCCGGGTGGTTCCTTGCTCACAAGATCGGAACACTACCAACTTTAAATTCCTTACAATGCCTCACAAAATCAACACGTTCAACAAAAATTAAAACCATGACTTGGGGAGTTCGGCGTTAGAGGAAAAGAGAGAAGGATGAAATCTTTTGATGAGGAGGAGAGAGAGGGATTACAGGGAGTGTTTAGGGGAGTGTAGGATGTTGAATAAACCTAATACCCAATTAACATAATCGGTGAGCCAGACATGGCGTGGACTATAATAATTTTTCTTTTAAATGCACGAGGGAGAGAAAATGTCGATATACACTAATTTTATTTCTTTAAAGAAAACCATGACTTGAATTTAGAGACAAATTTTAAGATTTATTGAGATATTTTTAGTTACAATTGAAGATATAATAATCAAACCCAAAGTACTAGTAACTATAAAACAATTTAGAAAAATTCTTGAAATCTATCCGTCGATAGAAATCTATAAACAAAACGACCCATAATTAATATATTTTGTTACATATATTTAAAATTCTTTAAAAAGATTGTTATACCTTTATTTATTATACCTAACAATGCTATCTAATATAATCACCCAATTTTGTTATTATAAAATAATATTTATACATAGAGAGAGATGGGGAGAACCTATTTGTGAAAAACACTTCTGCAAGTTTTTTAAAAAGAAAAAAAAAATCCAAAGACTCTTTCATTGTAGTGAATAGCTATCATATTATAAATGATTTAAAATTCCTGCAGGAACAAACTTATATTACCTATCCTATCGACTCTATTCCCCACTTTTCTTTTCTCTTACGAACAACTATCGACTCTAATCGTTATAGTTAGTTTGACGTAAAACTTATACTATTAACTTCAAGGTCAAATCATCGACTCTCTCACATCACAAATTGTCATAATAAAAACTCTAATTACTCATTTCAAATGTTGATGATTCAATGGATCCCCTAAACTCGAGCCTAAAAAATTAATTATGAATAAACTAGTCGTGCACACTCCATATTCAAAATAAAATCATAAAAACACTGAAATATTTAAGTTCAAAAGGCACGAATTCAACGATGACTCTCCCGATCTCTTCCTTTAATGTAATTCAATAGATGAGGGTGAGAGATGGAAGCATCAAACTTTAAAAAGTGAACTATAGTGGTAATAAGCTATAGATGTTTTGAAAGATAGAAACCTAACTAATTAATTAAGCACATTAATATGTAAAAGAAAGAAAATCTGTATAAAATATAGATTTATTATTCTGGAAAAGAGAGGTTAGGTAGCTATGTTTAAATTTCATTTTTCAACAATGCAAATTAATGACTCCCTTGTGAATAATGTATTATAGAATTATGAGTCTACCTGTCTATTTTGACATTTCATTCAATAACATTTCTTTTTCTTTTTCTTTTTCTTTTTTAATTTTAATTTTAATTTTAATTAAAATTGTAAGTTTGTAAAATTATAAAACAAAAATTTACTATTTATACCTTATTAAAATATACAATAATAATGGAAAAATTAGATGTATTGAGTCTCATTACAACATAATGTATTATTTGAGAAGTTTAAGTGCTAACACTAGTTGCTAATTTTTAATGTATGTTCCTAAACTTTTGTCAAATTTCAATTTCCATCCTTAAACATTTGTTTGTTTGTTTATTCCAATGTATCAATTTAAACCAAAACTTTGATGTTTAAATTGATATATTTATAAAAGTTTAGGATTTAAATTGATACCATAATCAATTTTAGGTTTAATTTGATAATATCTCAAACTTAGAAATTAAATTGATATAATTATTAATTTAAGGATTAAGTTGATATAACCTTGAAAGTTCAAAACGTATAGATTAATATTTACTTCCGAATTCTTTAAGTTATTTATGTCTATTTGAAATGAATAAATTTGAATAATTATTTTTAATTAGAGAATAAGAAAGATTTGAAAGAAATGGTATTTAATTTAGGTTTGATAGATAGAGTTTTAATTAGAAAAAATAAATAGAATGATTAAATGAGTAATTAAATTATAAATGTAAAAAAATGCATGGAAATTCTTAAAATAGATTTAAGAAACCAGTTAACATTTCAAACTATTATATTTATATTGTTGTTGGAATAACAAACAACAAAATTGATTGGAATCGGTTAGTGATTTAACATCTTCCCAAAGCAAAGAGCCTTAAACAACACAATTTTCTCTACCATTTCTCCTTCATCTTCATCTATTTCCTTTCTATTCTATTCTTTATTAATTGTTTTTTAAAATAAACATTCACTTAAAACTTAATTGGGGTTTCAATTTTTCATTTTTTGGAGATGTTGAAGCCTCTTTATTTAAAATATGATTCAGATTGATATTGATTGCATAAACTTTTTTATTTTGTACTTGAATTTTCAAAATATTTTATAAATATCATTTTTATATCATTGAAATTTCATTTTGAATGATTGATTAAGAAAATAAAAGTAAAATTTTATTTTAATAATAGTTAACTTCCAAAACTACTTTCCAATAACATTGAGTCTTAAAAAACCAATAATTTTGGTATTTAGTTGTTTTGTCATTAATATTCACCCAAAATTTCAATACTCAGTTCATCTAAGAGTTTGAGATTTTAGGTTTGAGCTCACACATCTCATGTATGTGATGTTATGCTTTTAAAAAATCTCATTAATATATTTATGAGGAATCATTTAACTAATTTTGTTTAATTGGATGTATGAATGAAAAACCACAAAAATATCTCAAAATTGTATCGATGGTTGTAAGATACATTTATTTTAATCAAAATCAAACAAAAATTACATCATCTTCGTTAAAGAATATTTCATCGTCTTAACTTATTATTATAGGGTCAAGTGCCAACACTTGATAGTGGTAGATGTAGAAATTTTGTCGATAAAGCTTTATAATTGAGTAAAAATAATTTGAAAAAAAAAAAGTTTAAAGTTAAAATTTAATTAGTATTAGACCGACTAATAATATTGATATGAAACGAACTACAAAAATTTAAAAAGAGATATGAAGGTAAAATCATATATCGTAAAATTATTTATTTTAATATATTTTTTTATCTATACATATATAAGCTTTTTCACAACTTAATTGTCTCCTCTAATCTCATAAAATTACTTTTTTTTTTTTTTAATGAAAATCTTCAAATCTTAAAGATATTATATTAGAAGAAAAGGTAAGGAATTCTTTTATACTTTTTTTTTCCTTTAACTTTTGTATTCTTCGTTGATTTTCTTTTTTTTTCTTTTTAATTCTTCATTTCATTTTTAATTTTTGTGTTCATAAAAAATATCGTATTTTAAGATGAGTAAAAAAATATTTTTTAATTTGGTTCAACTTTGCTTTTATTTTTATTCTTTTTTTAATGTGGTGGAGACAAACACGTTTTTTTAACCGATTTAGAAAAAAATATTGTTTATATAGTACAAAATTGGATAGATATTTTTTGTTTTAAAAATGGGTTTTTTTAAAAATAATAGAAAAATACAAACTATTTACAATTTATTTTGGGATGAAGTGTAAATAGTATATTCACTTTGCTATTTTTATTTTTTTACATTTAAATCATTAAATAAAAAACAAAATATTTGTGAAAAATGTCTCTCTAAATATATTCAGAATGGAAAAGTATTTTTTATTTAAAAAAAAAAAAAATCATATTTTATTCATATAGGATCTCACATCAAACTTATCAAATAAAAAAAATTCTATCAAATCGGTTGAATCTAATATGTTTTATAAATAATTTTAATTTTAAGGATTAAATGAAAAATAGTTAAATGAAAGATTTTGACCCAATCTTTGTTGAATGATATTTTTGTAAAACAGAAACATATATATATTTGATCTGCATTGAAAAATCTATCCATATATGTTTCAACAAATTGGTAGATCTTTTTTAAAAATCCATCTACATTTTTTTCCCTATTTGTTTTATCAGTATTCAAACAACAACAAAATCTATCTAAATTCACATTACAAAAAACAAACATAAAAGTGTATATATATATATATATATATGTATATAAGATTCACTTCAAAAAAGAAAAAAAAAAAAATCACATTCTACTACATTTTCTAGAATCAAGCAAAAAAGAAATATTGTTAATAAATAAATAAAATTTTATCCTTAATTATTTGTACAAAATATATGTGTATATGTGTATGTATTGTATATAAATATGTGTTCATGAACCTTTAAAAGTGTTTGTTTTGGTTCCCAAATTTTTGAAGAAAATTACTTTTTAGTTTTTAGAATTAGAATTCAATTAACTATTTGATGTAACTTTTTATATTTCGATGATTAAGCTCTAGACTCATCGTATTAATTAAATTAATCAATAACAAAAAGTTGTTTAATTTATTCTATAAATCTTTTATGCCAACATAAAAATATAGTTAACGACACAAACTCGAGGCACTGGAAAATTTATATTGAATTGCATTCAAGAGAAAGAAAGTGAGATTGAACAACAATGCGCTAAAATGGCAGTGACTTTTTTAGTTTTATATAAAAAAAGTTATTTTACTATCTAACCTTTAACTAAAAATCAAAATCCTGGATTACTAAAAGGTGATATTTGATATCTATTTTTCCAAATATAGAAGAATATCAAATCGTTTGTTAGAATCATAACCACATTTATCAAAATATGTTTATTTTTTAAGTTTAAGGACTAAAACATACCTTTTGAAATTTAGGGACTAAAGTATGATTTAAATCTATATATTAAATTTTTAACAATTGTCGACACACTATGCTTTTTCTTATAAAGTAATGATGGTTATCAAGTATAAGACTTTTATTTCCATTTATGACATATTTAAAGTGAGATTACTTCATGCACTAAACTAGTATTGTATAAAGATTGAGTAGGCCAATCCACTAGACTATCACGACCATCGTCTAGTGGTAAAAAAGGAGACATAATCTCAATAACTAATTAAGAGGTAAAAAATGAGATTAGTCGTTGTGCTCCTAAGCTAGCTTGAACACAATTAAGAGAAGCCTTGGATCCATACTAAATCCATTACTGCCATGAATATGATTTGCATCAGTGTATTAGCATATTTTTCTAGTGCAATAACTACAAGGATGAGATATTGAGCATTTAACTTGGAGTAAGATTATGCCGATTATCATTAAACTAAATTTACTTTAGCATGTATCAATGCATTTACTTAAAATTACTTTATGCTATTTTTGAAAATATAATTAGAGTTGACACAATAAATTAAAAATAACTCAAACAATTAAAAATTAAACATTATATCGTGGACCAAAAGATTAGAGGTTTGAATTTTTTGACATTGAAAAAAAAAAGTGAGAAATTAAAAAGAATCTTACTAAAAGTTAGAAATTTGGAGATACGAATTGAATTGAGATATAAAACTTTTGAAATACAAACAAAATAGGAAAAAAAAAGAGATTAAATATGAAGTCTTTATATTTGAGGACAAGAATAGAAAGTGAGTAAAATTGATACATTAAATGAGAACTAAAGAACTAAAACTTACATTAAGAAGGAATAACCAAAATAGAAAGTTGTGGTAAAAAAAAAATAGTTGAAGGACCAAAAATCCAAATTTCAAAAAGTATAAGGACCAAAGTGAAAATAAACAAAAGTTCAAGGACTGAAACTTTATTTTAGACTTTTAAAAATGAAGAAAAAAAATTACAATATTGGAAAGATAGACATATTTGAAGTGGAAAACATGAATGTAGCATCATCATCATCATCATTCACAATCTCAATTTTATTTTTTTTCATTTCTAGAATTTCCTTTTCCTTCTTAAATTTTACCTTTTCGACAAATTAGAAAAAGAAAAAATTCAATTTATTTAAAAAAAAAAAAAAGAAGAAAAAACTAAATCTTGAAAATCTCAATCTCCACTTGATAATAATATTAAAAGAACAAAAAAACCAAAGTTTAGGGCAAGCAAAGATAAATTTCTTACAGCGTTTTCCATGTCCAGAGCTTATCTTTGATTCCAACCCCATAACTCTAAAATACACAGGAACAATCAAAAAAGCAAGTTTTGTGTTTCTGCCTGACTCTTTCCTCTCAGTCACCCAACATCAAAGACTCCATCATCCTTTTTTTTTTTTTTTTTTTTTTTTTTTTTGTCTTTTTTTCCCTTTTTTTTGGGGGTAAATCTTCGTTCAGATCCAATTTTGTTCATCTCCGATCATCAGTCTCTCTGTTACCGGATCTATTTGTAAGTTTTTTCTATGATTTTCTTGGTTTTTTAAAGCCCCTTTTGTTCATTTTTGTTACTTTCATCGTAATCGGATCATTACTGCTTTTGGGTTTGTGTGTTTATCTGTGAATGATCGGTTTCTTTTTATTATTTTTAGTTTGTTTGCGATGATTTTTTTTTTTCTTTTTGTGTTGGGTTCTTCTACTTTCATGTATGATCGCTTGATGAAACTTATTTTCTTTGTAATTTCTACTCTTGCTTGGATGTTTAGTCTGATTTCTATTGTTGTTTTTCTTGTCAGACTTTGTTTATGATTTATCAACTTATGAAGGGTCAAGAAAGCGTAAGGACCTTTAACATTTTGCAACGGAATCAAGCAATATTTTTTAGGTACATTTTGCTACTACTCTTTGGTATTTAAATGAACAGAACTTTTCAACTGTATTTACTCTTTAATGTATCTTCCCCCATTTTTTTGGTAGTTTTCTTTTTTACTATGTGGTTTTTGTTCCTTTGCTTGATATTTGGATACTTGTAATCGTCAAAAGAAGAGAGTATCTTTCTCTTTGTTTTTGTTTTATATCATTGGTCTCAAAATATAAGGGGATGGTGTGCAACATGTTTGTTTTTATGCCCAGCCCAGTAAGGGCTCTATCTTTGTTTTCCAATATTATTGGATTTGAAATTTTTTGGATATCATCTAATTTTTCGGGTGCATAAAGCAGGATGTGATGTGTATGGGTTGACAATGCCTGAGTTGCGAAGTGGAGCCAGGAGATCTAGACGGCTTGATGATCTTCAGCCTTGTACACAACCACTCGATCAAGGAGAAAATTTGGCAGTGCCTGCCCCTAATAGAACCAGAAGAAGGGTTGCTGGTGGAAGAGGAAGAGGTGGTAATGCCCAAGCTGTAGCGAAAGGTCCCTCAGTGGCGATTCCTGCAAGACCAACAGCTGCCCGGCGAGGACGTGGAATCAGATTGATAGACTTAGATCCCGAACCTTGTGAGGTTCTTCCTGAAGCTGGTGCCATTGGGGCTGCAGAGCCTGTTTTCAATCGAGTTGAGGCCGTTGCAAATAAAGATATGGCCATAGAGGGTGGAAGTGCCGATAAAGTAATGGGAGTTGAAGAGGAAGCAGGCACAGCCCCTGTTCCTGACAGGGTATCTCTTGTCTTCTTATGACCTTATACTTTTGTTGTTGTATATCATTTTTAGAATAGTTACATCGATGTGGAGGCTTCACTATCAGTTACATTAACAAAATTCGTTTTATTCTATCATCATTTTCTTGAAAAAAAAATTCTCCGAAGTCCAAGGATTCAATCACAGCATACTTGTCTTCTCCCTTCAAATAAAGCAAAATCCCAATATGGTTGGGCTGTAGAAGTATTCGGCTGATGTGTTTCTTTTGATCTGTAGGTCCAAGTGGGCAATTCTCCTGTATATAAGGTTGAAAAAAAACTTGGCAAGGGTGGCTTTGGCCAAGTTTTTGTTGGTAGAAGAGTCAGTGGTGGAACTGATCAGACAGGTCCTGATGCAATTGAGGTATCACTCACTACATTAATCTTCATTGTTATTATTCGATGAATAGATCGTGTAGGAACATGTTTCCTGATTAGAATGAACTTACAGGTTGCTCTGAAGTTTGAGCATCACAACAGTAAAGGTTGCAGTTATGGACCTCCATATGAATGGCAAGTGTATAGGTAAGAGTCATTGGATAACCTTTTTTAAGTTTTAGAATTAAGGTAACGATGTTTGAGTTGCTGAACTGCCATGGCTTCCTCTTGTTTTTCCCTGTTAAGTGCTTTAAATGGATGCTATGGAATTCCTTGGGTTCATTTCAAAGGTCGCCAGGGTGATTTCTACATTCTGGTGAGGCTTGAACTAGACTGCTCCTTATTAGCTTGCCTTTCAAATTTGTATATATAACTGACCTTTCTTAACTGGATACCAGGTCATGGACATGCTTGGACCAAGCCTATGGGATGTCTGGAACACTCTTGGCCAATCGTAAGATAAATGACATTTCTGTCTTGAATATTACTTTGTGGGCATGCAGATTTGACGTATTGTTCGACGTTCTTTTTTTTGGCATCTTTAACAGGATGTCACCACATATGGTAGCTTGCATTGCGGTAGAGGCAATATCAATTCTTGAGAAGCTTCACATGAAGGGGTGGGTTCCCTTAATTCCATTCGTTTACTTCAACATTTTCTGTGATACATAAAGCTATTTTTTTATAAAAGAACAATATATTCTGTTAAGAAACAATTGGAAGAAAAGAAAATCCAAAGGATTACAGAAAAATGTTTCACACTTCGATATAGTCATGCAGTAAGTTATAGAACTCTCTGGGCATTGAGCTCCAAGGGAAGCCACAAATACAATTTATGCTCAATTAAGCCTCAATTATTCATTCTCTCGCTTAAATTTCTAATTATTTATGTCTGTTTTCTTGTAAATAAAGGTTTGTGCATGGAGATGTGAAGCCAGAGAACTTTCTACTTGGTCAAGCGGGGACGGCAGATGAGAAAAAACTGTATCTTATTGATCTTGGTCTAGGTATACTCTCATTAATGCCATAGCATCAACTTATTTTCACAGTATAAATCTCTTGTTCTTGGCCCAAAGTCCACCACTTTATAATGGCTTTCTGTATTTTGTTGCTTGTTTTACGATCATATTTGGTTCAGCTTCTAAATGGAAAGATATAGCTAGTGGTCAACATGTTGAATATGATCAAAGGCCTGACATATTCAGGTTTGTGGGACTTCTCACGTTTGTATATATTTCCTTAAAGTATTTATATGTTTTAATATTATATATCTTTTTTCACCAGGGGGACAATAAGGTATGCAAGCGTACATGCACATTTAGGTAGAACTGGAAGTCGGAGAGATGATCTCGAATCATTGGCTTACACGTTAATATTCCTTATAAAAGGAAGATTACCTTGGCAAGGATATCAGGTCGATCAGCTTTTTTATTGCACTAGTAAAATATAGTAACACTTTAATTTCAGGTGTTTTAATCTAAGTTTAAAGATCAAAATAGTTTGTTTAACAAATTTTGGAACAATGGTTCTTTTTTTTCTTTTTTTCTTGTTTATTTATTTATTTTTATGTAAAATATCGAGCAGATAAATAGGCAAATCACATTTTTTAAGTTTCCAAATTAAAGAACATACATACTTGATAATTATCTAAAAATGTTTCATCCTCATCCTACCTTGAAATGTAGTTATTTCCTTTTATGAAATTTTATTAAACTTATCTCCCTCCCTCCCTCTCTAACAAATCGCTCCTCTTTATGGACTAATAAATGCAGGGTGATAACAAGAGTTTTTTAGTATGTAAGAAAAAAATGGCCACTTCTCCAGAGTTGATGTGCTGCTTTTGTCCAGCACCATTCAAGCAGTTTCTTGAAGCTGTAATAAATATGAAATTCGATGAGGAGCCAAATTATTCAAAACTAATATCCTTTTTTGAAGGCTTGATTGATCCATGCATACCACTGAGGCCAATTCGAATTGATGGGGCATTGAAGGTGACCTATCTTCTATTTTCTTCCTGCCTGAAATTCCTTTTTCTATCTTCTTCCAACTTGAACATTAATGTTTTAGTTTGCTCTACTTAAGTTGGGATTTTATTTTTTGTGAAATGCCTTCCTCATTTTATATGGTTTTCTTGCTATAAATAGGTTGGGCAAAAGCGTGGTAGACTGCTCATAAATTTGGAAGAAGATGAGCAACCTAAGAAGAAAGTGAGGTTAGGTAGTCCTGCTACTCAATGGATATCGGTTTATAATGCACGTCGGCCCATGAAGCAAAGGTGCGTATCATGTCCTTATTTGCTGATTATTTTCAATGTTCCGTGCTGTGCTGTTTTATTATTACATAATAATCACACCTTTGTATCTGCTGCTTTTTAATGAATTTACCTCAGTGGTATAGTGGTTTGACTTTTGATTACCGAAGCTGTGCATTGAGCCAGTTAGCTTGTATGATCGTGTCAACTTTCATGAATGTTAAAAGTAGAAAGATGGGCATCATTTGGAAAACACATTAGAAATATTCTCTTGATAATGAGATATGAAATAATTGAAGTTAATATCCAGAGAGTGGATTGTTTCGGTAGTTTGGCATTTTCTTTGGTTCGTAACTAGGAACGATGTTGTATTTGAAAGAATGAAATTGATGAAATGAAACTTCCCTTCGAAAATAGCAACACATAATCCATTCTTCATTCATGATCATGATCATGATCATCAAGTTTGGCAGTGACATAAAAAGGAGAACGAAGATTTTTTTGTTATAATGTTATTTCTTTTGTTCTTAATATCATTTCAATGCTAAAGAAGACAATTCTCTTTTGCATTCTATGTCTTAATCTTTGCTTCCAATTGAAAGGAAAATGATATAACACCAAATATTAGTAATATGAGAAGAAGAATGCACTGATTCAACAATTCTTGATTATGAATGAAATTAATAAACTACAATTCATATTTATTATTCTTTGCTCATGAATAAATTTATACAAATTATAATAATAACCTACTTCTATCTTTTGAATGTTCCAAATGATACTGAATCATCAATGGTGTGTTTTTTTTCTGAAGAGAACAGTCTAAAGATAAAATGTGTTTATTCGTTATGCTTACAAAGGAAGTTACTGGATGTGTAGGTACCACTACAATGTTGCAGACTCAAGGTTGCGCCAACATATAGAAAAGGGTAACGAAGATGGATTGCTTATAAGCTGTGTGGCCTCAGCATCAAATCTCTGGGCCCTAATCATGGATGCTGGAACAGGGTTCTCTTCCCAGGTTTACGAGTTGTCATCTGTGTTCCTTCACAAGGTTACATTACATCTCAGAGCTTTATTTTCTGATAACTGGTGTGTTTCCATATAATTTTGTCGTGTTAATCATCTTGACTAAATTGGATTCTTATCAGGATTGGATTATGGAGCAATGGGAAAAGAATTTTTATATTAGTTCGATTGCTGGAGCAGCTAATGGAAGTTCCCTGGTTGTTATGTCAAAAGGTCAGTGGCTTGGTACTCAAGTTTTAGCATTTCAATTCAGATATAATTACGTGTAAACTCTAGTTGGCATGAAGAGAACTACTATACATTTTTTATGATACTATACACTTAACTGGGTGATTCAACTGATTCTGTTGTTATAAATTTATTGAGAAGTCCTTTTTCTCTCCAGTGAAAAACTTTCCCTCTTTTTAGCAGCAATGCTCTTTTCGTCTCAATGGGTTCTCAAAATTATTTTCCAGGTCATCATTCTACAGACTTCTCATGTTTGTCTCCAAGTGCTGCTAATCTTAGAAGATTATTTAGCAGCTGATTATTCACGATATGAACTCCAAAATTTATCTTACTGCTTGATTCTTGATTGTTTATTTACGATCCAATAATATGCTTTTACGATCTTGTGTTCTTATTTAGTTTCGGGATTATCTTGTAGGAACACCTTATACTCAGCAATCTTATAAAGTTAGTGAATCTTTCCCTTTCAAGTGGATAAACAAGAAATGGAAAGAAGGATTCCATGTCACTTCAATGACCACTGCCGGAAGTCGTTGGGGCGTGGTTATGTCTAGAAATGCTGGCTTTTCTGATCAGGTATTATTTCCTCCTAATTTATGACTTGTTGGTTTATTCAAACTTTTGCTGTTTTTTCTTTTTTTATACAGCTATTTGCTATGTCTTCTGAAAACTATTTCTTGGGTTCTTGTCCTGTATGGAACGATCATTCAAGGTTGTGGAGCTTGATTTTTTGTACCCAAGTGAAGGTATTCACCGCAGATGGGAAAGTGGTTATAGGATAACATGCATGGCAGCAACTGCAGATCAGGCTGCCTTCATATTAAGCATACCGAAACGAAAATTGATGGATGAAACTCAGGAAACTCTGCGAACGTCTGCATTTCCCAGCACACACGTGAAGGTAGAACACACCTTCGTAATGAAATTTATCCAACTCTTAGGTGCATCTCATGCTGCATTTATCTTTGTACATTCTAGTCTCCACCTATCTTTGTTCATCCCGTTATATTGTCCAATCATAATATATCACGTGATAATTTATTATCATTTTTTAAAAATACTTTTAATTGTTTTTTGCGGGGGATGAAATTGAGATGCATAAAGATGGGCGTATGTTCATCTTGGATGCACCAAAAAATTGCTCAATTAGAAAATTGGCTTTCTACGGTATCTTGAGTTTCTTGCATTGAAATTTGATTGATCATATGAAAATGGAAAATCCTTGCTGAAAATGAAATGCACATGCATAACATCGATAGAAATCTGAACACGAAATCGATTATATCTCATTAAAACTTGATTTATTCAAACAACTTTTGTGGTACTGCTGAACACCATGTTTTCATTTTTAGCAAAAGTTTACGAGTTAGTGTAGTAATGGTTGGTTTCTACAACATATGTTGTTTTGCAGGAGAAATGGTCGAAGAATCTCTACATCGCGTCGATATGTTATGGGCGGACGGTTTGCTAATTTATGATTCATGAACAGTGTAATTTGTATGTATATTCTGGCAATGCCCCGGCAGAAGGAGGGGGCAAAAAGTGAAAACAGAACAAACCTTTTTTTTTTTTCAGAAATGTGGAAGCTGAGAGAGAGTTGAGTTGATTCAAGATGTGGGATTTGAGAGAGAGAGGAGGAGCATGAGGGAAAATGGTGGAGAAGGGAATATGAATTATATTTTAGTTCTCTTCTCATGGGTTTGAAAATTCAATGTCTCCATTCCATTAGTTGAAAAACTTGTAATGGTGGTGGAAAGCAATGGAAGAAAGGATGGATTGTGATGGAAAGGCAAGAGAGACAAAAGAATGTTTGTGGAGAGGTATTTCTAGCATTTATGGCCAAAATTATGGTCATAATGCCACACCTCCACAATAGGATTCTAAATTGAAAAAAGTGAAAAAAAGAAAAGGAGACAAGTTTTGTACAACTTGATTGCAACCTCTCTAGTCTTTTACCATGTAAAGTCTTCAAAACTAACATTCAAAAAATTGAGCTTCTCATTCTTCTATCCAATATTTGATTAAGCCATTTCTAACACTATGGTTAATCCAATTCTTGCTCATCTATTTTATAAAGATGGTAGCACTTTGATATTCTAGGGTAGAGGACGACGTAAGACGACAACAATATTGTATTTTCTTATGTTAAATTACAAGTGTTTGCTATTCTAATGACATCGGAATGATGTACAACAGAAAATATATATAATACGAAATGATAACATATCGTATCCTTAGTGCCTAGAAACTAAGTAATAAGAGGACTATCATTAGTTTGAAAAGTGGTTGATCTTAAAATGATCCATTTGGGATTGGATTTCAAGGTGGGAAAATAGTATAAAAACCTCTTATTTGTTTCATCATTTTCAGCTAACATTCTTTTAGAAAATTCATTGAAAATGACAGATTTAAATAAAAGATCAACTTCCTCATTAGTCTCAGTTGATCCCAGCTACGATAGACTGAGAACTACTTCGAGGAACTATTTAAAAATGTTGTTGTAAAAGTATAAACGATGGAAGTCCTTTTAGGTTATCTTCCACAACTTTTGTGTTGTATTAGTTAGGGACAAGTAAGGAGGTTACCAAATCAGTTGGGAAGAAAAGAAATTAGTCCTAAATTGTATATTACTCTACGCGTGGACATTTTACATTTTAGTCCTAAATTTCTTCTCTTTTGAGTTTTAAAAGAGAAGATTTTATGGACATTTCTTCCCATAAAGTGTAAATAGTTTGTCTATTTGGCAATTTTTGACGTTTCTTCTCTTTTAAAACTCAAGGACTAAAATGTATATTTTGAAAACTCGAGAATCAAATAAGACTAAAAATAAAATGTCCATATATTTCAACAAATCTTAGAGACTCAAAAAAAAAAAAAAAAAGAGTGGTTTTAGAAATACCATTAGTGTGAGTTGGTTAGTATGTTAACCTTATGATAGCACTTAGTTAAAACAATATCATTCAACTTTTAAAAATGGGATTGATACCCATTTCCTTCGTTATCTTCTTTCATGCTCTTCTTAATCATCTTTTTGTTGTTCCTTATTCTTTAAACCTTCTTCTACTTTTGCTTCCCTTCTTTTTTTCCTCACTCTTTCAAATACTTTATGAACAGTTTTCAAAATTTTCTTTTAAAACAATAAATTGTAGATTGATATTTGATTTGATCATAATCTAAAACTCAGTATAAACTAACTTTAGAAATTGTGTGGAGCTATTGTGTGTTTTAAAAGAGATTTTAATAAAATTACCTGTAATCTCTTATACCAAAAACAAAGAATCACTTTAATTCTCACAAAACTAATTGCAAATTTACTTTTTCATTCAACCATACCAACACATTAAATCTTATGTCCTACTGTCTATTACTTCCCATTCAATTTTTGTTATTCATATTTTTTTCGTTCACATATTACCGTTAAAACACATTAGTAACTTAACTTTTCTTTTCTTTTTTAAGGTTAGGCTATTAAGGCAACTTTCTAACGTGTTTAAAGCAAGTAATGAGTTCTTATAGTTTTAGGTTATTATAATTTGATTAAAATGAATTGTATTTGGAATGTATATTATTTTAGTTTGAATTATAACAGTATATATTTGGTGAATAGACTATTTTAGTTTGATAAAGAAATAGTAAATATTGTAGTAAATAATTAAAAAAATGATGAATATCAAATAGTAAATCTAGTAGCAAGTTGGGAATTTTGAAGACTTTTAAACAGTAATGTCTACTGTAGCAAGAGATGGATATTATGATCTAGATTATCTTTGCCCCCAAACGGTCATCAATGTTCAACGCTTAGATTTTTAAAAAGGTGCCAATGGTTTGCCTATTCTCTAATTGCAAATTTATTTTTCTAAATCTTTTTACTATTATATTTTAAGGATATACAAGTAGAAGTGTATACGGGTTTGGTCTGGAGACATTTTCAACCAAATCCATATTTTTGGGTTAGTTAGTTAACAACCTGAATAACCTGAATTGTATTCCCTACCCAACCCTTAAAATATGGGTTGAGTTGTCAGGTTGTATTGTTTTTTTCATGTGAATTTTGATTATGCTAAAGAGAATTGACTTTATGGATTTAACTTTTCCTTTTCTAATCTCATCATTCCACTCTTAGTCAAAACACACAAAAATTACTAAAAAATTGAAGATCTACTAAATTTTTAATCCAGAAGAAAAGCTTGACCAAAATAAATAATCACTAACATTTGGATGCTGGAAACTGAGAAAGAGATGGTGAATGTCGAAGATGAGAGGCCAAACAATGCGTGAAGAGAGATGAGATGCGACATGAAAAGTCTGAGAGATGAGAAGGAGACGGTGAGTTAGAGTGATGAGGCGTGGAGTTACCTAGTTCTTTTACATGTACTAAATTAATATAATAAATATAAATATATAAACATAAATATAATATATATATATATATATATATATATATATATATATATATATATATATATATATATATATATATATATATATATATATATATCCTTAATTCATGTTGTGTTGAGTTGAACCAAAATTTTCAACTCCCAACCAAAAAAAAAAAAAAACCAACCCAACTCAAATTTTAAATTAACCCAACCCAACCCGTACCGTATGAATATGGGTTGGATAGTCCAGGTTATTTGAGTTGTCGGGTTATCTTACACCCCTAAGTATAAGGGTATTTTTTTTTTTTTTTTTTTGAAAAAATGTAACAGTTTCATTAAAAACTCATTGGAAGGATGTTTTTTTTTTTTTTTGAACTTAGTGAAAGCTTAGGGATATTAATGAAACTTTTGAAAATTGAAGGATATATTTGCAACAGAATTCTTAGTTTTTACATTTTTCAATAATATAACCTTAAAATCTATATATTTGATGTTTGCTGATCAACTATGCTATTTTGATAGACTTACTATAAAACACAACATTAAAATTTAAGGATATTTTACACATTTTGATGGTTAGAGGCGTATCACTTAGGCGGTGTTTAGGGCGTGGAGTGGGTTATTATAATCTGTGGTTATTATAGTCCATAGCTTATTATAGTACGTGGGTTATTATAGTCTGTGTTTGGAGTGTAGATTATTATAGTCTAGGTTATTATAATCTGTGTTTAGGTGTAGATTATTATAGTTTGAGTTATTATAATCTGTGTTTGAGGTGCAGATTATTATAATCGGAAGAATATCAATTTTTTTCATTATTCTTGCAATACAATTTTTTTTCCATAATTATTTTATTCAATCTCGTTAATTATGTAGTTCATTTAATAAATTTAACTATAATCTCTATAATGTAATTTTTCATTTGTTTAAGGAATCGTGTTTGAAATTATGTTACATATACATCCCTACAAATCTTCGACAAATTTCAAAAGAGATTAATCCCATAAAATTTAATTTCTCCGCAATATGTTTTTAGTGAAATATAAATATATAAAGTTTTATAACATTTCTAATTAAAACTTAAATCAATACAAACTAAGATTCTTGTAGTAGTATACAATGTTTTTTTTTTCTTTTTTAGGACATTATTGCATCGATTATTGTCTTCGTCCATCTAACTTTATTTATTTTATATTCTTATTCTTCTCTCTTTCTTTTTTATAGGGTCATTTTCAAATATATCAAAATGAAAATAAATATTTACAAAATATAATCAAATTTCGGATCTATATGAATATGAAATTTTGCAATAGTTATACCATTTTTTTTATTCTCTTGGTTCTATTAACTTCTATTTCTATTTTTATGCCTATATTTTGAAATTTTCTTAACTTTCTACGAGAAGTTCAATAAGATTAGAGACTTGCAAATCTCCTAAGTAAGCATTCGAATGTGTAAGCCAACTTCTTTCTGCTTCAGTATCATATCAACTCCTCTTCTTCCTAGATTTCATGTCTTCTTATTCAACAAAAATTGTCTCAGTTTCACCTTTAGATACAAAGCAATGAGAGTGATGATTGTAGCATGTGTGGGCCATAAGTCCATCCATTGAGCAAATGGGTCAACCCACATAAAACAATGAAGGCAATAAGTTGAAGGGGCAACGAGAAGAATAGCAAAATCTAAGGTCTACTTTGGATAAATGACAAATTTATTTTTAAATTATCAAAATAGCAAAACAGTTAATTTCCACATAATAAATGGGATAACTATACCTTAAATGCCCCTACCTACTTTACAATATAGACTCTTAAATACAATAGTAAGAAAAACCACAAATACCCTGTAATTAATACATACTATGCACTCTCTTCAATTTTCTAATTTTTCCTCCAAAAAAATAAATCTATCTTTGGTAAAACTTTCCGGCGTATTTGCTCTTCCGTTTTTTAAAGGCTTTCCGGCGCATTTCCACCGTCGCTTTTCCACCGTAGCTTTTCCACCGTAGCTTTCTCTTCCGTTTTTCCACCGTCGCTTTCTCTTCCGTTTTTCCACCATCGCTTTTCCACCGTTTGCACGCCCTTCCTTTCTTAATCGATTTGCACCACCCAAAGTATCGGTGAGTCGTTTCACGCTTCTGTTCCTTCCTCAACCTTTGAATTTTTCCTCTGTTTTCTGCATGTATTGGTAAAAATACCGAGTTCTCAAAATTTTCTTCAAAATTTCCTTCAAATTTTCTCCGGTTCTAACATTCTTCAAATTTTCAAATTGCTTTCCACCCGCATTTGTTTTCATCCCGCACCGTCGCTTTCCACCTTCTTCTTTTAGTACAAATTTTCGTTTCACTTAATTCCGGTTGATTGTCTTTCGGTGAATCTTCTATTTTTGTTTCCCTTAATTCCGGTTGGTTGGCAAAATTAAAGATAGATCATATTTTATTTGGCATGATTTTAGGAAGAGTTGAGATTTGATTCTGAACTTAAGTATTTCCATTATATTTGCCATAATTAAATCACATTTTATTTGGCATGATTTTAGGGAGGGTTGAGATTTGATTCTAAACTTAAGTATTTCCATTATATTTGCCATAATTTTAGAGAATGGTTGGAATTTAAATTTAAATTTTATTTGAGATTTGAAATTTGAATCTTTTAAATGATTTTTCGTTACTTTTTTAATATTTTTGTTAATAGTTAATTATTGCATCATCTTTATCATTATTTTAAGAAGTATTCATTGCATTAAAATTATAGGACATTAATAGCTAAAGTTTGAATATATAATTATTGAAGGTAAAAATCAGAATAATTAGGGGATATTGAAACCAATTGAATATGTTTAGGAATCTTTGAAAGAATATAATAATTTTTTGATTTAGTTAATAATTATCATAAGTGGGTGTGTTCACAAATACACTGTAATCGAATATGTGATCTTTTATTTGATTTTTCTATCTCCTTAAATACACTGTATTTGAATCTGGACAGTTCTCATCTGTTGAGTTTTATTTGATCATTATGAGGGAATTTCGATATAAGTAACATAATCCAAGACACATCCTTATTATCAACAATCCGAATGAGTTTCGAATTGTTGCAATCTTTCCAATAAACGGTCAACCTAGAGACAGAAACTTCTGAATTTGGAAAAAGTCTACGTTGGATACAATTTGCAAATTTTTGAAACGAGGATGAAACTGGAACATACACATCAAGGAGGCGATAGTCAATATACCGGCAGGACTCAATCCATTTACCATCGGATACGGTCTTCACTCGTTGTAAAGCCATGAAAAAAATTCAAAGGGAACACGTTTATCGAATAAAGTATTCACTGCTAGATTGTATATAGGAGGGATGAATATTAAATTAAATTATTGTTTCATATATTATACGGGTACCTGTTTCATTTGTAGAGATCACGTTTTAATTTGATGTAATGATCGGATATTACGAAAATATGGTAGACAAGGGCAAAGAAATAAAATGTATATAGTATAATCTTATGAATATAATGTTGAGAAGGCAATATTAGTTATTTTTCTAAAGTAGTTTAGAATATAAAGATGTTAAAATTTCAAAAATAATATGCTTTGCTCCGTTCTTCGTTGAAATTTATGTTTTAATGGTCATGAACGTTCTGGTAAAATTTCAAAAAGATTGTCTTTTGTTGAATCTTGTGTTTTGGTTTCGATTAATTCCGGTTTGTTAGCAACATTAAAGATAAATCACAATTTTAGAGATATTCCCAATTTTAGGGATATTCCCAATTTTAGGGATAATTCCGATTTGTGTTTTGGCATGATTTTAGGGATAGTTGGGATTTGAATCTAAACTTATGTATTCCCATTATATTTGCCATAATTTTAGGGAATGGTTGGAATTTAAATTTGAATTTTAGAGATTTGAATTTTGAATGTTTTAAATGCTTTTCCGTTAGTTTTTTTTAACGTTTTTGTATATGGTTAATTATTGCATCACGTTTATCATTATTTTAGGAAGGAAGAATTCATTGCATTAAAATTTTAGAACATATTCATTGCGTTAATAGCTATTGAAAGAAAAAATCGGTAGCTAAAGTTTGAATATATAATTATTGAAGGGAAAAATGGGAATAATTAGGGGATATTAAAATCAATATATGGATAGGGATCTTTGAAATAATATAATAATTATTTGATTTGGTTAATAATTATCATAAGTGGGTGTGTTTACAGATACACTGTAATCGGCTATGTGATGTTTTGTTTGATTTTCCGGGTTCTTTAAATGCACTGTATTTGATTATGGACAGTTCTTATCCGTTGAGGGGCATTTTCGGTCGAAAAAAGTTGAAAATTATTTCAGGCAGTTAGTTTTGCCATAAATAAAAAAAAAATAACAGTTTGCTATTTTAACAATTTCCATTCTTATGTTTGCTAATTCCACATATTTCCCTAAATTGAAAAACTCAAATGACAATGCCTTTAACATTGCATCCAAAACCCAAATTTCTACGAAGCCCAAAATACGAGATTCAAGCTCCAACAATTTGTCAATAACAGAATCGTGGTTGCATCAATGATAAAACAAAACACGCATCTCTAATTCCCAATTCATGGAAACAAAATAGAAAGCATAGAGATTTTACAATCCACATTCCAAAAAAAAGAAAAAAAAATTAAGTAACAATCCGCTTCAAACTAAAAACAAAAAATCTATCTCCACCCCAATTTAAACTTTTCATCAAAGTTCCACCAACAAAAATAAGGGAAAAGAGAAAAATCAACAACATTATCAAGAAATTGAAAACCACACTGACCAATGCGCTATCATCAGAGAAGTAAAAAGAAAAGTTAGAACACAAAATAGAGAAAAAATATAGCAAACATGAGAAAGAAAACCAACCAGTCGCCGATACATCAGATTCCATTCACATCCATAGAGAAGACGAACGACAAAAAAAAAAAAAAAAGAAGACGAACAACGAAAAGAAAAGAAGAAAGTTAGAGAAGAAGAGAAAACAACGAAAAGAAAAGAAGAAAGCTGGAGAAGAAGAGAAAACAACGAAAAAAGAGAGGAGAAAGCTAGAGAAGAAGAAAAAACAACGCAAATAAAAACTAGAGGAGAAAGTTTGAGAAGAAGAGAAGATAAAAAAAAAGAGAGGAGAAAGTTGGAGAAGAAGAGAAATTGGAGTGGTGAACAGTAGGAAATGAGAGAGTGATGAACAGTAGGAAATGAGAAATGAGATTAGAATAACCCACTCCAACCATTGGGCCAAACATGCTCTTAGAATTCTAAAACGATTAATTCTAAACTAATCAGTTTTTCCTAAACTTTCAATTTCATCTAACTGTAACTCATTGATAAATATTGCAATCTTAATTTTAAACATAAACATACTCACATGTAGTTTAACATCATTAGACTAACATGACTCGTGTAGTTATTGCTAATTTCTAAGTTACCTTATCCCTTAAATACAAAAATATCATTGTTGTTGCATAAAAATTAAACCACTTTACTAATTGTCTAGTTTAGGCATCAACATAGTACCTGATTTATAAGATTCAAAGAAAACTATATTATATAACTTTTTTTTTTTGAACTGTGTGTTATTACTAAATTATTCAATGGTTAATTTACCAAAACTAATGAGTTCACAGAGACTTTAAGGGGTTATTTTCTATTTAGAGAGGGAAAGAAAGCTTGACTAGCCAACCACAATGGAGCTTGGGGGTGAGCATTGGTTGGTTAGAGTCGTTTTTTCGACCAAATCGACTATGGTCAGTTTAGTAAATAATCAGTAAACTTAGGTCGATTTAAACCTTTTAAATTAAAAAAAATGTAGCTAACACTAGACCAAACCTATGATAATTACCAATCATTAGTTATTCAAATTTAGAAGACTAGATTATTATCATTTGATAGTATAATAAATAAATCACTATCAAATAAATAATCATTCAATCCTGGTTACTTCGACGAAAGTTAAAAAAAATGTATTTCTAACCAAATAAGAATAAATAAATAATAGGTAAAAAATTATTTTAAATAAAAGTCTTTTTGAAAATATTTACAAATATAACAAAATATCATAATCCATTGTTATATGACTACTAACTGTGTCTCTCATAGAATAGACACAATCAATAGTATATTTTTTATTAACCGTACATAGATTATTTTACTTTAATTATTTGTAAATATTTGATTTATTTTGCGATATTTGTTTGAAATGAAATGATTGTAAATGACAAAATTATTGAAATATTTACGAGACATAACAAAACTTCCGTATCGATATATAAAATTTTGCTATATTTTATAAGTTTTTTTTTTTTTAAATTTAAAAATAAAATAAAATAAAAAAAAAGGTAAAAGAAATTAAATGGGCAATTGGGTCAATTTAAGAAACCCATAAAACCCTAAAAACCCTACGCGAGAATTTTGCAATGAGCCTCCGGTAAACAAAAGCTCACTCCTTTTCTCCTTTCCCCACATCAAGAGCATAAGAATGAGACCTCCAAGAGGCGGCGGCGGCTTCAGGGGAGGCCGTGATGGTGGTAGAGGAGGTGGACGTGGCGGCGGTGGCAGGGGAGGTGGCCGCTTTGGTGGTCGTGGAGGCGGAGGCTTCCGTGACGAGGGTCCTCCATCTGAAGTCGTTGGTTCGTATCTACCATTATTTGCTTTTTCCTTCATTTTTCGCTTCTTTGCTTGCTACCTTGATGCTTTCAGAAACAGTTTTAGTTACAATGCGATGTTCACTTGGGCTCCTTAAGGCAGACTAGTTATTGGTATTTGCGTTTGTATAATCGGAATTAGCGATGGATTCTGCTTTTGAACTTTCCCTCTCTCTAGCTGTTTGAACTTTGAAGTTTCAAGTCTTAAGAATGAATCGCAGAAGTTCACCTATATTCATCGCTAAAAAGGATTTTTTTCCCTTGCTACAGAGGTTTCTACTTTTCTTCATGCATGTGAGGGAGATGCAGTCACAAAGCTCACAAATGAGAAGATTCCTTTCTTTAATGCCCCTATTTATCTTCAGAACAAGACTCAGATAGGGAAAGTGGATGAAATTTTCGGCCCCATCAATGAATCTGTGAGTTCACTGGCCCTGATTTTGTTTGTTGTTTAGTTTTGATATATGATGAAAGGTGTTGTTTTCATTAAAAATGATGATAAATGATTGTTTTTGTTAATCTGATTCCAGTACTTCTCGATCAAAATGATGGAAGGAATTGTCGCAACCTCTTACGCTTCTGGGGATAAATTTTATATTGATCCTGCTAAACTCCTACCACTTGCTAGATTTCTTCCACAACCGAAGTACGTAATCCATCTCTTCCCTTTTCCCCACCTCAAATGAGGTCTAGAATTTGAGTTTGTTCATCAAGATGTTTATTAACATCATTTTCCAAGTTATTGCTTATGTTCAAGAGGGTTTTATAAGGGTTTTTATGGTACCGTAATAAGAAAGAAAGTGCTTTTTTGGTGCCCATTGTACGTAGCTTTAGGTTTATTGTTCAGGAGTAGGTTTGGATAGAGTTTCGGTTTTTGTTTTTGTTTTTTTTTTTTTTTTTTGCATTTTTCTTTGTTTTTGTTGGATCTTGAACGGTGGAGTAATCAGTAAAACAGTCTATTGTAGTTGAAACTTTGGCCTCCAAATTGAGTAAAATCACGAGTAACTGGAAATAGTGGTGCAATCCTGAATAGAATTTTGTCAGTTTTTATTTTATTTTTATTTTTATTGAGTGTTTAGATAGCACATACATTGTTCGCTATGGTTCCAAATTCTCGTAATTAAACTAACAATGTAGGTTCATATTATGAGGTCTGATGTGGCTGATACAAAATTCAAAAACCTATCTTTTGTGCTTCTATATCTTATTGCTTCATTAAGCTGATGTTATTCTTCAGTGGCCCTATTTTGTGTTGAGATAAACAATTTTTTAAAATGGAAAGAATCAAGGAACAAGTGAGGAATGCTTCACAACGTTTGTGTTAGATTCAGTATAGAAATAACATTTGTCTGTTCATTATTTCAGGGGACAGTTTCCCTCTAGAGGCGGAGGTCGTGGAGGGGGCAGAGGTGGTGGCAGAGGTGGCCGTGGGGGTGGTGGCTTTCGTGGAAGAGGTGGCCCAAGAGGTGGCAGAGGTGGCCCTCCAAGAGGTGGTGGCCGTGGTGGTGGCTTTAGGGGGAGAGGAAGATTCTAGATTAGCATTATGTAATATCATAGGTTTACCAATTTTCGATTTGAAATGTTGTTTTGAGAAGCGTTTGCAAGAGTCTTTTGTTTGTACTGTATTTTATTTGGAATTGAACCTCTTGGTATTGAAGCTACTACCTGATTTAAGTCTACTCCAAATTTTAACTTTTTACTAACCACTTCTAATTTTGCAATTTGTTCTTGAATATAATACATGGATCAAGGTCGTGGAAGGTGAAATTTATCATATTTTTCACACAGCTGAATTTCTGAGTACTGCGTGTTTTACATAATAAGATCAATGTCCATAGGCATTGAAACTATGGTATTTTGTAATTACGCCATTAGATATTGTACTCAGTCCTTTATGTAGTTAGTGTGTGTTAGGTTCGGTTTCTTATATAAAGGAGCTATCATCATATGATACTGTCAAAATCATTTATTTGTCTGAATTTTGTATGCGTTATGACTGATCTTTTGAATTAAAGGAGGACAAGAATTCATGAGTGGGAAAGCTAAGCTTGGAAGCAAGTGGGTGGCTGAAGCCTATAGAGGAATCTTTCTCTCATCCAAAATCAATTCATAAATTTCCTCTCAATATGTATTGGGAGGAAGCAAAACTACGCCATATACTTGGCATTTTTAGTCTGAGATAACAATCGTTGCATGTTTGTTCACTAAAAATAACTACGGCTATGAATAGAGAGTTTTGTAAGCAGAAATACAGCAGGAAAAGAAGCAACACTATGGTGAGGGAGTGGAGCATCTCCCCATTTATTTAGAGCTGAGGAAAGCAGCTACTCAGGCTTCCCAACCCCTCAGCACTGTGGCTCTGGCAACTCGGTTAACTCCAAGTGTAAAAGCTCCCATTCGAAGGTCACAATTATGGTTCTTGCACATCTCCTTCACATCTTTGAAGCCCTTTGTCATGTAAGTCTTCAGCTCATTGTTTACCTTTTCTTCCTCCCACATGAAACCTTGGATGTTCTGCATGTATTGTTTGTATCAATTGAGTTATATTATCATGTGTTTATCCGTTGTCTCTTTGTCAAAGGAGTTGGTGAATGAATGAACAAAGGGTGGGGGGTGTACCTGAACCCACTCGAAGTAGCTAACTGTAACTCCCCCTGAATTTGCATAAATATCTGGTAGAATAACAACTCCTTTTCTTGCCAATATCTACAGATGACAAAATATCATGAATATCTAGCTTTTGTGACCATCTTAATTTGGTTTGATGTTCATTTTTGTGCTCACCTCATCAGCCTCTGGGTCTGTTGGGTGATTGGCTGCCTCTATTATGAATTTGGCTCTGATTTCATTTGCATTTTCCTTGTTGATGACGCCTCCAAGGGCTGCTGGTATTAGTATGTCACAATCTTCAACCAAAATAGATCCGGGATCAGTTGGATTTCCTCCTTCAAAACCTTTCACACCTTTGTGTTCTTTTGCATGCTTTAGTAAGCTTAGAATATCTATCCCATTGGAGTTCTTTATTGCACCTGTTACATCACTTATTGCTACAATCTTCCCTCCACTTTCACTTATCAGCCGGGCTGCCCACGACCCCACATTGCCAAAACCCTAACGTATCAGTCCATATTTGTAGTTAGCATATAATGGTATATATAAATGTTAGCTTGAATGAGAAATTTTAGAGCAGGGTAAAGGTGTGCCTGAATGACAAATCTTTGACCAGATATGCTCTTTCCATATTCATTTAGTAGGGCCTCTGTTGCATACATTACGCCTCGCCCTGTTGCTGCATCTCTGCCCAGAGATCCACCTAGATCCTAGTATGGAGAAAGTCGATTTTGATTAGTTTTTGTTTTATTGGTAATGCATGAAGTTGAATTGATCCTTATAAAAACTTACAATAGGTTTCCCTGTTACGACTGCTGGTGAGTAGCCATGAAACTTAGAATATTCATCTAGTATCCATGCCATTGTCTATTCAAAGCAGCAAACTCAATTATGAAGAAGCAAAGCTGAACCTTGAAGAATTAAACAAGACGTGAAACTAAGTTTGATTGTGTATGTGTAGTCAACCTGTGGACCTGTTCCCATATCTGGTGCTGGAACATCGGTGTGAACGCCAATAAGATCATGTATCTTTTGAGTAAAAACTCTTGTAAGACGCTCCAATTCCGATATACTTAGTTCTCCAGGATCGCATCCTATCCCTCCCTTGGCTCCACCGTAAGGTATATTTGCAACCGCTGTCTTCCATGTCATCAATTGTGCTAAAGCATTTACCTCATCAGGGTCAACCTGCATTGATATGCATATTGCTTTCATAAATATGACTACAAATATGACTTCGGATCATCCAATGCGTCATTTTAATGTATCTTTTCTTTAGTGGATAAAATGGAAAGCCTATCCTCCCTCATATTAGTGGGATCTTTGACTTAGTAAGTTCAAACACCATGTAAGATTTTTTGCATCTCCCAGTGCTTGACATAAGAGTGTGTTAGTAGAACTTCCCGGATATTGGTGTAGAGTTGGGCCATTAGCAAAATACAAGGAGGGGCCCTCATATCTTCGATTATTGTAAAAAGGAGACTGGATAAGAAGAAAGACAACCAACCTCAGGATGATATCTGATCCCTCCCTTCATGGGGCCTCTTGCATTGTCATGCTGGACCCTGAAACCAACAAAGGATGCCAATGTGCCATCATCTTTGGGTATGGTACACTCAACCTGTCATATCCAGAAGGCTGATTAACGCTACTTTCCGAAGATAAAAACTTTGCTAAGAAAATATAAATTTTGAAAAGAAAACACATAGCAAGAACTGGAATATATTGAAATATAAAGATAGCGACGACAAGATAAACCAAGTATAATAAGGCACTTAGAACCTCCTTAGTATGCTAACCCAAGCCTTGAATTACTCAGCAATTGCTTGCTTTTTAACCAAATAAGCTAACTCACCCCTTAGCTAAACTACACTTATGCCCTTACTAGTAGCATATACTAATATTCCCAACTAAACTACCTAACACCCTTACAGATGCATTTCCCTTTGCGGCTGTTAGTATACTTCTGTTTCTGATTGTATCAAGTGAATTGAAAAAACAAACAGTTACGAACAGTCACCGGAAGAATCAAACCTTGATTTCTCTAAATGGGATGAGCAAGCTCTTTTCGAGCTTTGAATCGAGACCGAGAAGCCTAGCAGCAAGCTTGAAGTTTCTGTTTGTAGCTGCTAGTGCGTTCATGGTTGTATCCCAGGATTTTTTAAAAGAGTAATCTGCAGCTGTTTTGTATAAAACAGAGTAAGTTTTCTTTGGTATGTATAAGTATGACAAACTACTCAGTGTAATGGAATCTTTGACTTACAACAAAACGAAAAAGGAAAAAGTAAAAAACAGCGAAGAAAGATAAAATTAAAGGCAAAGTTCGTTCAAATCTAACCTTAGAACTATTTAATGAGAAGCTTTGAGTGAGGACTTATCTTTTTAGAATTATAGAAAACATAGAAACTAAATTGAACAGAAGTGATAGTTTCAAAGTACAAGGACGATAATTTAACATTACAAGTTCCTATCCATAATGTTGAACAAGAATCTTACTTAAAGAAAAAATGTTACAACCACGCGCACTCGATCTATTTCCAAGTTTTTAAAGTAAGTATCAAATCAATCTAAACGAGAATTGCCCTTTAAGTACAAATGTTAGAAAAATTAGGTCATATGGTAATGATTTGGAATGGAAATTGAGACTCGAACATTGTTAGGTCTCGGTTAGAATTTATCCAAAATTCTAAGGGATTTCTACTTGACGGTCCTTTATAAAAGAGTTCTAGTCTAGTGTAATATTGTAAATTCAAAATGAGAGCATTTTTTAAACAAAGGGGAAAGCTTATGGGGGGTGTTTTGTAATTTAGCGAAGAAAACTGCGAGTCTGAAAATATAATTTACAATAAAATTTTGAAGTAAAGTGAAAGTTGAGAGATCATAGTGTAATAAGGATTTAAACTAAATAGAGAAGCCTTTACTATTTGTTTACTAATACTTTATGGGAAACTCTGTTTCTCATTTGAAGAGAGAGAGAGAAAGAGAGAGAGAGAGAGTGAATTCTATAAAGATTGAGTTATTTACCTCAAGGATAGAGAAAGACAAAAATGGTGAGCTGAAACCTGAAAGGAGAAACTGTGCTGAAAAAGTTGAAATACAGAAGAAGAAGAAGATCAGAACATTAATTTTTCCTTAGATGAATAATGAGGTACACTCCAAGGTATCCATTTATAACACAAAAAACCCAACACAAGAATAAGAACACAACGAATGGTAGAATCAGATTCCAATCCCCCCAAAATAATTACCCTTCTCTACTCCAAATCTCCACCAACCTTTCGTAAACCCCTATCAAATTGCACTGCCAACATGCAAAATTTCAGCGAAGAGAATGTGAATATGAGAATATAATGCCAAAGCTCACACTCTGACTCACACACCCATTTGTCACTCTGCACTCACTGACTTTCTTTCTGTTTTATCTTTATATAGCTTTCTTAGGCTAAGGCTATGTTGTTGAGTGTATTCCAAATCAGATTCCCACTATTCTTTTTTTTTTCTTTTCCTTCTCTTGTGGCTGCTCTCATTTTTTTCTCTTGCTGATGTGAATATTATTAGCAACTATGATTGCTTTTTGTAAAGGTATTTACAGCTCTCTTACTCATGTCTCAATTAGATACATCATCATCTGATTGTTCTGCTTCTAGTTGAGCTAGCGTTTCTATGTCCGACACCTGAACACACCTAAACATTCCAATATTTATTGGACACATATTAAACACTTGTTTGTGTGCAATAGATGTGTTAACTCTAATTGTACATCGTTGATATAGGTTTGGTTTTTGTAGACTTACATAAAATATATAAATATATAAACTCGTTGACATTGGAGTTTCTTCTTGTACAAAAATGGTACATATGTTTTAAAATGTATATTTTAATCAACTTGTGTTTGTTGTTTCCATGTTATTGATTTTAAAACTATAGTGTGTCCTCACGTCGTATTCATGTATTGTATTATCCGTGCTTTTTAGTCATTAACCTAGTAGTATGATATTGTGTATTTTTTAAGAAAAATTTAAGAGAATATATTCTTGAGCTTACACTAGTACGATGTTTGTGCTGAAATAACGTTGACATTTAAGGCTAAGACGTTAAAGTAGGAACAAGTTTAACTAGGAGGAATTAAAGGCCAGGCTACTTCAAAGACAAAACAAGATCTATAGCATTTTGTGATTTTATTAAATTGAAATGGAGGTTAATTTAGGGTAGAAATGTTCTTATTAATGAATCTACAGTTAGTATCACGTCCAATCGAGTTGAGATAGGCTAAGATAAAGAAGTGTAGACTTTGAAGAAGGCTTGGTAAGTCATTTAGAAATGTAGATTCTTTATAAGTTGCACTTGAATGTATCATTATATTTAACCATACATTCATATCACTAAATTGGTTATAACAAATGGAATTAAACGTCTTAAAATATTCGAACTAACACTCTATACATATAAATCTAAACTTCTAACAATATTTGACATTTCATTTAGTGATCTTAATTCCTTGGACATTTGGACCAAGAGTCATGGAGTACCACCCTTGTTTGGTGGAAAGATTTTTGTGTTCCATGACTAAAAATCACCAATCTTATGATATGTCTCCATAACTTCTTAAACTGTGGCATCAAGAGTTCACAAACTCCTTTTACTTCACAACTTTACTTCTTATCTCAAATATCTTCGGAATCTTACATAAATTTTAGTACCCTTCCTCGACTAAATTGAATTCAACAATTACTGCAGTGATGTAAAGTTGAGTTGTGCACAATTTTCTTTTCTATTTATTATATGATAATAAAAAACCCCAACCACATCCATTTTAGATCATAATATCATTGATTTGCATGATATCCAATTATTTGTCCACCCTTTGGCTCTACATATGGGGAGCAATTTTAGGTGGATGATATGTGTGCATCAATTCATGTGAAATTTAATTATATATTCATATATATATATATTTGGAATAAGTTCCCCATTTGAATAGAGACAGCTATTGTGTCTTTTTTTTTTGTTTTAAAATTTATATTTTAAGATCATACCAAAAAGCTGCTCAAAAGAATAAGAATATGTTCATCAGCTACCTTGTCCAATTTGGCCCATCTTTAACTTTATATTACAACATTAATTTTCCTTTCTCCAATTGCACTTAAAGTTGGAACCAACCAATGTCATTGGAGATTTTTAAATCAAATGGTATTGTCTTACAAGAAAGGATATGTTTCAAACATTCAAAAGAGAGTCCCATTATTAACTCCACTTATTAAAGATAGTTACCTAATCATTTTTCACGCTACAATTGAAATCCATGTATTCCTAATGCTAATGCTAATGCTCTAGATTTCTATTCATTTCTATTCTTTTATGATTTATACAATTTTCTCTCCTCCAACCAAATATGTCTGATTTTGGAATGGTTAGCACAACTTTCTTCTTTTTCTTTCTTTATGATTAAAATCATTCTAAAATGTGCCTTTGAGAGTGATCTTAAAATAATAATAATAATAATAAAAAAACTAATTTTGATGATCGATAAAAAAATTGTATTTAAATGTATAAAATTAAATATTAAAATAATTTTTAACATTCTAGAATTACTCTCAAATGTTGTATTATAATTTTTTGTTTGGTCAATTTTAAAGATTATCTTAAAAGAAAAAAAAAAAAAAAAGAAGAAAGACAATTTAGAAAAGGGTTCATTTGAAAGGTTATGATGTGTAAATTAACTTTTGAGTCTTCGGTTTTAGATGAACATTAAATGCTTTTAAACTTATGGTCAAGTTGTCTAAGATCATTGATATTGATTCGATGAGCACTAGACAAGAGTCCAAACAAAAATCATTTTTCACTCTCATTGAACTCCACAAAAGAAAAAGAGAAGAAAAGAAAAGGAAAGAATAGATTATTCGAGGCTATGTTTGAAGTCTATTTACGGGGTCAAATTTATAGGATATTAGGAGGTATAAGAGAGCGTACGTTCCAAAATAAAAAGCCAAAATCTTAATATATACTAATAGAAAACAACATAATCAAATAAGGACTGACACCTTACAACCTCGTGCCTTAGAAATGTCTAACATCACAACTATTATGTATGACGAGAGGTGAGTGTCAGAGAAAGGCCTATAAATACTTCCATTCAACTCAAGTGAGAGGGTAATCTCCGAAATATAAGAGTCATGATTTTACTTTTTCTTGTGCGCTTAACTAAACTATATATTTTCTATACTAACATAGATGTCATAATGCAGTATACTTAGTAATATGTTAATATGAGAATCTCTTACACATGTCTGTTCGAAACAACTTGAAATAAGATCATAAAAAAGTAAATTGGAGGTCAAATTCATGAGAGAGTCACTCATAAAAAAATTTCATTAGTATCGTAATATTCGACTATAATTCATAAACTCAATATATAGATTCCTTTCGAGATTCCAATTAAGTGCAAATAATGGTATCCACTCAAAAGTTTTACATCATTGAAATTCATAAATCCATTGAATGATTCATTTATAATTAGAACTCAATAATATAATCATTAATTAAATGTGGTTGAACCTTATTATTGGAATAAAATATTCTAACAAATAATAAAAAAAAAGACACTTTAATTTTGGTTTATAATCATGGCCACTATAATCCAAAATGTTAGGTCAAAGTTCACTAACCAAAGTATTAAGCTTTCCCCATGTTATTTCACTATCTTCCTTTAGTATTTGATGCATTGGGTAAAAAGGAATATCAACTTTAGTAAATTAAAAGAAGACCTTTTTTATATATATATATATATATATATATATATATATAGAAAAAAACTATATATGTAATTTTATTTATTTATTGTTTAAATTTGTTTATTATTAATAATTTTTTAAAATTTGAATGGTTGGTTTGGTCTCCATCACACACATGTAGAATATTGGTACAATTTGAAGTGACCCAAAATGAAGCTCATGTCACCAATAACTCATCCAAATTACATAAAAGCTACGCTTAAAGTATTTTTCCTACTTATTCAATCAAAAGTCTACACCATTCATTTTATTTTACGTTAAAATTTTGCATTTAAATATCTTTTTCATTTATGAATTTTCGAAATTATAAATTAAAAGTTGAGAGACTTGTTAGAAATAAAATTAGAAGTTTAGAAAAATATTAGACAATTTAAAAAAGTTTGAAAGGAATTCAATTAACACGAATCATATATTTAGAGAGTAAACTTGTGGTTTAATTTTATGTTTAATAGAAAAAAGACAGTGGCTCGGTATTTGAAAATTAGTGTTCGTAGCTTTATTGTAGAGTGTTCGTACTTAGAAAAGAAAAAAAAAAAGAAGAAAGAATTATTAAACAAATATATATGAATCAGAGTGGATGGTTGATCACTGCCCCTTCAGTTAGGCCTTTCGCTAGCTATCTAACATTTTATTTTCTCATGCATGCTATATACATATATATATATATATATTTATAAATAATGAAATGGAGTTTAACTTTGTTTTAATGGTCAAAAGTTGGTTATTATATTTTCAAAGTACTGGATAATAAAACAATAATATAAAGGCCTTTTGGCAATGGTGTGAAGCTTAACTTGCTTTACCAACCACGTGATGATTCCACATTTGTTGTAGCCATAAAAGCTATGAGAAGTTTTAACGAAGCTTTAGTAGTGATCCAAACTGCGCACTAATCAAACCTGCTACTTATAGTATTAGAGGGTAGCATTAGCGTATAAGATTTATAAAACCTACATATTTCAAATTTATGCAGAGAAACAATACAAAAGTTAAAAGATGATTTTTCACATTCACTCGTCTTAGGTTTAAATCCGACCTAAACACGAAGGTTATCTTACATCATGAGCGGGCTCTTATTGTATGAAATGAGTCACGGCTCCACTAATAATGCGTCTCAAGTGTGAACGTGAATTGGGTAATCCTAGCACTTCTAAGTAAAATGAATCACGTTATGCAGTATGAAAATGCAACACCTTAAATCTTGAAATAACTTAACAGCTTTATTTCCTCTTAAACAAACTTGATACAAATACAAGGCAATACTTTAATAGGAACTAAAACTAAACTCCGAAATTCCAACGTGCCTTGCGATAGCTCTTAAAGCCTGACACAGTAACTCACCTTCTCTCATTGGCCTCTTCGCTTTGCTTACATGGGAAAGGGAAACTTAAAACGTAAGCCCAATGCTTAGGAGTGACATTCTAGGAAAACCTTTTGGGGAATACAAGTATATGAATAAAATTATTTTAGGAGTTGAACGCCTTAACACTCGTTGAGAACAAGAAATACCGCATTTAGCCTTTACTTATTCCTTCAACCTGGACATCGAACCTTCTCAACACGTAGACTACTGTGATGATTCTTATTTCACCAACAGTATCATTGTGGACCCTCATTCAATTCCAGCTACTCTTACGATTAGCTCGAATGCAGACTGCTAGCTCATGATAGGTATAAAGCTAATGGTTTACTTGCATATAGGCAACATAAGAACGGATACTTTAACTCGTAAAGAAACCTTCAAACCTCTTTATGCTTTTCATGTAAATCATAAACAAGTTTATAACACACATTACACTATTCATAACATAACATGACTTTGAAAGAAAAGTTTTAGAAAACTTTGCTCTTTTCTTTGAAAGGATCACTCACAAAGCTAATACATTTCCTCCTAACCTCATTCTTAATGCCTAACTTACTCCTCTTGTTGCCTGATTTCTCTTGGAAGAGTTTAAACACTTTGAACTTCCTTGTAGCTTTCCTTTTCAACTCCTAAGCTATTCATACTAATCTCAAATTGGATTAGTCATCCTTAAGCTCAACTTAGCTCGTTAGCTCCTGCTTAGTGCTTTACACGTGGTAGTTTAGTATTCTTCTTAATCCATGCTTCACTTAAACTTAACACATGTTTAGTTACCTAATCATTTCGGTTTAACACGTAATCGACTCCTCTTCGCCTAGCTCATCACCTGATAATTGGTGAAGCGTTTGTTGCCACCTTCCCTTCTCTCGTTATCTTGTCTTAAGCGCATCACCTAGCTTCTTTACGCTTATACTACCCTTCCTCTCGCCTAGCCAGAACACATACTTCTTCTTCAAAATGCCTAATTCTTACACTTACAAGTTTTCGACTTTCATCTTTGTAGAAATCTTCTGTGAGACTTGTACCTAGATAAAAAGAATAAAAATTTTGACTACGTATTGAATAGGCGTTTTGAGGAGAAGCTTGCAATGAGAAGCTAGCATTTAAGTCAATTTACAATGACGTAAAGCGACGTAATAGAACATTTGGCGTTTAAGTTTAAGTATGGTTAGGTATTTGGAGTTCTTCGTGAAATGGAGCAAGGCGAGAACAAATCTACTCTTGATTTGACAAAGGTTTACATGGAAGGTTAAGAGTTAAGCATGGTTAAGGTAAACATGAAACTTACATGTGTACCACTAAGAGTTAAGAGATTAAGGATGACTAATCCAATTTAGGATTAGTATAGATAGAGGATGGAGTCAGATTAATAAGAAGTTTTACCTGCTGTAAATCATAAAAGAAATTAAGTGTTGAAGTGGACATTAAGCATTCTGCGAGAAGGAAAGACAAGTTATTGTGAGTGATTTCACTTTTTAAAAGAATTTGTTATTGTTAAAAGGTTTTCCTGAAGATTATTATTGATTCGAATTGATGTCTTATATATGAATGTTTAAAAATGGATTTTGAAAGGAAAATTGTATTATGTTCAAAGTATGTTTTATATGAATGTAAACGAAATTGTGTTCAAACCATTAGTCTATTGCCTGTCAATGAACTAATTGTTATGTGTACATAAGAAGTAAAGACAACCATGTAGAAAAGAACTGCATGGTGGAGAAAAGCTGGCCAATGCATAAAAGATGTATATTGCGCTTAGCGGCTTGAGGAACAAGGGGTGAATCAGGATATTCTCGGATGCTGTTGATGAAAAGGACATCATGCTGATGATGAGTCTTGGTGTAGGGAATGATTCATGTTCTTGGCGAAATGATTGTTTGAGACTAATGTGTGTTTATGCAATATGATGTATTACGCGATATGATATGAAATGATGTTCCAAAAGAATTTTCTTAAAATTTCCTCACTAAGTCTTTTGACTTACTTTTAAGTTTTCACTCCCAAGTGATCAAGCGTTAAGGCCAAAGTAAGGAAAAATGAGAAGTTGATAGGTGAGAAGAGGATACCAGACGTTTAATTTAAGTTTTAGTGTTATTTTCTTGTATCATGTGAATTGTTGCAAAACTATTTGTTAAAAGTTATAAAAAATGGTTTATCTTTTCCTGCTGTGTAAAGTGATTATTTATCACCTAAAGTGTAGATTTAAGTTTGTGAAGTCATTAGACAATTAGGCAAAGCTTAAGGACCTAAGTGATTTCACTTTAGAGACTTCAGGATTGCTCTAAGTCGCATCACATACCCATGGCAAGTTAGGATGCTTGCGGGGAGGGGTGTGACAACTTCCTCACAACCCCTCTACTTTAGAACGCGAGTTTTACAAAATAAGCGCTACAAAACGAATAGAACATTGGACTACACTACAAGAAATCCTAAATCTTCTGACACAACTTCATAGCATCGGGAGAAACGACGTTAGGAGATGGGCATCTTCTGATGCAACAATTGGAGCGTCAGGAGATATGGTCTCTCTCAACGCATAAAATAAGTGTTGGAATTTTGTAACCATCTCCCGAGGCCATGAACGTAGGCGTCGAGAGATATAAGGGAATTACCGATACATTAAATAATGTGTTGGCAATTTTAGCGAAACTCTCGACGCCACGTTGGTCGACGTTGGAAGTTGTTCTTAAAAAACCCAACATCAAATCAAAACCCTAAGCAATATCTTTTTTCTTCCAAGAGCAAGATATCTCTACCGGTGAGACCTTCCAAAAACCCTAAGTAGTACCAGTTAATGGTGGGAGCTTTTGTGGTGAGCTTTAGACTGAGCGTGTTTTTTACTTTCATTGTGATGAAGCTAAACTTGACGGCCGATATTATTTTTTCGCTCAATGTCTCGCCGAACTTCTTGGCTTCTTTTTCGTGAAGACGTGGACGAAGATCGTGATTCAAACTTGTGTTGTTGCTTCTTCTGGCACCTTTCAAAGATACGTATCGTTGAATTTTTTGATTTTTGATTTTCTATTTTCTTTCTACTACTTCTTACTTAGGGTTTTTAACTTGAGAGACTTTTGTTTCTTCATCTTATGTATTTTAACTCTAAATTTATCCCTCGTTTCGTTTGTTTGATGCCATTTGAGAATTTCTCTTCCCTAATGTTTCCACTTATCCATATTTCAAAGTAGGAGATTCTTGGATGATGGGTTTTGGTGGAGGAATCCCCAAACCAAAAAAATGTTTTTTAATAATCCCTAAATGTAAAACCCTAAACTTTAAGGATTCTTAAGATTTATAAGAACTAAGTAAAGGAAAGGGAAATGTTATTGAAGAGATTCAAAGATTGAGAAGGGAAGACAGAATGGAGTTGAGCAATGAAATTCCAGGTAGCACTACTACAAAACTGGGTTTACTTGATGCTTTTATAATTGATATACTTGACAGTTTTTAAAAACTGTCAAGTAACATAAAAAAGCGTCAAGAATAAGAAAGAGTGAAAAAACTCATACTTTTGTTTTTTTATTTTAAATATTTGATATGTTAAAAGCGTCAAAATTTATTTTAATTACTTGACATTTAAAAAATGTCAAGCAATATATATTTTTCAATAAATTTTCCCTCTTTTAATTTAATTTTTCCAAATTTCCCCTTTTCCCGAAATTTAATAAAAAAGCCCAAACTTTTTTCCCCCATATTTTTATTTCACGATTGAAGACACAGGCCGCCAATCTTCTGTTTGTCCAATTCGTTCGCCGTCTCTTCCGTCTGCGCGTTGTGTTCGTCGTTGCTCGCTTGCCACTGCTGTCTCTTCCATCTGCGCATTGTGTTCGTCGTCGCTTGCAAACTGTTGCCATCTCTTTCGTCTGCGCATTGTGTTCGTCTTCCGTCTGCCCATTCTGTTCGTCGTTTGCCCATTGCGTTTGTCCGCAGCCTTTCATAAGCCGCCACCATCGCCGTTTCTGCCCTTTTTCAGTTCAGTCCGCCGCCATCAACAGGGTTATTAGCTCATGATTTATTTCTTTATTGTTTTAATCTACACATTTAACATAATCTGCACTTTTTTTTATTGGGAAATTCATAAATTAGTTAAAATCATTCTGGTAATGGTCATAATCTGAACTTTTTTGAGAAACCATTATTGTTTTAGTCTACAAATTTAACATAATATGCAATTCATAAAAACATTTGTTTTCTTATACTTTTTACTTAGCAGTTTAAATCATTCCTGTAATAGTATCTCATTGGTTGAAATAAGATCTCCTTTAATTTTTCTAAGATTTAGAATAATATATTTAACATTATGAAACAATCATATATATCTTAGTATTTGTTATGTTTTCTTTTTGGTTCTTTAATTCAACCCATAGTGAGAGTGAAGAAGAACTAAACTTACTTTTTATGTATGGATTAAAGTACAAGTTGGGTTTCTATCTTTTTTTTTGTAGTTAGAAAAGAAAATCTTCATGTATGTCGCTATTTTTGTTTGTATTAATGGTACCAATAATGTCAAATGGAACTCAAACTAACTCGGGCTGTGTTCGATCGAGATCGGAGATAGAGGAGTTTTTTTTAAAGGTTTTTTAGGGTGATCTCGGGCTTGAAGGGATAAGAGCCCTTGCACAGTGGAGAATTACAGAACCATTATTTAATTTAATTTGGAAATATAAAAATACCAATATATTGGCAAAAGAAATTACAAAAATTAATTTCTATGGCTATGACTAAGCATTCTGTATTAAAAAAAAATATAGAGAAGAGGAAGAATACTTACGATTGTGGACAACTCTGGATCTACAAAACTCCAAGTTGAAGCACCACCACTCGAAAACCTTCCTATTCTCTGGGTTGAGATTTTGTTTGTGGGAACCAATTGGAAGAGAATTATTTTTAGGGAGAAAAAACTTTCATAGAGAATACACAGAAAGCAGAAGTTACAAAACCCTTCTGTATATCTTTCTGCCTTACGTATAACTCCCTCTTCAAGAAGAGGAAAGTTGGAGAGAATCAGAAAACGTGGGAAAACCACCAACGTTCCCTATTAATTTAATTAATATTATTGTATTTAAATCATATTTAAATGAATATCTCTCCCATAGCCTATAGTTTTAATTTAATTAATTTAACCAAATCAAATATAATTAAATAAAACTAAATTATTAATTAATTCTTTAATTAATTAATTGCTAAATTAAATATAAGATATTTAATTTAATCCAAATTTGAATCATATTCAAATATAAATTTCTCGTGTAACCTATAGTTTTAATGTGTATCATATACACATTAAATTTTAACCTATAGTTTTAATATGAGTTTAATTCACATTAAGGTAATTAGATTCATATTTGAATTCATTCAAATATTTTATTTTCACATAAATTAATTTTGAATCATATCTAAAATTAAATTTATATAATAAAGTTTAAAAGTATAAACTTTATGTTATAATGTATCACCATACATTATATTAATTCACAAACAAAGTAGATTTGAACATTTCAAACTACAACCAAGATAAATAGATCTCATTACCCTTTACGAGCTAGGAAGGGGACTTAATGGACGTGCAGATTAGAAGCTACAACAATATGAGATTAATTGGCTAAACTAATTAACTACATTAATCAATATTCGTTAATTGTGTATACACTTCACTAAAGACTCACAGGTGAACTTTTCTCACTACAGATATATTTGTGTCCATGGATATAAACCAATACTAGTAAATTAGTCTTTCACAAGTGTTTGTGACACTAGTTGGGTCAAATTACCGTTTTACCCCTAGGTTACTTCTAATCCTTAAATACCATTGGTGCTTTAATGAACAACCTGTTTATGGTCCAACCACTAAACATAAAATCCTCTTGTGCCATAGAAAGGGTAAGACTATTTGTTCAAGTCCCGGAGACACCATTTAAGGGAACACTCATCTACTTACCCTAAAGTCAAAAAGAAGTGAATTCCATCTTGTGTGATTATGTTCCCAACTCCCCACTTAATCTTGTCCCAAAGTGATAAGCATATTGACTCGATAATCCGGTCACTCTCACTCGTACAAATCAAAGGACAATCCCTTGCAAATAGGATTTCATAATACACTCAGGATTAAGACTAAGTTACCTAGGTCATTCTAATGAAATAAAAACTCAACTAGTTAACAGAGTTATATCTAGTGGTTACTATTTCGTGGTTCGGTCTTAAGCAAACTCATTGCATAGGATACCCTCACTCGCACGTCATGTACATGAATGCGTTAGATCATTGCGTTTGTATCAAATACTAATTGAGTCGTATCCATAGTGTTACCAGGACAAGGTATCCAACCTTATCCTTAAACTATAGACCCTTTAAACTGTATCTCGAACATTGATCTATGTCTCTACATACTGTTCATGACTCATTAAGCAACTTAGGATGTTAGTTTATTGGATTTAGGTTATTAAGAAAAAATTAATAATATAATCAATCACACTTATTGAAATTATAATCAATAACACTTTATTAATAATAATCAATGAATTATATTTACTATGTACGAGTTTTAGGACATAAAACCCCACAGAATCAAGTTCGGTCAAAAGCGTTGAAGAATAAGTATTCGATGGAGTGCTACTACCCATTTAACAAACATCGAGAAGTATAAGTATCAAATGATAAGACACTGATACTTGATCTTGAAGAACATGGTTTGAAACTTGTTTTCAACGGAATTTTAAATTTTCTAGTATTTTGCATCCATTTTAGTCCCTGTTATGATATACTGATTATATATTTGAATTTGAATTTTGAATGTAAGTTTGAGAATTTAAATGCTATTATGAATTTCTATGCTCTATTATTTTCCTTTATGGAAACCAATTAAAGAGTCTCCATTTTCTTTATCTTTTCAATCTTGTTTTAAAAGACATGTTTTGTTTTGCTTCTTCTTCACATGAATCTATGCTTGCAATTTGTCTCCTTGTTTATTGGTTTTTTTTTTTTTAGTTTTTTATTACTTTTTTTTGGCACAATTTGTTAACAATAGATAAAAATGCTACTTTTTATAATTCTTAATCTTTTCAAAGTTGATGTTTTTTTTCTTCTTTTTTTTTGACAAAGAGGATGAAAGATGTTTTTGAAATAACAATAGGAAAAAACAGAGAAATGGGTTGTCAACGTTGTTCATACGCCGTCAAGAGGAGATGTCTATGATCTTCCAATGCCTCATGTTATGCGTCGAGAGATCCTCTCTCGACGTTTTTCTCCTAACCTCGATCCCAATGCTCATTTATGGGTTGGAGATCCATTTCCAATGCATTTTCGTATATCTCCCAACGATTTTGTGCGTCGAGAGATCCCCTTTTTTTAATAATGTTAGTATATATATATATCTAAATCCTACCAAGGATGAAAGTTAGACTATTCTTACTATCAGTATACCAAAAGGCAACGATAGAAAGTTATTTATATTTATAAAAGATATTGAAGGGTATCAATTAGTTCTTAATAGGAATGCCAAACTCTTTAATTTACAAATATACTAATGTACTGGCATATTTTTAATCCTTCTGGACATGAGCAATCCCCTAGTTAAGTAAAGAAGTAAAGTACTATATATCTTATTAGGCGAAGGCAACTCGCTGGCCCATCATTTAGATCGATCTCTCAAACAATTTTCTGCAACGCTAAATGTTTGGTCATTAAAAATTTGAGGAAAACTGTAATTGGTAAGAATTGTAGAGATGATAGCGAAGAATATAGTAACATTTAAAAATACAAATATAGGAAAGTCTCTTAGTAATATATCGTTGATAGTCTTATAGTCTATCAACGAACTTCTATCGTTGAGACTCTGACAAACTTTGATATATTTATATTTTTATAAAACTATTGCTCTACATACCAATATTTTGAATCTAATTATTATATTTGTAGTTGTCTCGAAATTTGATGTGGTGACATGTGAACGCCATTAGAGAGAACTCGTGGCTTGGGATGTTCAAGGCTGGATATGGATGAAGTTTGTTTCTTGGTAGTGGCCTTCAATTTAATTATTCATTCTCAAGAAACTATCCATTAAATTGTGTGAAGATTAGCAAAGAAATAAGCTGAGAGTCAAAAGCATTGCTAATATTGGTTTAAGTTTTAAAAGTTTAATTAAGGTCTAAATTGATATAATACGATAGAATTTGGGTCAAAAATTTGATTTAATTATTCTTCCCAAAAAGTTATATACAAATACGACATATATTGATATTATGATAGTTGTTGTAAATGATAATAATATATATAAATATAAAAAAATATTCTTTAGCGATAGATGATAATAATTTATCAATATTCACCGTAACAACTCTTAAAATTATATGTGTTTAAAGTGATTGCTATCATCATTTTTGTTGACACATATTTTGTGAATATACTTAAAATAGTTCTTTTTTTTTTCTTAAAAGATCCTAATTAAATGTATTGGAAGATTGATTAAATAATGTAATTTACTTTTTGGGCCCCTCTATTTGGAGAAGCTTTTTATTGGAGAGGGGATTATTGGATGTTAGGTTTAAGGTGTGGAGCATATACTTAGTAGGAAAGTTAGTGTGTTTAATTATAAATATTTAAGTCTAACTTTAATGGAAAAAGGTATTAAATTTTAATTATTGGTATGTTTCAATAAACAAGAGATCAATTATTCAACCTTCTTCAAAATCATTGTCCTTCAATATTTATTGTTTCAAAAGTCAATAGTTTAAATCTTAATTCCACGACTATTAAACCATAAAAAATATTTTAAATATTAAATTAATTTGAGGATAACCCGGGCAAAAACATTACTTATTTCTTACAAAATGATAAACAAAAAGTTTTGTTTAGACATATTAGTCCATAAACTTTCGTACCTGTCAAATTAACAATTGTTTTAAATGACAAAATTATTGTAAATATTTTGAGAAATGATAAAATATCACTATCTATCCATAATAAACAAAAATAAACAATGATAGATATCAATCGGTATTTTCGATAGACACTGATAGATGTCTATCATTGTATATGATAGATAATGATAATTTACTATATTTATAATAAGTTGATTTACTTTTATATATTTAAAAACAACTCTATTATAATTCAATTGTAATGAAGTATTAGCCGTTAGGTACCATCTTAGGGATCAAATATTTTTCGGCCCCGCCCTTATTCAACTAAAAGGTCTGAAGAATTTATACTTTATTTGAAAACCATTTTGTTTTTTAATTTCCTATTCTAAAATTTATGTTTCTTTTTTCTACTTAAATTTCATTGTTTTCACAATTTTATTTTAAAAAATACTTGAGTTTTTGGTAAATTAAAAAAATTCATAAGTTTTTATGTTATTTTATGGTAAATTTTCATAAATATAAAAACTGAATAAAATATTTACGGACCGTGCAGCACAACGAAAAAATCCATGAAGTTGGTCATTTTTTAAAAATAGTTCAGGTTTGTTCTTTTTTATCGTCTTTCTTCTCGTTTTTCTATGCAATTTTTTTCCTTTCCATTGTCTTTCTTCTCTTCCTCTTCGTATCAAATATAAAAGATCTATTTTTTATTTTTAAAATTTTTCTAAACTGTTATTTGGTTGTTCAAGATCGTGTAGTAAATATAAAAGATCTTGAAAAAAAACTTTGTTTAGCTCGTGTACAAAAAAAAGTCAAATCTAAACGATCATGTAACCAAATTAAACAATCGTATTATTAGATTTATTCTTAAATATAATATTATCATTAATGCAGCCCAATTGCATTATATATTATTTATCCCTTTTGGGCTTATTATTTTATTAGGCCCATTAGGTTAAAAGATAATATCCTAATTCAACACCATGATGGGTGGTGTTTATAAATAGAACCTTAGGGATTGGTCCTCTCACTACCTCATTAAGTAGTTTATTCTTCCTATCAAGAAACCTAAATTAAGTCTAAAAGAAGGCAACTGAGAGAAACACAATTCCTCAAGAAGATTATTATGGATCAAGGTGATCGAGGTATGTTGTTCTTCAACTAAATTCAATTTGTAAAATTATTTAGTTCAAAGATCTTAGCAATTATTGTTATATACAATGTTAGGATTTTATTGTATAATCATGAAACTAAAGTTTACATGTGGTATCAGAGCCTTGATTGAGAACTTGTAATTTTACCTAGATGATTAATGATTTGTTTTAATATTTCCACTGCGAGTTTTTCTTTTAAATTTAAATCAAGATTCTTCAATTATTGATTATCATTTGAATTAAATATTCTTTGAGTAAAGATTATGATTTTGAAAATTTGTTTTTATGGAAAGTCTGAAGAAGAAAAGAAAATTATAAAAGTTTTTAAATTCACCGTTTTTTTCTTCAAGGGGTTAATTCATTTAGAGCCGGCAACCTTCTTTTCCTTTGATAAAATTCATTGAGCCACTTATTAATGATTAAAGTGTGACGAATATTTGATAATTTTTTAAAGAATTAAGATATTGATTTTGATATAAATTTCAATTATTTATTTGAAAGGTCACGAATTAAGTTAATATTCTAATCCTTGGTTAAAGGAATTAAAATCTTATAAAGATTACGATATTATCGAAAATCTAATTCATCATAAATTTAATTAAATTTTAGATTTTAATGATTTTCAAAATATTGCATATATTTAGTTTATGTTGAAATTGAAGATTATGAATTAATTATAATTTATGTGTTATGCATATATTATGCTTTAAAGTATCAATTTATCCTAGTGATTTTAAATTATGCATTAAATGAAAGTTTTAATAAAATTATTTGCAATATTAATATTTTTGAAATCTTGCGATTAAAATCACTTGGAGATTATGTTATTCGATATCTATATGTTAGAAATAATTTGTTAGTCACTAAAGTGACCAAATTAGTATGTTATATAGATATCAAATTAAACTTAATTGGTTAAAAATAAAATAAATCTTTTATTCTCTTATTATGAAAAGGAAAATCTTTTATTTTTCTTATCATAGAATTACTCTTTTATTTTTTTTATTATGAAAAAGAAAAATAAAATAAAGAAGAAAGGATCTTTCATTTTTTTTTATTATGAAAGATAAAAATCTTTTATTTTTCTTATCATGGAAAATCTTTTATCTTCTTATTATAAAAATATATATATAAAGAAAAGGAAGATAAAGATATCATCCGGAGATAATTGATCCAAAATAATCATATTATCAAGATCAAAATTTTTCAAGATTCAATTTTTGTTTTTTTATTTAAAGTTATCCCAAATTTAATTGCGTTCTTAATTACTCCATTAATGTTATCTATTTTTCATGATTGAGTTGCTTAAATTTAAAATATAATAAATATGGTACAATAAATTATGTTTTATTGTCCTTTTGTATTATGTTTAACTCACAAATAATTTAAAGCATGTATTTGTTTGTGATTATTTGATATATATAGTATAGATAATTTGTTAGTCACCAAAGTGGTCAAATTAATAAGTTCAATAAATATCAAATTAAAGTTAAACTCAATTACTCATATTCATGTGATGTTGATGAATCATATTATATTATGAAATATAAAGATATTATTATGAGTATATTGATTTTCATTATTATAAAACATTTAAATTGTCCAAAGGTAATTAGTAGTTTTATAATTTTGAATCTTATTGTGGTTAATTTGAATTGTTTTATTATGATGTCTATGTTATGAACTTAGTCACCAAAGTGGCCAAATTGGTAAATCTTTAGACATCAAATTAAAGTTGATTCAATTACTCATAATCATCTGATGCTAGTGAATGAGATATTTTGAAACATTAATGATTTGTCGTGAGTGTATTGATTTTCGCTATTATAAAACATTTAATTTGCCCAAAGGTAATTAATAGTTTTATAATTTTGAATCTTATGCTGGTTAATTGAGGTGTTTGGTTAGATATTATTAGTATATCCAAAGATAACTAATTTATCTAATTTGAGCATTTAAATTACCAATTATATGAAACTAAATCTAGCATTAGTTAAGTGAAAATGTTGTACATTGTTGTGCCTTCCAAAAAAGAACTTCAATGTATAAGTTAATGATTATTTAATATTATCTGAATCAGTATTGTATCTTTATGTTTATTTCTTAAAGCAATAATGTATAAGCATATCTACTTTTGTAATTGCATCATCTACTCCTGTTTCTATTCATTCGCATGCTACATCTATAATCAAGTTTAATGGACTCAATTTTTTCTGATTGGTGCAAACAAATCCAATTCCATCATGGAGTTTTGGATCTTGATTATTTGGCACTCTTAAGCGAGAAACCTGCTGCACTTACTTCAGCTACTAGCAGTAATGATGATAGATCTTTCTATAAAGCTTGAGAAAGATCCAATAGATTGAGCCTAATGTTTATGCGAATAATTGTAGTAAACAATATAAAGTTCGCAATTACAATATTGAAAATACCAAGGATTTTATATATTTATGGAAAATATGATGAGAAAGCACATTGTTTTGACTTTCTAAATTCCTAGAAAATCATGGTATAGGTGCTCAATACACAGTACCAGGAACACCGCAACAAAATGGTGTTGCAAAAGGACGTAATATCATACATTAATGAATGTGGTTAGAAGCATGTTAATTAATTTGTCTTTACCTGTGTCCTTGTGGATGTATGCATTAAGAACCGCTTAATATTTATTAAACATGATTCCTATTAAGTCAATTCTAAAGACATCTTTTGAATTGTGGACAGTAAGGAAACCTAGTTTAAGGCACCTACATGTTTAGGGTTGTTAAGCATAAGTAAGAATTTATAATCCACATGACAAGAAACTGGATTCAAGAACTACAACCAGTGGTTTCTTCATTGGTTATCTAGAAAACAAAAGGGTATAGATTTTATTGACCTAACCATAGTATGTGAATAGTTGAAACTGGAAATGTGAGGTTTATTGAGAATGATGTAATTAGTGGGAGTTTGGTATCACGTAAAGTGAAAATTCAAGAAGTTAGGGTGGAAATTCCTTCATCTATAACTTCTTCTCAAGTTGTTATTTTTGTAGTTGTTGACCCTGTTAACAATCCACAAGAAGGAAAAATTAATGGTCAAACACCACATAATGATGTTATAATAGATGAACCTCTAACTGAGTGACCACAAGAAATAGAGTTAAGAAGATCTATAAGACAAAGAATATCAGCTATTTCTGATGACTGTGATTTTATCTGCATGAATCAAAATTTGACTTAAGCATTGATAATGATTAAGTTTCGTTTACACAAGCCATTAAAGGAGATGATAATGCCAAATGGTTAGATGTCATGAAAGAAGAGTTAAAATCAATGAATGATAATGAAGTCTAGGACCTTGTAGAATTGCTTAAAGAAAAGTAAAAGAGTTGGGTGTAAATGGGTCTTTAAGACCAAACTTGACTCAAATGACAATATCGAACGACACAAGGCTTGACTTGTTACCAAAGGTTATTCTTAGAAAGATGACATTGACTATAATGAGACCTTTCTCTTATATCGAAAAAGTACTCATTAAGAAGTATTATGGCTTTAGTAGCTCATTATGATTTAGAGCTTCATCAAATTGATGTGAAAACTACTTCTCTAAATGGGAGTTTAGATGAAAAAATGTTCATGGATCAACCAGAAGGTTTTATGGTTGAAGGAAAGGGACATATAATGTGATACCATCACATCTTTTGGTTTTAAAGAAAACATTGTTGATCGATGTATATACCTAAGAATCAGTGAGAGTAAGTCCAATTATTATCCTTGGTCTATATGCTTACTTACAAGAGATCCAATCATCTTTAGGTGATTGGATATTTAGATTCAAATTTTGTCGGATGTGTGGATACAAAAGATCCACTTTTGACTATATGTTCCTATTAGCTGAAGGAGCAATTTCATGAAAAAGTGCGAAGTAGTGTATTGTTGCTACATCCACTATGAAGGTTGAATTTGTAGCATGCTTTGAGGCTACGATTTATGTTTTATGGTTGTAGAACATTATCTCAGAACTTGGAATTGTCGACAGTATTGCCAAGCCACTGAGAATTTATTGTGATAATTTTGCGGTAGTTTTCTTCTGAAAGAAAAAACGACAGGTATTCTAAAGGTGCTAAACGTACAAAATTAAAATACTTTGTTGTTAAAGAAGAAAAGTTCAGAAACAAAGAGTGTCAATCAAACACATTAGCACTAAACTTATGATTGCATATCTACTAAATAAAGTATTGCTACCATAGACATTCAATGATCATGTCAAACGTGTGGGCATTAGTAGATATTATTATTTAAGTCAAGATTATGTTATTTGACACTTTGAGCTCATTTATTTATTGTTTCTGATGTTATCTTATGGTTCTGTTCTTATGACTAGTATATACATAAAAGAATTATGTAAACCAAACAGAACATCGTCTTTGATAAAGATACTTATTGTTGGACCATTATTGATTATCTTTGTTATAGATCATGTTAATAGAAGAACTATTTCAGTGATACATGGAAGGGAGTATGTTAATGCAATGATGTATGACCGCCATGATCCTTAGTAGTTTCTTTGCCTTGACACGATATATTATGAAGTTTAATTTTGCGCATTATGTCTATGAACGTATATGGTAAATAATGTCAATGAGCCAAGTGAGAGAATGTTAAATTTATTCTTAAATATAATATTATCATAATGTGGCCCAATTGCATTATATATTATTTATCCCTTTTGGGCCTATTATTTTATTAGGCTCATTAGGTTAAAAGATAATACCCTAATTCAACACCATGATGAGTGGTGTTTATAAATAGAACCTTAGGGATTGGTCCTCTCACTACCTCATTAAGTAGTTTATTCTTCCTATCAAGAAACCTAAATTAAGTCTAAAAGAAGGCAAGTGAGAGAAACACAATTCCTCAAGAAGATTATTATGGATCAAGGTGATAGAGGTATGTTGTTCTTTAACTAAATTCAATTTGTAAAATTATTTAGTTCAAAGATCTTGGCAATTATTGTTATATACAATGTTAGGATTTTATTGTATAATCATGAAACTAAAGTTTACACGTATGCCACAAAAATTGTAAAAAAGTCAAATCTAAACGTGCAAAAAAAAAAAACAATCCTGTACTAGAGAATCTAAAAAAAAATCGTATAGATTTGGGTCCAAATCTAAACGATCGTATACTAAATCTAAAAGATCGTGTAAAGAGAAACTTGAAAAAAAAAACTATTTAGATTTGACTATCCAAATCTATACAATCAAATCTAAACGATCGTGTACTAAACAATAATCAAATTTAAACGATCACGTACCAAATATATTTGTTGACAACATGGTTGACGGGACATTTTTAATATTTTTCATTATGGACTTTTGAGCTTTTTTCGTTTTCAAAATTGTTTTATACCGTGTAAATATTTTACCACTTTATTATATTTTTGAAAAGATCCCTTATTTTATTTAGTTTTTAAAATTTTTGAAGAGCAGTAGGAGTAAAAGAGTGGATTACAAAATTAAGAACTTTTAAAGGGAACTATTAGAAATTGTATATATAAAAGTTTAATTTTTCAACTAAAAACTGCGTTTGGGGGAAAGGTTGAGTTATGGGGGTTAGGGTTATGTAATCCAACCCTTGTTTGGGGGAAGGGTTATGTAACCCTAGTTTTAGCCCCTTAACCCTTCCTCAAACCCTTCTTCAACACTTTTTAACCCTTCTTCAACTTTTTCTTAACTCTTCTTCAACTCTTCCTTAATCTATCATAATCCTACCCACATAACCATTCTCCCAAACACATCTTATCAAAACATTATCATAACACTTCCTTCATAACCCTTCCCTCAAACACATTTTATCATAACACTTCCTCCATAACTCTTCCCCCAAACACATCTTATCATAATCCTAGGTTTATCATAACATAGATTTATCATAACCCTAACCCTTCCCCCAAATGACCCCAAAAATAATATGTAATTTCAAAATTTAAAATGTTTTATGTGAATCTTTAAATTTTCTTTTTTTATCAACTTAATATCCATTGCAGCATAGTGATTATTATTACCTTCTTAATTAACATGTTTAAGCCATGCCATCAATCTACTAAACAATGGTTCACACTTCACTCAACAAAATTGATTAATTGATTAATTAATTAATTTAAAAAACAAAAAAAATAAGTCACTTAAAATTTTAATAACTGGATTAATATTATTAATATTAATATATAACAATTGTTATGTTTTTTTTTACCAAAAAAGTCAAAAACTCAAAAGAAGGATAAAATTGGAACAGTTATAATACAGTAAGATGTTAGGAGAAGGGTAATGGTAATAAATGACAACTTTGGAAATAATTATAAAGTGTATAATAACCCTCGTATAAATTTGAAAATATAGCCAAATCTATTAGCAATTTATCTAACCTATTAATTATACTATAAATCATGTTATTAGTTTGACATTTCAAATACTCTCGGACAAACTAGAGTTTTTAAAAATAAAGTTGAATAAAAATAAGGGGAATCGTTCAAGTAAACCAACCTTTTTTAAAAAAAAGTTTTTAGTATTTTTAAATCAAAGGATTCAAACTTTAAAGTAGGCCTTAGTTGCTATTCCAAGGTTAATTAATGTGTTAGTTTTGATCTCTCAACATCTAGCTGGTCATTCTTTCTCCAAAGTTAGTGTGTTAATTTTACTACAAATACAAATTGCTATACAGAAACCTGTATTTCTTTTTCTAGTTCTTTTTATCCGTATAAAAAAAATAGTTTGAAGGGTCAATTTTCTATTAAAAGAAAATATATGATCAAAAAGCATAATAAAATTTAAACTATAGACTAAAATAACATTTTCTACAATATTTCTATCGTTTTTTCCAGGTTCAAAATTAAAAAATTTCTAACGAAAATAGGAATTTTTTCATGTAAATGATGAATTTAGCATAATATGAGGTTTGAACTAGATTTTGAAGATAAATATATATGACATTTTGCTTGCATCATTGCATTGTGTTCACATTTAAGTAATCGAGCAACTTTTCCTCACTCAATTTGTGGACCTCATGCTATTCTTCGCTTCTTCCTCACAATTAATGCCCCAAAATAAGATTAGCAAGAAGTTGAACTTAACAAAATGTGTTTCCTTTTGAAGATCTAGATCCAACAACAGTTTTTAGACATAAAATTTGAAGAACTGATAAAAAACATAGAGAGAAAAAAATAGGTATAAAGTTAAAAGAACAGAACGGAACCAAACCTAAACCCTAAACCGAATAAGACAAATCCGATTCATCTAGAAACAAAGCTCACCTACTCCCCAATTTCCAAACTTACATCACCCCAAGAAACAAAGCATGAAGCAGTCAACCATCGCCCGCCCAAACAAAGTCAATTAACACAATTCCCAAAGCTCATCAATTCAATTACGCGTTCTTCCCCTATTTCAATTCAACTTTATAAAACTTGAAAACACCCTAATCCACTACTCTTCCAATTTCTATCCCCAAAATCCCTTTCTTCCATCTCATAATTTCCCCAAATTTTCACTTCTCCGATGTGTCCTCTCAGATTCATCCTCGTTTTCCTCTCTGCAATTCTCGCCGGATACTTCGCCTGGAGATCCGCTTCTTCTTCTTCTTCTTCTTCTTCTTCTTCTTCTTCTTCTTCTTCCTCCGATATATTCCAAGCGACTGAAGCTCCCGATAAATCGGCGCCACAAAACGAGAATCGGAGCGTGAGGGAGGACGGATTTGGAGTGAAGCGGATGGTTGAGAACGGATTCTGGACGTTCGTGGACATGGCGAGCGGGAGATTCTTGTGGAGGAATATGAACGAATCGATTCTCAACAAGAACAAGCAGGTTAATTAAGGAAGATTGGGAGTAAATTTCGTTTTGTTGATTCTTTTAATTTGAGTGTGTTGTTGGAATTGGAATTGGAAATGGGTGTTTCTTGATCCGATGGAGATTGAAATGTTCATACATCAATTTTAATGAAATGTAAATGTCGTTTGATGTTTAACTATATATATATATATAGAAACTTTAATGCAAGTATTTACTATATGCGTACAACAATTATGACATCCATTATCATCTCTGGAGGATCCTTTTTAGTATCTATAGGACTGGTGGTAGAGAAAGTCCTAACGTCTTAAAGCTATAAGTTAAAAAACATGTTTACAAAATAATGTTGTAGGAAAATTTCATAAATCTACGTATCTTAACTAATCTCTGTTTTTTTTACTTCTAACAATATGTTCTCTTTTACAAAATTTTAGTTTCATTTGTGACTATTAAAGTTACATAAAACAATACTTTTAAGACTATTAAAATATAAAGTGTGTTCTAAAATGGTTGGATCGGTAAACATATTGACTAACCATTAGTTCTCTTAATGGGACCAATCGTAGTAAAAAAATCATAATAGTAAATAGTGATCTAACTTCTTTTAAATTAAACTTTTATAAAGAAAAAGTTTTCTTAAAACTCACATTGAACAAATGTTTTAAAATATTAACATGGATTCAGTCCAAAAGTTATTTAGGTATGATCTTTTGCCTTACGTGAAAAAAAAAACTAAGTTATGGTATATTTAAATGAAAAAAATATCAATTATTGACGTTAATCACTCCTTTAAATATATTGTTAATTAATTGTTGACTTTTAAGTTTTTTTTAGTATAATCTCCTAGGTGAAGAATTCAAACCCCGGGCATGTCCTATGCCATGTTTATGATTGACTTTTGTTTTGTTTCTCTTTTTATGTTAATTAACTCTTCTAAGTCTTTTAGTACATGGGTTATAAATTTTTCATTCAAGATAGTCATTTTACCGAACACTATATAATATGTTGTGGTAATAATGGTGCCTAATTAGTATTAGTCAATGCGTGAATAAAAAAAACAAACATAAAAAGAATTAGTTTAAGATGCACGTTTGAAAGATTTTGATTCTTTTTTCCACAATATTTTTGTTTGAAAGGAAACTTTATTATGAGCACAATAAAGGCTACAGTTATCAATGTTATCGTAGAAACTAAACACAAAACTTCTAGGAAGAGATTAAATGAGAGAGTGTTAGAGGCAAGACGATCAAAGATTGTTACCATGGCACTCTATAGAGAAGACCATTATAATATAATTGATTCAAACTAAAAAAAAAAAAATCACTCTCGATATCCAACGTTTAACTCCATCTCTTTTAAAAAAGACTCAGACACATGGACATCGTTGTTCTCATAGTTGCATTCCTAAGAAAAAAATGAAAATAATAAATTTAAAAAATAAGCTTGAGTTTATTTAGAATGGTTGGAAATGACTTGTGAGCTTAGGCCCATAAGCAAAAGAACAAGACCCATAAGCAAAGGTCAATGCTTTTGTCCAACATTGGAGAATTTAGCAATGTCAAGGGTATAAATACCAAGGCGTGCTATTTGTAACTATAAGGTGTGTTGGCATCATAACCATGTCATTACACACATGTGCCATTGTTGTTTGTTTGGTTGGACAAGTAGGTTGGGTTTTATTTTCTATTTGTTTCGTATTCAATTTTTTCTTACTGTTTCTTTCTATTCCTTATTCTGACAAGTGCCTGAGTAGTTGCTTTCGACATTCATTTACAAGTACAACTACAAATAAGTTAAACTATTTTTTAACCAATAAATTTTGAGTTTCATATTATTTAGGTTTCTCCCCTTAATTTCTGAAATGTAAGTTTAATAGCATTTTGATCTCTACCATCAAATTTTTTTGTTTACTAGCGACAAAAGCTAACTGACGATACATTTTCATTTTATTTTATTAAAGAACAAAAGAAAATGGGAAGGAGAGGAAAAACATAGAAGAATAAAATAGAGGGAAAGGAGTCAATGGCATGACATGGAAGTGAGAAAGAATATCATCGTCAACTTTTTGTCAAGCATCGTTGCAGAAAAGCGAAAACAAAGATCAAAATATTATCAAACTCAATCTTTAGGTTTAAAATGTCAAGTTTGAAAATTCATAACTTACAAAAATATGATTACCAAATCCTACACTTGGAACAAAAAAGAAAATTTCTTCTATTTAAAAAAATATAATAAGTATTCGATCAAGTATTGTAGGTGGAACTGTATTTGAAAATCCAGTTTTCTACCTAAAATTAAAATCTTTCTCTAGAAGACATTTAACAACATTCTCCCAACAAAGCTTAATTTTTGGACAAGACAAATTGGTGCAGATAATAGATGTGTATGGTGCAGATAATAGATGTGTATTTATACCCTTGACAAATTTGTCTGTGGTCATGTGTATTTAAAATTTAATTTTTGTGAGCTTTGCTTCAACTGTGGTCATGTAATGATTGAAGTTGCTAAAACTTATGGGGTTCTTAAAGGGATTCAATTGGTGGAAGAAAAAGGGTTGGGTGTTGTTTGGTTGGAGATGAGTGCTAAAACCATTGTCGCCAAAGTCCAATTTTATTTTACTCACTACCAGTTCGGAGTCATTGATACCAAAGTTGTTGAACTAATTTGCTAAAAGAGAGTGCAATAGAGTGACTCATAAATATTTTGGCTCATGCTTTGTGTTTGGGGTCTTCATGTCTTTGGACTTGTGATTTTGATTGAATTATCCCTTTAATATCGACAAATAAGAAATCTGTTCGTCTTCACTTAATTACTTATAATGAATTTTTCTCTTTCCCAAAAAAAGAAGTATCGTACTATCCATATAAGTTTCCATTGTAATCAATTTATAACTATACATGTTTTGGAAAAAACTATCACATGACCACTTATTTAAAATTATGTATATAAAAATTATGACTTTAAGTTACTATTTTTTTTTTCCTTTTTTATTTTTGTTTAACAAGTTTATATAAGTGTTTTAATTTTTTTGTTTACTAATTAGGTTCATCTAGTTTTTCATTATTTTTTAAAATTATATACTATTAAAATTTTAACTTTTTAAGTATCAGTAAAGATTTGAACCTCCAATTTTGAAAGAACATGTCAATTATTTATGTTTAAATGAAAGAAAAAAATGAATGTATATATACATATACATCTATATATACACATATATGCATCTATCTATATGCACATACATATATGTACATGCTTATGCACAATCATGTATTAATGAATTTTGGGAAATTCTCAACTGATGTATTGACTATATTTTTGGCACCTTGTGCAATTTTTGAGCCAGTGGGTTTTCCTCGATCCCATTTAGATGATGATTTAAGTTAGAATATCTGGCCCTCTTTTTTCGCAGATACTCCTATCGTCTCTTCTTACTTGATAATTCAGTCCCATCAGTTCCATCATTGTCTACCTCGATGATACAAATACAAAGATGTAGCATCCCTTGGAATAACAAGCTACTACTTGGGGACTTGACCATCTGACGAACGACTCTAGAGGAGCGCTTTCACATAAGTTCTTTCTTGTAGGACAAGACATATTCTATGTTAGATGAATGAATCATAGGCAAGCAACTTGAAATTGAGGAGTGCATCTACACACAACTCCTTTCCAAGGGCTATGATCCTGAAACCCATAGGAATGTGAACTTGAGGATCCAAAACAATATGTTTTTCCCACAAGGAAGGCCACTGACAATGAACACTCACTACAAGAAAAGTCACTTTCTATGACATTTGTAAAGAAAAAAAATTGAGAGAAGAGGAGAAACAATTGTCATAATATGTGAAAATGCGCTTTTTTGGCGGGAAAAAACGTTGTTTTCGAATATTGTTTTCCATGACAGTTATTTAGTGTCATTAAAGGGTACATGTTTTTTTAATATAATTTATTAAAATAAAAAAACCTAATTTTATTAAATAAACTCAATCCCTAATTGAAGTTTCAATTTTCCCCTTCCCCTTCCTTTGGAAACACCGCGCGCTACCCTCTACTCTCTGACGGCCGACCACGGCGCTTCTGCCGACGCACCGACGCCCGTGGTTCCTCCCCCACCTTCAGCCGACCCCCACCTTCAGCCGACGCCCATCTTCAGCCGATGCCCATCTTCAGCCGACGCCCACCTTCAGCCGACTCCCACCTTCAGCCGACCCCCGATGAACACATTCAGCCGACGCCTACCTTCAGCCGATGCCAGACGAACCACCTTCAGCCGACGACCGACCAAGCGCTTCTGCCGACGCCCGCACACTCAACTTCAGCCGACGACCGACCAAGCGCTTCTGCCGACGCCCGCACACTCAACTTCAGCCGACGCCCGATGCCCTACACCCACCACGGCCGACGCACCCAGACACGGCCGACGCACCCAGTCCAGATTGCCGACGCCCAACGCACCCAGTCCAGCCTTGATCCGTGCACCCAGCCGACGCACTGAGTCGACCCGTCATCCGCGCTGCTTCGAATCTTTCGCGTACCCAGGTTCTAATCCATTTCTTTTTAACTTATATATAATATCCATCTCCAATTTCATAAGGTTCTAGAATCGATTTAATACCCAATTAAATTACAATGTAAATTTTTCTAATTGATGTAAGGATGAGTTTATAGTTTATGAAATTTGTGAATCTAATGTATAACTAATATTGATTACGAATTAGTTAAGAGGCATAGGGCGAAAATAGAGAAGACACTAGAGAACATATGTCCTAATGTTAGTTTCATGAGTGTGAAGTTTATCGATGTTGAAGCGTTTATGATGTTGGGTTATTTTAATTTGGAGTCGATAGTAGGAAACGTTATTAGTGTCCTAAATTGAGGATCTACTTTTTTAAAGTTTGTTCGGTCATTAGTTTAAAGTTTGTTGGGTCATTAGTTTAAAGTTTGTTTTGACGATCACATGCTTTCTTCAATTGCAACTATAAAAGGAGTTGTATGTTTTCCTAATAAAAAGAAGATTGCACCAAAGATATATTGGATCTTTATAGATATGAAATACTATAGTTAAGTGACTTATTGGTTAACATGATCATCACTAGTTTCATTTGAGGTGTGCATTGTGTTTGGTGTATTATTGTTAAGAAATGTTGTTAGCAAATCTTTGCATAAATTGATCTAAAAAAAACTATTGAAATATTAAGAGTTTTTCATAAAGCGAAATTGTTAAGGTTACTGTTTACTTGTAGGTTACTAAGTAACTCAATAACTTGGAAAAATTAATTCAAGACTAAAGCTAGTTTTTAAGGTGGGGAGATTATAACACACATATATAATTAATTTTCATCTGTTTATATTTTATTTTGGGCTTCTTACCATACACGAATTATGAGTTGTAAATTATCCTCAATTTAGGCTAAATTTATTATTTCCTTATTTGTTTTAATATTTATGTATATTTACCCTTGTCATACATTAATGAATCTTTGACTTGGACATGCTTCTACAATTGTCATCCATCTCTTTTGTAACCCAGGTTTGTGTAAAGGGAAATTATAGAAGATTTGGTCTTTGTAACATCTACAGAATGGACAAATCATGGATGATGGAAAATAGGATGTCTAGAGAATATGATGTAGGAGTTGAAAGTTTTATTCAATTTGGTTTGTCTCATGCCAAAGGTTCTAATTCGATAAGATGTCCATGTCTGAAATGCGGGAATCGTTTACTTAAGGATGTCTCAATAGTTCGATATCATTTGTATGCCAATGGAATTGATAAAAGTTACAAGATATGGTTCTGGCATGGTGAAGATTTGAACTCAGAGACCGTTACCAGTAAAATGGAAAATATAGGTGATGAAAAATATGAACATGACGATTTGTTTAATACAGTAAACATGTTGCAATCCGCTCATGACGAATCTTGTAATACATCCAACACATTTTATACTATGTTTGATGATGCAAAGAAACCCTTATATCCAGGATGTAAGAAATTCACTAAGTTGTCAACTCTCGTGAGACTATACAACTTAAAGGTTAGATATGGTTGGAGTAACACTAGCTTCTCCGAATTGTTGTCCATAATAAGTGATCTTGTAACGCTCCGAAAATTTAAGGTAAAATTTTTCTCGTTTTATGTAAAGTGCAAGTTGATATAATAATAATATAATATTAATTATATTATTATTATTAATATTTATTTTATTTGTTATAATATTAATATTATAATTATTATTATTAATTAATATTATAGAAATATTATTATTTTAAAACAATAAACATTATTATTACATAATATTAATTTATTATTTGTTTAATATTAATATTATTAATATATTATTATTATTACTTTATTATTATTATTATTATTAATATATATATATGTATATAATAAAAATTATTATTATTATTATTTTTTAAAACCCTAATTTTGCGCGCCGCCTCTCTCTTTTTCCCTTCCCCGATTTTCTTCTTCTTTCCTTCTCCCTTCCACGCCGCGCCACCGCCCCCGAGCCCCATCCATCTCCTCTTCTCCTCCATCCCTTCCTTCCTCGTCTCTGCATCGCCACCATCACCATCATCTCTCCTTCTTTTTTCTTCTCCTTCTTCTTCTTCTTTACAGCCCCTCACCGACGACAGCAGACGCTCGTCCGCCGCGGCCTCCATCCATTTCCGTTTCGCCTCCAACCGCCGGCAGCCGATAACTCCCTCTCTCTCTCCGTTTCTGCCACCATCGTCATCCTCTCCGTCATCAGCTCGTGTTTCCGACGCCGACAGAGCACAGAGGGAAACGCCGTCGTCGCCGGAAGGAGAAAGGGATACACGAGCCGTGGGGTGAAGCCGACCCGACCCGGTTCCAAGCCGACCCGACCCGAAACCCGTCTCCAGTCCGAGCCACACACAAATCTGAGCCGCGAGCCGAGTGAGCCGAGCCGCGAGCCGAGTGAGCCGAGCCTCGAGCCGAGCCGCGAGCCGAGTGAGCCGAGCCGCAAGTCGAGCCGAGCCGAAGCCAAGCCGAGCCGAGCCGAGACCAAGTCGAGCCGAGCCGAGCCGAGCCGAGCGCCTTCAAGCCGAGCCGAGCTCCTTGTTTCGCCAAGCCACCTAAGCCTTCCTTCCTCCGCTCCGGGTCACGGTGAGTCTTCGGTAAGGATTGTTTTCAATGAATTCCCTAATGTTGCTACATCCGATTAGAGTTTGAATATTGGAATAAGATATGGCCCCACTTTTCTCCCTTGAAGGTAGTTCAGAGTTGACACTTGAGTTCTCGGGTCTCGCGGTGGGCCTGGTTGGAGATAGCTTCCTTTCCTTGGGTAAGTCAACGGATGTCGCTTCCGACCTTTCTAAACGACTTCTACTAAAGTCATCAACTAAAACTTTCGTGTTTCGTTAGGTGGATCTGTCGAGCGTGGATTTCGATCGAGGGGCATAACCGAGTATCAGGTAAGGGTTTTCCTACTACTGGACCCGAGTCCAGGCTGAAAACGTAGTAATCCACAGGGGATTACACGTTAGTGACTGTACTGAATAACTGTATGCGTGTTGACTGTTAAGTACTGATACTATATTTTGTCTGATGTAAATATACTGTGACTGCAAATTGTGGATTGAGATTTTATGTTGATGGACCTTGAAGTTACGGTTCAGTATGTAGTAAAACACTGGTCTGGATGTGGTTCATGGAGTTTGGACGGGGAAGGACAGTGAGTCCGGTTTTTGGTTGGTTAGTCGATTGGATCTAGGGTTTTCCCTAATGGTGTGCGAATCGGTAATGCATATAGCAACTGAGGGTATAGATGTTTAAACCTATACTATCTGACTCACAAAGCCTATGGCGGGACTGTGATATGAATGCCGTTGGGATGTGATTGATGTAGACAGTTTAGTTTGGACTGAGGGGTAACGGTTAGCTTCATCTATGGGGTAGTGTGCCTTACGGATATGTGTATCCTTCGAGAGCACTAGACTGATATGTGCGTCCTTCGGGAGCACTAGACTGATATGTGCATCCTTCGGGAGCACTAGACTGATATGTGCATCCTTCGGGAGCACTAGACTGATATGTGCATCCTTCGGGAGCACTAGACTGTTATGTAGGGTACCCCCGAATAGGAAGTTAACTGTTGTCCCCTAACGGACCCAGTAGTGGGTCCCTTACTGGGTATGTTTATACTCACCCTTTCTCTTCTTTAAACTTTTCAGGTAGGGGTACAGCGAGGGGCAGACCGACGAGAGGCAGGAAGGATGCGTGAAGGCCATATGGACACGTCTGGTTTTCTTATCGCTTCCGCTATGTATTTTGTCAGAATGTTTTGATTTGTGATTTCGAACTGGTGACTTGATATTTTTATTTTGTGACTTTTTTTGATTTATTTAAATAGGGCCCGAAACTGTCTTTTGTGAGGTTTCTAATGTTTTAATGAATCGTAACTGGTCCGTTTTAAATTTTATGTTAAATGGTCGAGTTTTGGCATTTGGTAGTGACCTCAGCTTAGTCCGGAAAGTTGGGTCGTTACAGATCTCCTACCTGACAACAACGAAATACCAACTTCTTTATACGAAGCGAAGAAAACACTAGGTGCCTTAGGACTCAGTTACCAAAAAATTGATGCATATCCTAATGATTGTTGTTTGTATAGAAAAGAGTATGCAAACTCGACAAAGTGTCCTAAGAGTGGTTTGTCAAGGTGGAAGATCAATAAAAAGTCAACAAAGGAAAACAGTGGAGTTACTGCCAAGCAGATGTGGTATTTTCCAATAGTTCCAAGATTTATAAGAATGTTTAAGAACTTAGAGAATGTTAAGAACTTGCGTTGGCATGCGATGGATAGAAAAATCGATGGTATTATGAGACATCCGGCCGACACTCCATCATGAAGGTTGATAGATCACATGTGGCCAACATTTGGGTCAGAACCAAGAAATCTTCGTTTAGGTTTGTCGACTGATAAAATTAACCCATTTGGAGATTTATCGCCGAACTATAGTTGTTGGCCAGTTATTACTACAATATACAATCTTCCACCATGGTTTTGTATGAGAAGGAAACATTTGATGTTGACAATGTTAATATCAGGTCCGAAGCAACCGGGATATGATATCAACACCTATTTAGCACCCTTAATTGATGATCTCAAAATTTTATGGGAAGAAGGGGTTCGGTGTTTTGATGCGTATAAAGAAGAATATTTCACTTTGCGAGCCGTCTTATTGTGGACTATCAACGATTTTTCTGCATATGGCAATTTATGTGGGTGTACTGTCAAAGGTTTTAAGGCTTGTCCAATATGTGGAGAAGAGACTACTTCAATCAGACTACAACATGGAAAAAAAATGTATACATGGGACACAGAAAATATTTGCCAAGATATCATCCTTATAGATTACAGAAAAAGAATTTTGATGGTAAGCAAGAGCATGGAAAGCCTCCACAACCCTTGTCAGGAGAGGCCATCTACTTCAAACTCAAAGAAATGTTTTTTTCTTCTGGGAAGAAATGTGGCAAGAATAATAACGAAGGTGGCAATGACTACTGGAAAAGAAGATCAGAATTCTTCGAACTACCATATTGGAAGAACTTGCATGTACGGCATTGTCTGGACGTAATGCATATTGAGAAGAATGTATGCATGAATATAGTAGGAACATTGCTTGATTTACCAGGCAAAAGTAAAGATGGGATGAATAGTAGACTTGATCTACTAGAGATGAATATAAGACCAGAATTGGCACCAATGGTTACAGGTAATAGAACTTACATACCTGCAGCATGTTATACATTGTCAAGAGGAGAAGTATCGGTTTTGTAAGACTTTGGCTGAAATTAAAGTTCCAAAAGGATATTCATCAAATATTAGAAGTTTTGTCTCTTTGAATGACTTAAAACTTAATGGCCTTAAATCGCATGACTGTCACGTTTTAATGCAACAATTGCTTCCAATTGCAATACGTTCAATCCTACCAAGAATGTGAGATACACTATACGTAGACTGTGTTTTTTCTTCAATGCGATTTGTGCTAAAAGTTTCTCCGTATCAGAGCTTGATGCATTGCAAGAAGATATAGTTATGACTTTATGTAATCTTGAGAAGTATTTTCCACCCTCTTTTTTCACAATTATGGTTCATCTTGTGAGAGAAGTAAAACTTTGTGGTCTTGTATATTTGCGGTGGATGTACCCATTTGAAAGATACATGAAAGTGTTGAAAAGTTTTGTTCGTAATAGAAATCGACCTGAAAGATGCATTGCAGAAGCACAAGTATGTGAAGAGGCTGTTCACTTCTGTTCGAACTTCCTTTCTGGATTAGATGAAATTGGTCTTGGATCACTAAATTCAAGGGAAGAGAAACAAACCGATAGGCCGTTGTCAGCGGGAACCTATGACCGCCCTGATATGCAAGAACTGAAGCAAGCATATCTTCACATTTTACAGAACACTGAAGAAGTACATCCATATATAGAGTATGATTTCTTATCATCATACACTAACACCATTAAATTACCCTTAAGAACACATAATTTATATTTATTACCTATATTGTAGAGAACATATGAACCATCTCAAAATTGAAAACCCAAGAAGAGCAAAAAATGAACAGTGGCTACAAGTTGAACATAATCGATCATTTGGTGCATGGATACGAGATAAGGTGAATGAATACTTCAAATCATCCATGTTGTTTTATCATTATTGTTTACCAGTCCCAACATATAACTCTTTTTTTTAATAGGTGATGTGTGAATTACATGAAGGAAAGGTAGTCTCGAACACAATACGATGGCTTGCACATGGCCCCAATTGTGGTGTAATGACGTATGAAGGGTATATGGTTAACGGATGTTCTTACCACACTAAGTCTCGTGATGACCATCGAATTGTTCAAAATAGTGGGATTATGTTAGTGGCAACGACAATGCAGGTGTCTAGTGCGAAGGACAAAAATCCAGTGATTGGTGACATGTCTTTCTATGGGATCATTGAAGACATTTGGGAAGTTAGTTACAATACGTTCAATACTGTTCTTTTCAAATGCAAATGGGTTGAAAATAAGAATGGTGTTCGAATAGACGATCTTCATTTCACGTTGGTTGACCTTAGCCGAATTGGACATTCTTCAGATTTCTTCATTATTGCCACACACGGACAACAAGTCTTTTATGTCTCAGATCCTGTTGATCCAAGATGATCGATTGTTGTAAGGCCACCACAAAAAGACTTTCCGTACAAATGTGCTAATGATGACCTTGGAGATATGTTGTCGCACTACCCCCCAGTCTCAAAATGGAATTCAACAAGTGACATTGATGAAAGTGGGGATGCATACACTAGACTTGACTGTGAAAGCACATGGGTTACCACTTGACTTTCATACGTATGTAAAGTAATTAAACTCTCTTTCGATGTCCTTTTTTGGTTATGTTTAATGATAATGATGATCGTTCTTAATTTGCAGGACAATGGCAGTTGGAGATACGAACCGTACTGTTATGAAGCAAACTTATTTCATGTTGAAGACTTTTTTTACAACTTTGAACATTATTAAGTCTTTTATTTGCCATATTTGAAGTAGTATGTGTTGTATTATTGTTAGTATGAGTTAATCATGATGTTATCGTTTGAAAGAACAATTTGTTAAAGTACTATGTGTTCTATTTCGAATCTAATTTTTTTTCGTACTTTTCCATTAGTACTTTAATTATTGTTATTACTAACTGTTTCTTCTTTTACTATTAGATCAGTATCGTAGATATGGTTGATTCACAGGATGTTGCTCGACCTAAGGAAAAAGGAGAAAGTAGTACACAAAAAAGAAAACGTGGTCCAACTGAAATGAAGGAAATAACTCGTGCTAGGAGTGAGGGTCAAAAACTAGTGATTCAGTACAACGAGTTGGGTCAAGCAATTGGTCAAAATGCAACGAAACTGAAGAGTTTCATAGGAACTATTGTGCGGTTCCATGTTCCCATTATATACTCTGATTGGCCTACGGTGCCAAAGGAAATAAAGGACAAAATATTTGAACTAATAGAGTTAACAATTGCCATGAACATTTGAACTTTGGTACACTATCCATTTATTTTGCTATGTAACATGTTATGTGAATATTCTGTAGGCCGGATTTGTGGTAGACTCTCGATCAAAGAAGACTATCATCCAGAACACTGGCGTATGCTTTCGTCAATTCAAGTACAGATTGACGACAACATATGTCTTGCCATTTTTGGATGATGTTGATTTCCGCCGAATGAGTACTCTTTCATAGATCAATAACATTGGACTGAGTTTGTTGCATCTCGGTTGAAGGAAGACTTCAAAGTAAGTATAACGCTTCCTATCCTTCTTTAAATTTGAATTGCAATTTTATAGGCTTCATATGGTAATTGATTAAATTTGTATAATGAAATGTAAAGAAAAAGAGTGAAAATGGGAAGGAGAAGCGGAAGAAACATAAATACAACCACAGAACCTCTAGAAAGGGGTATGCAAATCTTATGGAGGAGTTGGTAAGCTGATTTCCTTTAAGTTGTTGTAGGATTATATGTAATTCTAAATAGCTTATTATGTTATAGTTACTCTTTTGCCACATTCTTTAACATTCGCTTCGTGTTTTAACTATAAATAGAAAGCATCGTCATCGGATCAAATTGATCGATCCATAGTTTGGAAACAAGCTAGAATGGATCGTAAGGGACAAATTCCGGATGAAGAGATGAAGGAAGTGGTGAATCTTATAGTAAGTACTTGCATTTTTTGTACTTTTTTTTTGTATAAGCAAGTACTAATTTCCATTCTTTGCAATTTTATAGGATGAACTTGTAGCGAACCAAAATACGACTAATGCTTTCGGTGAAGAGGATATTCTAACAAGGGCTTTGGGTGGTAAGGATCGTCCTGGAATACTCCGCGGTGTGGGGAAGTATGTCACAAAGAAAAAGTACTTCCATACCGCAACACAACAAAAAACAAATGAAAAAGAGGATGACAAGGCCACTTCTAAAAATACGATCGAATGGCGAAAAGAATAAAAGAGTTGGAGGAGGAATTGTTGAAAATGAAAGAGAATGATGATTGCGTAGGCAACTCAAAAGAAGAACCAGGTATGGGTTCTAAAGAAAAATCATTCATGGAAGGGGCTGAAAATGTGAACGATTTGGAAGATTTATCAAATGATTTAGAATCAGAAAAAAACATAGAGGATGTTGTTGAATTGAATGAAGACATCAAGGTATGTTTTTCTAAAGACCTTTAATCCATAAGGTTACATGTTTTATGTGTATACTGTCCTAACAATTCACTTGGATTCGTAAAGGTCGACATAGCGAAGGATGATAAGAAGGTGGAAGGTGTGACGTTAGAGAAAATGAAGGTTAGTGAATCTAAAGTAATTGATTTATTAATTAAACTTTTGTGAGGTATACATATTTGACAATGTCTTCTAAATAGGTTGGAATCCCGTGCAAGTTGGCGTTTGAAACGAAAGATCATGTCGTTGCATGGAGGACCATAATTGATTCAGATGCAGAAGGTGACAATGTTAAAGTGGCAGTAGATGTCGTGGTGGATGGAGATTGTGCAATTCCCATTCCATCAGAGCAAGGGATGTACAAAATGTCCCAGGAAGTTGGTTTACACATATTGTGGCCACGTGATCTTGTCATTACGAACAATATAAAGGTAATGAAATTTTCATTGAAGGATATACATGTCGCATTTTGTATTAACCCTAATTACAATATCTTTTGTAGATGGATTATGAGAAATTTACTAAGGATATGAGCACATTCGCACCGACACCAATTCAAAATGCTCCAGTTGCACTACGGTTCTTACTACGAATGGTTGAACATATGGGGTCAGCAATTCAAATCACCACACCACATGACGTATTTGGGGTCCGAAGAAAATGTTGCATAATGATAGAGTCGTTGAAGGATTTCACATCTATGCGACCAATAGCTACCGCTTGCCTTGATGCGTACATAATGTAAGATATGTTATTAAAGTGTTACTCTTCATAAGTTTGTTTGATATTTATCTTCTTTCAATGTATTTGTAATGTACTCGTAGGTATCTATACACACGTATGGAATCATCAAGAACTTTGAATCTATACAAGTTTGTTGATGCTGGGTCGATTAGTTGTGGAAGTTCTAAAGAAGAACGAGCCCAATTGTTGACTGCACGATTACTTGGAACAAATTACGATCAACTCTTATTGTTTCCTTACAATTCCGGGTATGTTCATAACCTAAAGTTATTGATAGGAATTGTGCTTACAGTAGTCTAAGATGTAGTATTATTGTTTGACACATATATTTAGGAATCATTGGACATTGGTTGTAATAAACCTTACGAAGGGTGCTGCCTTTTGGATAGACCATTTGAAAAACCGTATTGACCCAGATGTAACCGAAGTAGTTGAAAGGTATGTCATACTTACTTTTACCTTTACTTCCTTTTTTCTTAATGAGACAATATTTTAAGTAGTTCAAACTCCAATATTATTCTGTAGGTCGTTCAACATAATGAACAAGAAAAAACCTTCTTGAAGGGTCGTGAAGGTATGTGAATATCTATATTGCTATGGGTTGTAAATTAATCCATATTTCTAACATAGGTCAACTCATTTGTATGTGTATCTCTAGTGTCCTAAGCAATCAGGAGTAGTAGAATGTGGTTATTACGTGATGCGGTTCATGCGTGACATCATAATGTCAACGAGTACTTCTATCATACAGATAGTAAGCATAACAGTTATAAAACTAGCGTGCATATATACTTTTTTGTAAATGAAACTCATTTAGAACCACTTTATTGTCTACAGACGAAAGATTCACCTCGTGCGTACACACAGGATGACATTGATTGTATAAGGTCTGAGTGGGCTGAGTTAGTAAGGAAGCACGTACATTGTGCTTAGGATAAGATATTTTGTTACACATTTTGTCACATATTTTGTCATATACTTTGCACATATTTTGTCACATATTTTGTCATATATTTTGTCATATATTTTTGTGTTCGAGCTACCATGGAAAATACAGTGCTGGAGGAAAATACAACTGTCATGTTCAATATCAATGAGGTAAGGTTATCTTAGAATGTATTAAAATGCAATTTTTTAAGTTCATCAAATTATCTCCATTGATTTAGTATCTCCTTTTGTACTTTGTTCTAGTTATCTTAGCGTGTTGTTGATCTTGAAGTGTGTTGTTGATCTTGAAGTGTGTATGTAATTATTGCTGAAGTGTGTTGTTCATAAGTGTTGTTGATCGTGAAGTGTGTATGTAATTATTGTTGAAGTGTGTTGTTGATAAAAGAGTGTTGTTGATCTTGAAGTGTGTATGTAATTATTGTTGAAGTGTGTTGTTGATAAAAGAGTGTTGTAGATAAAGAAGTGTTGTTGATCTTGAAGTGTGTATATAATTATTGTTGAAGTATGTTGTTGATAAAAGAGTGTTGTAGATAAAGAAGTGTTGTTGATCTTGAAGTGTGTATGTAATTATTGTTGAAGTGCGTTGTTGATAAAAGAGTGTTGTACATAAAGAAGTGTTGTTGATCTTGAAGTGTGTATGTAATTATTGTTGAAGTGTGTTGTTGATAAAAGAGTGTTGTAGATAAAGAAGTGTTGTTGATCTTGAAGTGTGTATGTAATTATTGTTGAAGTGTGTTGTTGATAAAAGAGTGTTGTAGATAAAGAAGTGTTGTTGATCTTAAAGTGTGTATGTAATTATTGTTGAAGTGTGTTGTTGATAAAAAAGTGTTGTAGATAAAGAAGTGTTGTTGATCTTGAAGTGTTTGTTGATCTTGAAGTGTTGTTGATGTTGAAGTGTGTTCTTTTTGGTTTTGCTAGGTTGACAAAGGTCTTAACAAGGCAAAAGGGAATCCTATGGCATTCTATAAGGTATGTACTCAATCATGTTATGGTTGAATAGGCAAACATATTTGAAGTGTGTATGTGTTCTATGTTGTTGAAGTGTGTTGTTCATCATGAAGTGAATGTGATGTGTTTATGTGGGTGAATGTGTTGTCTTGTTGAATTATTTTGTTTCCTTTTCTTTTCTTATTAGGTTTTGCCACAATCCATTAAAGCAATGAAACCATGGATACGCCAATTAGTTGATGTATAGCCTTTTTTATAGGTTTGGTAGGAAATTTTTTTGTTTAAATGTAATTATTTAAAATAGTTTGTTCGTACCAAAAAACATTTGTACTAACAATTAAAGCAATATTAGTAAGTGTTTATTTCTATTAAAGCGTTCACCTTTTTTTCATTTGTTATTGTATTGGTATGTAATGGTATGTGTAATGGAAGGGCGACAACAAATACATAATTCAATAAGAAATAGGGCTTTTGAAAAAAGTGACTAAAAACACAACTATGACATTTAAAGTGAAAAATAAAACTGTCATCGAAAAGGTTTTATTGACAGTTAATAAAAGTCATGGTAAGTAAAATGATGACAGTTAAAAAGTGTCATAAATGATAAATAATGACATTTAATATCAGTCATAGAATATTAACAATGACAGTTATCTTCCGTCATAAAATGTCAACTATGACAGTTATAAGCTGTTATAAAATATAAACAATGATAGCAATTAACTGTCGCCGAAAATATAATAATAACAGTTATACTCTGTCATAAAATTTAAACTGTGATAGTTGTTAACTGTCATCGTAACTAAATAATGACAGTTATAATCAGTCATTAAAAAAATTCTTTCGTGACAGGTATTATATGTCATTGAAACAACATTTCGTGACAGTTTATACAACTATCATAAAATACTTTCCATGACTGCCGCATCAATGACTGCAAAAAACTGTCACGAAAACCTTTAATGACAGCATTTAACTGTCATTGTAGGCCCTTTTTCTACTAGTGACTTATTCAACGTACCTAAAACATATAAAAAGTGGGGTAAACTACCTTATGCTACCTCTTTTTTCCTAGATTCCCTAGTTCCAATGTCCTTTTTATTGTTAAACTCTACTTGATACTTTCCCTTTAAATTCCTTCTATCCTTCCCTTCTCACGTCACTCTGTCTATAGAGCAAAGTCATCTCAATGCCATCGTTCAACCTAAAGACATCTCATTCGAAGTGGAATGCCTCTCTAATGAGCTCTTTTTGACAGCAAGTCTTGGATATTCTATCCTCTCATACATCCTTCCAACAATACGTTCAATAGCATAACATAAGGCTTCGCTACCTGATTTCTCAACCATTCTATAAAAAAAACTAAAAAGTAATAACTATCGATTCTTCATAATCCAAGACTAGCTCTCATATTATTCCTCATTAACCTTGGCTACACAATCAATCATTTCATACGTCATGTTGCTTGGTTTTTCAACAAAACTGGTATCCCTTAAGGAGTTGAAAAGAACATATACCAGAAAAGAGGAAATTTGGCTTGAGAGACAGAATAGAAGACAAATTTGTGAATTTGTTGTTGTTGGGTTGGGTTGGTTCAGAAGAAGTTATTATTGAAGGTAGATGGTTTTCTAATGATTCATCAATCCTTCCCCACCACATACCCGAAAAGGATTAGTTTTGTGAACATTATGTTTAGAGCCACAATCTCCTAAGTTTTATTTACTATGTTTCATTTTTATGTCACTGATTGAGTGTGTTACTCAAGTTATTTATCTTTAAAGCTTTATATTTTTCATCAGTTAGGTGGTGAAGTTTTTTATTTCCCATTTGTCTTTCTTTTTAGATTCCTCTCTCTCAAGAAAATACAAATAAAAGTAAGAACAAATCAGGGAAGAAGAAGATGAATGAGCTAACAACGAAATTTCTAATTTCTCATTTGTCTCTCTTCTTCTTCAACTCCAATTACCTGATTAAATGTTTGGACAAAGGCACATGTGAAGCAATTTTACGATATTGAGGTATGAACCAATGCTTTGTTATGTCAAATGCTTTGTTTACTGTTGAGTACTGATTTCTTCAGCTAAATGACTTGTTTAATGAACTATGTTTAGACGCCATTTGTTTAAATCTCTTGTTAGGTTGTTGCTATTTGAGTAGTGGGATTTAGTTGAAGTAGTTGTGTCTCATGCCTTCCCCCGACTTTTGAATAGTTTACTATGATCGACAGATATTCCTACTCTAATACTAAATTCCCCACAGGTAAATTCATTGGTAATTTTTTTATTCCTTTATTATTTTAAATTTATTATTGTTTGAGATTTTTCTAACCATATTATTGTTAAAAAAGAGTGACCAACACTCCCCAAAGTGTTTGCTGCTAAGTTGGTTGGTTCAGAAGAAGTCATTATTGAAGGTAGATGGTTTTCCAATGATCCATCAATTCTTGTCCACCATGTACCTCTTGGCCCGAATGTAGTTCGTGTGTGGGTTGATACAGTAAAAATACCAAAATTCCTTCTTATGGAGGCCTACCTCTGACATTATTGTTATTGACGTTGTTGGCACTACTATAGCATGACCAATGGATAAAGTCAAACTATACAAGAAAGTTTATTTACTTTGTGAATTAGGTATTTATTTAGTTCATTAACTAATTTATTGTTAGAGTTAGATAATGATATTTCTTTTTAATTTTTATTATGTGATTGATATGTGGAAAAAGCATTGGAGCAACATATATGTATGTGGGAGAATTTTGGTATAGCTACAATTTAAACATCATTTTTTATCCTATCAAATTTTTGGGATTATATATATGGAGTCATTTTATTTGACTTAGAATTTACAACTTGTTCTAATAGTTAAGAACTTTGTTGGAACATAGTGGATTATTTCCAGCCTTTGGAATGAATATAATGTTTTTTTTTGTATGTTATAAATTTGAATATTTTGGTTATAATTATGATTGTAGATTTGGATGAATATGAATTACACCTTTTTAATATGTCAAACGACTTGATGTATAAATATCCATATGATTATAATTTGATTTTACAATAATAATATTTGGTAAACAAATTGTAAAATAAAACAAATTGTTATTGGATAGGTGCTATTAGATCAATTATACTTATGTTTGTATTATTACAAAAAAAAAAGCTATAGAAGATCTATCAACATTAATGCTAAGAAAAATGAGCATTTACAATTTTTTCATTCCAATAACTAATGCTAAGAAAAATAAAAGACTTTCAATAACATATCTAAAATCGCTATAGTCTTTTATAATGTTTTTTTAATTGTTATAAAAACTTTTTGATGTTACTTTTTCTATACCATAAAACGTTTCCATAACATTGAATTAAAGCTATTATATATCAACTTTGTATATTGTTATTAATAGCTCCACAAAAACCACTATAGAAAGTCAAGGACTTTTTGCTATGACAACATTCATAAAACGCTACAAAAAATATTTTATAGCGTTTTTTAAATGTTATTAAAAAAAGCTATTGAAACGTTTTGATAACGCTTTCCGAATGCAATAGAAAAGGCAGAAATAGTCTTTTATAGCATTTTTCCAATGTTATTAAAAAAGTTATTGAAACATTTTATAGCGCTTTTCCAACGCAATAAAAAATGCTATCAAAATTTCAATAGTATTTTTTTCAACGTTATAAAAAGACTTTATAGTATCGTATATGTTCTATTGTTTTGCATAGCGTGGTAAAAACGCTATGGAAAGTCACAGACTTTCAATAACATGAACTTTGACAGCATTTTGAAAATGCTATATAAAAAAACAATGATAGCGTTGTTTGATGCTATCGTAACTGATATTTCTTGCGGTTAATAGCCTTTTAACATATTTGTGTATATATATGAATTAAAGAAAAATAAATATTTTACATTCAATGTTCACACTTTTTATACTTAGTGAAAACAACTCGTGCATATGTATGGCGGACTTGTAAAATGGTAATTGATGATACGTTTCTCCAACCTAGCAATACGTCAAAAGTAAATGCATCAAAATACTATTTAAAAAAACTCATAAGAATATCATTGTTGCTTGCATGAGCATATGTTAAAATTTGTAGGTGTTAGTTTAAAAAATTTTAAATATTGAAATTTGTAAAGACAGTACTTAAAACCATAACCAGTCCACGACAACCATATTTTGTTTTAAATAAAGCTTTACTTAATGTATATTGTAATTTGAAACTTCAAAATTAAATATTAAAATACAAAAATCGATAATGTGAGAGGGGCATGTGTTCTCAGTGGCCCCTATATAAATTCATTGCTTGTTTTCAATGGCTTCTTCTATATGAATCATTTGGATTGTTCTCCTTATCCTTATAACAAGTGTTTTGTGTGTGTATTTTTTTTTTTTTTTTTTTTTTTTTGCCTTGACATAGAGTGATGATGTCCCTCTCTCTTTAAGCAATACAATGCATTTGCAAAAAAAAAAAAAAAAAAAAAAAATCGAGAAAAGAAATAGAGCATATGTTGACATAATCTCTCCACTCCGAAATTATGAAGCTAAAAATTTATTAACTTTTTTTATTATAAAAATAAATTTTTTTTAAAAAATGTAAATTAGTAAGTATAATTTTAATTTAGTTTTAAATAAATAAACATGTTTATTATTTGGGGAGTTTTAAAGATTAATTTAAAAAACAAGCTATTTATCCTTCACACAAAAATCAAGTTTGGAAAAATTTATCTATTTAATTAAATTGACCATATTTTGAAGTTTATTTTCTTTATTTCGTAATTTTATGCTATAATAAAATATTAATTTATTTAATAAAATTATTTTAAATGATAAGATCAAATAAAAATATTTATGAAATATAATAAAAATCGAAGTTTTATCAGTAATTAATACCAATAGATGTGTATGGTGACAAAAAGTCTGGAATTCAAATTCCAACCACAATTTATAGTTAAAACTTAAAAGAAATCATATTTGAGTGTGTCCCTTCCCATATTAAAACCGTGAGAAAGTGGAAACGTGGATGGAAGTTTCCAACACATAAATTCTATTTTTTAATTTGTTTATTTTTTCATAATATAAAATTAAAATAATATTATTTTCTTTTATTTGGTAAATCTTCAATTTTGGAAATCAAGCCGCGTGGAGTTGCTTGAGCCGGCGGACGAGGGAGTCCGGTGAACAATGGCGACGCTGACGCCACCTACCTTAACCTTCCGAATTTGTTCTCACACTGCCTTAAATGGCCGAATTGCCTTTCACTTTCCTCGTTCTTTGACCTCCTCGTTCAATCATCGTCTTCGTCTTCCACTTTCCATGGCTGCGTCAACGGACTCCACTTCTCAGGTACTTCCTTCTCTCTCTTTTTTCCAGCAATCAATTCCCTCTTTTATTTCTTGTTTCTTGTTGATTTCATTTCCGCGGGAACAAATTTGAATCATAGGCAATAGATTTACCGTCTTTCCTTTTGTTTTCGTTTTTGTTATTAGGCTCCGTCTGGCTATGCTAATAGCGACGACATTGATGTATCGAAGTTGATTCAAGCTCATCAGGTACTTCTTTCTTTTAATATTATCCTTGATGTTTCGTCAGTGGTAGTTTGATTATGCTTATATTTTCAATCTCGAGATTGGAAGATTGTGCGGAGTTATTTGTTGTGTTTTGTGAGTTTATAAAGTTATTGCTGAATGTGAATGATGATGTTTTAGGAAAAGGCGGCTCGGCTTTCGCCAGCTGAAGAGATTCGAACATTGCTGGATCAGAGTGTGCGCGGGACGCTCTCCACCTTTTCCCGGGTTTTCACTCTCTTTTGATCTTTAACCCTGTTGTCTTTATTGACTTTGGAATTTGCTGCATAATTATGAACTTGTGACTGAGACTGCTTGTGTAGATCTGATTTCTCCATTAATCATTTGCATTTTGGTTGGTTTTTTAGGTTCTTAGTAATATGGTATGCACCTTTGCAGAGCTTTGAAGGTTATCCGTCTGGATCTTTTGTCGACTTTGCATGCGATGCTGATGGTACACCTATACTTGCTGTGAGCAGTCTAGCAGAGCACGCTAAGGTATCGTTCATCTTTATGCGCCTAGTCCAGAATTTTGGGGGTAGCAATTGAAAATTTTATGTGTCAAGTAATTGTTAATCATTTGTAAGTTTGGTGTTTCTTTTCTTTGTAGAACTTGGAAACTAATCCGAAATGCTCATTGCTTGTGGCAAAAGAACCCGAGGATAGGGGAACTTTAGTGGTCACTCTTCATGGTGATGCTGTGGCTGTAAGATATTTAGCTTATGTTCACTATTTATTTCTTCTTTTCATGTGTCAGTCTATCTCTTTGCTTGTATTCAATCATCAGAAATGCATAGATATGTGTCTTGTTCTTGTGTCTTACAGGATAAGTTTTATTGTGGATGATGTTATGGCATGACAACCTGAATTATGCTCTTCACAATTTAGGTTTCTGAAGAGGATAGACCTGCTGTTCGTGCTGCATATTTGTCCAAGCATCCAAATGCATTTTGGGTAGTAACCAATTCTCAGAGTACTTATGTTTATCATTGAAGTTTTTTTCCATTTATGCATCAAAGATGAGTAAATATTTCCTCCCTGTGTGAAGGTTGACTTTGGCGACTTCAACTTTGTGTATATCAAACCAAGAGTGATACGATACGTGTCCGGGATTGCAACAGCTTCTTTGGGTTCAGGAGGTTTGTGTACACAGATGGTCTTTTCTTGAGATTTCCCTTTTCGTTTGCTTTTGTTCATAAAGCTTTGGTCATATCTTATTTCATAAACAAAACAAAGAGGGAACTTGAAGCTGGTTTTTCACCGTCTGCTTAACTCTAAACTGTCTTATTCTTTATATTAGGCTTATTCTTGTCAAGCTGACTTCTTAATTTTTTTACCTTTTTATCCAAGAACTAAGCGGTGAAGAGTACATGGCAGCACAAGTTGATCCAATAGCTCAATTTGCAAAGCCTGTTACGGTGATAACATAATCTTAAGATCTTGCTTATTATTTGAACATATTTTAACTGTGAATAATCTATTTTCTGAATCAGTTTTTTTTCCTCTTAATCTTTAGTCTCACATGAATAGAGATCATGCTGAAGATACAAAGAACATTGTGAGACACTGGACATCCATTCCGGTAAAATCAATATGTTCTAGATAAATGTTTTATATAATTCATCTTTATGTGGAATGACTTAATATTTTATTGGTTTAGTTTTTTTAATCAGATTCTGGGCTATATGATGGGGGGTGAGTGCTGGGTCTAAATTGGACGAAGTACTTGGGTAGCTTTTGTGAATAATTTATACCCCCGATATACTTTTATATCGGTTTTAAGATTTTAACCATTTCAATTTTAGTAACGACTCCATAGCTACAAAATAACTATTACTTCACTTGGTGTAAGTGTTTGACCCTTATTCCATGACCATCACCATAGCTTTTTTACACTCCTTTCCATTTTCAATTGGAAAGGCCTTTTGTAGTTTTCTCACTAGGATCTCTCCTTCTTTTGTAATTTCTGTTAGAATTAGTGTGGGCGTGGCCCATGGAAGGATTTGCTCTAATTTCCTTTCTTTTTTTATTTTTTTATCATAATTAAGCTTGTTGTCTATTTATTTCCCCTTTGTATCTTTTGTTAATATGATAAATTAATAAGAAAGTTGTATCGTGGTTTTTTCTCTTGGTATTCGGGTTTCCACGTAATTTGGTGTCTATTTTCTTTATCGCTTTTAACATGGTACCAGAACGAGGTAAAGATGAAACCCTATACATGATTATAGATGAAACCCAAACAGAGACAGATGAGACAGCCGCCACTGCTACTGGGATCAACGTCGCCGTCGCTGCTGCAGTGGATGCTGCCGTTGCTGCCGCCGCCATGAAAAAGCTGCTCCACTAGCTTTAGAAGACACCAACGATCACAATGGGCCGACCCTTGGAGTTAGTCGCCTAGCCTAGTGGAGGAAACTAGCCACATGCGTCGCAGCTGTCTGCCCATGCGTCGTCATCCAACTCCTCCGCCGTTCAGCCAGCTTACTCCCACCTGTTTTCCCAAGTCCAGCCGTAGTACCCTTTTGGTCAGCTGCACATCCATGTGCCGCTGGTGCCCTCGGATTACAGACTGCCATCGTTTCACGCACCACTGCCCTTTGATTCTTTACAGTAGCCGCACATCCATGGTACTAGGGTCGACCAACTCCATAATAAATTAGGGTTTGAAGTTGGTGAATCTTCGGCACAATCCAAACCAACCAACTTGTCGATGTATTCCAAGAATTTGGTAACTTACCTCCTTACCTTGTCCTCAAATTATATAACTATTTCTCTCGCACCATTTATTGGTGCTTCTCCAGGGGAGAAGCTGAATGGCCAGAACTACTTTTCCTGGTCTCAGTAAAAATGTTTCTTGAGGGACGTCACCAATTTGGTTTTAACCAGACCAATTTCACCCCTCGGGCCCAGGCGTGTATGTTTGTTGGGTATCTTCTTCATCATCGGAGCTATAAATGTTTCCATCCTCCTTCCCGTAAATACTTTGTCACAATGGATGTCACCTTTCGTGAGGATCGGCCTTTCTTTCCTGTTAGCCACCTTCAGGGGGAGAGTGTGAGTGAAGAATCTAACTATCACTTCGAGTCTACCAGTCTTACCCCTATTACCTTACCTGACCTAGTCCTCATCCCATGGTCCTACCTACGAACCAAATTCCCTAGAAAACTTACTATAGGAGGAATCTTAGAAAGGAAATTGGGTTCCTATTGATCTTCCAACTCCGAACCAGGACTCTGACCTTCATGCGATCAAGGTATGACTAATCTTATTGACTCATATGTTGATAGTAAGATGAGTGAAAATGACAAGTCTGATATTGGTGTTCTTGAAAATATGGGAGAAAATAACAGTATTGATGAGACTAAGGTCAGAGTAGAAACTGATGGTAATGAGGCTGAACAGAACCATTCAGGTAATCTTGATGAGTATGATTTGTCTCTTCACATCCCTATTGCGTTGAGAAAAGATACTAGGTTCTGCACGAAACACCTTATTTGTAACTATTTTTCTTATGAGTCTTTCTCCACAGTTCAGAGCCTTCACAGTCAATTGGCTCCACTGTGATACCTAAAAAATATTCACATTGCTTTAGAGTGTCTTGAGTGGAAAACTTCTGTTATGGAAGAGATGAGAGCTCTTGGAAAGAATAAGACTTGGGAGATTTGTAATCTCCCTAAGGAACATAAAACTATGGGATGTAAATAAGCGTTCACGGTCAAATACAACGCATTATTAACATCAAGGTCAGGTTAGTTGCAAAAGGGTATACTTAGACCTATGGTGTCAATTTTTCTAAAACTTTTTCTCTAGTTGCAAAACTAAATTCCATTAGAGTCTTGCTATATGTTGCTGTGAACTTCAGAATCCTTGTATGGGCTAAACTTCAGAATCCTTGTATGGGTTTGTAAACTTCAGAATCCTTGTATGGGCTAAAACAATCACTAAGAGTATGGTTTGATAAGTTTAGTACCTATGTCAAGTCCCAAGGGTATAGTCAAGGGCACTCATTTCACACCTTGTTTACAAAAGTCTCCAAGAATAGGAAGATCGTTGTGTTGATTGTTTATGTAGATGACATTGTTTTATTTGAGAATGACACCACGAAAATCATCCGACTGAGAAAGAAGATGGGTGATAAATTTGAAATTAAAGACTTGGGGAATTTGAAGTATTTCCTTGGGTGGAGGTAGCTAGATCAAGAGAAGGTATCTCCGTATCTGAGAGGAAGTATATGTTTGATTTGTTGACTGAGATAGGTATGTTGGGATGTCATCCTGCTATTACTCCTATTGAATTCAATTGTAAACTAGGAAATTTAGGTGAAAAAGTTCCGATTGAGAATGAAAAATATTGGTGCCTTGTGGAAAAGTTAATTTACTAGTCACAAACTAGACCAGATATCTCATATGATGTGACTACCGTTAGCCAGTTTGTGCAGGCTCTTGATGAGGAGCACATGAAGGCAATTAATAGAATCCTGAGGTACTTAAAAACAACTCTAGGTAATGTCCAGGAAGACCGACGAAGAGCTATTGAGGCCTATACTGATTCTAATTGGGCAGGGTCCATTGTTGACAGAAAATTCACCTTCGGCTATTGTACCTTTGTACGGGGCATTCTCATAACATGGAGGAGTAAGAAGCAAGGGGTTGTGGCCAGAAAAAGTTTTATCTGACGTTCATGAGATGCTGATAAAATTATTCTATGGTAATAAGACAACTATTAGCGTCACCAAAAATTTAGTTCAACCTGATAAAATTGAACACTTGAAGATCCGTCAACACTTCATTAAAGAAAGACTGGATAATGGTAGCATATGCATTTCGTACATCCCCTCGAGCCAACTAGTTGCTAATGTTCTTACCAAGGGACTTCTCAGACGAAGCTTTGACTCATGTGCTAGCAAGTTAAGTCTCATTGACATCTACGTCACCAACTCGAGGGGAGTGTTAAAATTAGTGGGTTTGGCCTAATGAAGAATTTACCCTAATTTCCTCTCTTTTTTATCATAAGCTTGTTGTCTGTTTATTTTCCCCTTTGTATCTTTTGTTATAATATGAGAAATTAATAAGAAAGATAGATCTTGGTTTTTCTTCCGGTTCGGGTTTCCACGTAACTCGAGGTTTGTTTTAACACTTTCATACCATGAATGAAATTGTATCTTATCAAATGTATAGTTTTTTCAAGGAGAGAGAGAGAGAGAGAGATAGGATGCCCCACCTATTAGAGTAATTGAGTAGTTAAGTATTTTACTAAATTACCCTTACTCATCTTAAAGTAGTTAGTTTGTTACGGGTTTGTTATAAGTGTAGTCTATAAATAACCACACCTGTATTGATTATCATTATGAATGAGAATATTCAGTTTCTCAAAATACTAGTTTTATAACCACCATGCACTTTTTCTGATGCGTTTTCAGTATATAATTAATATGTACATATATTGATGAAGGATCCTGTGGGACTGTGCTACTATTCTATCTGCAGGTTGATTCTGCCATCATGCTGGATTTGGATAGCCTTGGTTTTAATGTTAAGGTATTGGTACTATTAATTAAATTATTTATTAGATCTTGTTGCCTTGTATTATTTCACAAAAAGTTAATTATCTTAAGTTCTCTAATTCTTTGCTAAAATATATCGGAACATGTTAGGGTAATTAGTGATTTATTTCGTCAAAAGCTTACGTGTTAGGTTAGCAATAGTCGGCTCATACCTGATCATGGTATTGTGGACCATTAATCTTGACCGGAGGAAATGGCAATATGGATAATTGAACGCGGACTCCGGCATTTATGCTAATGTTATATGGAATGTATTTACTTCCAATCTATCGAGCTATTAAATTAAGATTTGCCGATGATATATGCTTTACAAAGGGTGTATTGACTTCAGTTCTACTTTCTCAAGGACATATCTTCTTTTGTTTGTACAACATCCTTAATTTCCTTTCTTTTTTTGTTCATTTAGGCTGATTATCGAGGGACTTCATTTAAGCTTCGTGTGCCTTTTCCAAGAAGAGCAGAAAATAGAAAGTAAGACTTCTTATACTTGAATTGCTAGTTTTGTTGATCAGTTGCTTCTATTGAAATAACTGTTTCTTTTTATTCTAGGGAATATTCGATTTTATCAGGTTCAATCCTAAACTCAATTAGTGAAATTCAAAACCTACCCAAGGCCAAGTTAGGAAATTAATAAAAAACCAAACAATCAATCGTCCATAATCTTACTCCAAAAACACTTAATCCCAACACAAAAACACCCTACATTCAACTATAAATTATGATTTAAAAAGTAGAAATAATGATGGAACTCAGAGCCAAAATGCTCATACCTAATAAAGTAAAATAAAGGCACAATTCCAGTTTAAATCCATAATAGTAAGCCCTGCTTGGTCAAAGTCGCAAGAACGCTGTCATCTAGCCATACATCTTTTAAGGGATGAAATTCAACCAATAAAAGGTTTTAATATAAAAGCAAGTAGAAGAGATTTTTGTAGACTTAATTTTCAAAAAAAAAAACAAAATATAAAATGGTTACCAATATAGACATTTGTTTTGGTTTTTGAAAATAAAGGCTATTTCCACTTCCAATGGCATGCATTTGAAATCTTAGCCAAATTTTTTTTAAAAAACAAGTTTTTAAAATACTTTTTTTAGTTTTCAAATTTTGACTTGGTTTTAAAACACCCCTGAATGTAGTATAACCAAGGAATGAAAATGGGGTTTGTTGGGTTAATTTTCAAAAACAAAAAACCAAATGATTACCAAATGGATTAAAAAACGTCATGCACATCTCATCAATTTGAATATTTAAGCCCTTTTCTCGGCTGCATTTCTGATCACTTTTTTTCTTCCTCCTTTTTAGGGATGTCAAGACTCTTGTGGTGGAAATGCTAGAAGCTGCTAAGCCTCAAGTTTAACCATTTTCGCAGGAAGATGACCAATTAATTACTTGTTCTCTGTCTAATTCTTATATTAAATTTCTCACAACTCTAATTTCCTGAGATTGCTCTTGAGATCTTTAAGTATTAACATTGCTTCTCATAAAATAGTTTTCAAGTTATACATGGTATCTGAAAAACAAGCCATACGTGTAAATCTGATTACAATGTTAAATGATCACTTGTAAATTTATTTCACTTTTCTGAATGATTTGGCAGGATATAGATTTCAAGGACCACGGTGATCATACAAATGTAAGGATTTTCTTTTAAGGGGGCTATCATTTTTTTGATACATATTTCTTTTACTTAATTCTCGTAAATTTAATCTTCTCCAGAAAGTTGGATACTGATTAAACTAATAGTTATCGTTTAAAGTTGAGCATATTTTCAATTTTCTTTTATATCTGTGAGTTTAGTCTCTGAACAAACTTTATGTTCAATAAGCATGCCCATAAGCTTTGTGTAAAAGAAATCTTTGTACTTAAAAAGTATATCCTTGAGCTTTCAATTTGTGTCCGATAAGTCTTGAAGGTATGAAATAGGTTCTTGACTTAGAGAAGTTGAATGGCTTATTAAACGTTTTAAAAGTTCAAAATTGAAAGTTTAGTTAATATAAAAACACTTTTTCTAAGTTCAGAAACAAAGATACAAACTTGAAAGTTGTTGAGAGACCAAAGTTATAATTAAACCAACCAAATAATATTAAAGTCTACATATAATATACATATATTTAAAAGAAAATTATGTTATCTGGTTTAGTGAAATTAAAGTGCCTAAAAACATATTGAACTGACGTGAATTTGTCATTTGTCAATCATTTGAGAGTCAAATGCAAACTAACATTGTTTAGGCGACTTCCTATCAGGATGCATCATTTCCATTGGAGTTATTTGAGCTATTTTATTCAGTTGGTTGGGGAGGGTTCTCTTTGCATCACTACTACTTATTCTTTTAATCATCCCGCTTGTATTCTTTTTAGTTGCAATTTTGGAATTCAAGATTGTTTGAGTCATCTCGTGGACTTCTATCATCTAAAGTTTTTCTTTTCTTTTCTACGTACAATCAAAGAAAATGAAAAGAACTTCAATGTGTAAAAAAGATAAAAGAGAATAGTAAAAGTCGGAACACAAGAGAGTTCTTCGAGCCACATGACCAAGTGTAAAATGTTGAGCATGAATAGTTAAGTCGTGAGCGATAGAATGATTAGACCAAAAGAAGTTTGATATAACCACATAGATGAATATATCTAGTAGTGTTGACAAAATTTTAAACCTTATTCACAAATCTAGAATTTTCAACCAAAAAACTCCAAAGAATTTAGTAGTCAATATCAATCTAAAGGAGAGAATTGTCAACTTCAAGAGCTTTAGTAAAATATATGACAATGTTTTCCTAAGCTCCAAATAACTCGCTAAAGAAAAATGACTCCATATGAGTTGTTATATCATCATCCGAATCTTGAACAATGGTTTTGGTATTCACTCCACCATTAAAAAATGTGGTATTAGAGATCTTAAAGAAGGGACTACTAACAAGTGAGGGGTCTCCTCAATGTAACCATGAGGGAGTTAAAAGAGCAAGAGCTAACTTAGACCGTCAATAAATGGTTATAACTTAAGTCTCTGAGTTTGGTTTACATAATATAAGTCAAATTTTTTTTACATACATTTCACACATATGTGATAGGAAGTAAGTGCATGTTAGATGCCAAAACCAATTACAACTACTTGATCTAAAATTTTGAGAATTAGAATAATCACCACTACACATAGATATTTTTTTTTAACAGACATCTAGCCTTATGACGCATCTCGTCAACAAAAAGGTGACATAAAAATTATCAACAAAATGGTCAAGGTGTATCTAAAATTCTTTTCTCCATTGCTTCTTTTATAGATAGTATAGATCACTATAAACCTTCGGTATAATGAATTGATCTCTCCTTCCAACTTTTGGGAGAGAGAAAAAGAAAAGTACAAGAAGAGAGAGAAAATGAAAGAAAAAATGTTTTTATTTTGTGGTTACCGAGTAATTTCCTAATGGATGGCACTCCAAAGGAAGGGTAATATGGTAGTTTCACTTATTACGAACTAGGCCCAGCCCATTTTTAACACTCAGGCCCGATTCAGAAAAGCCCAAACCCTAAAAACCCTAAATCAAATGTCGCTATTAAATTGTTCCCGCCCCCATTCTTTAATCGCTGTGGATTCACCTAAAAAATTCCTAATCAAATAACCAATTTTATCTCTTTTTCTCTCGCGTTTTGTATTTTCATTGCAATTCCTGCAAGATCTTTCTTTCTTCTAGTGTTGCTAATGGTATTCGTTTTTTAGATTTGGGGGAAAGGAAAAAATGAAACTGGTAATGCACTTGGTTTCTGCATAGCCTTTCGAATAACCAGAAGGTGCTAATTATTTTTCCACACCGTTTGGTTCAGACAAAGGCTTATATCAATTGATCGGATTATAATATTATTCCGTCGCCGAATCCGTTTGAGGGAGTCGAACGCTTTTTCCTTTCGTTCCTCTCCTAGATAGATTCGGACATTTCTCTGCCTACCCCCATATCTTTTGTAGTTTATTCGTTCTTTTTAGCTCTTTTGATAAGGCATCTGATCTGGGTTTTTGTTAGCTTTTTCGAAAATTGGATGTTCTTTTTTTTCTTCTTCTTTTTAAGTGAATCTGGGAGTGTTGGATGTAGGTTTAGATGCTGTTGCGAATTTTTAAGGCTAAATAGTGATTAAACAAAGCTTTGTAGATTAGTGAAAATGATATTCTGTAATTGGATTTTGATTTAGGGATTTAATCGTTTTTGGCAATCTGATTGTGAAATATGGGGTTGATTACGTAAAGGGTTTGCATTGTTTGATGTTTAAGACAATGTATTTTGTCAATAATACAAATGGCGAAGCTATGGTGTATTGACAAATTAAGTTTGATATTTTGTGAATAGTTCAAATCCCACCATTGATCTATCACTTTCTGAAGTGGGTCATGACTCATGAATCTCTTTCCCTTTCATTGGACTCCTGACTTTTCCCCTTAAGTTTCTCCTCTATTGAATTATTTGATCTGATCGATTTTGCATTATTGTTTACTGTTCTAATCTAGAAAAAGAAATAGAGAGGGAATTCTATTTTAGATTTTGCTTATTCTATTATTTAGTGGGTCACTCTCTCAATTCAGTTTCATTATTTTGGCCTGAACTTGGGTTCTTCTATTGTTTTGCCTTGTATGTAAGCAACATTAATTAGTGGGAGAATAGGGTAAGTTTGTTTGAACACTCAAGAACAACGCATAAACAAAATGGGCCAAGGAATAACAAAAAATGCATCTTTCTTGTTTGGTAGCTAAGCTCAACTTGGCAGTCATTTAATTCTTTCCCAGGGGCAAATGCCTTTATGTTTAAGAGAATCTCTGGTCCTGTAATATGCTCTCTTCTCGGTTCTAAAAGATTGAAATTGCTCTTTTGATTGTGTGTTAGCCAGGAATCTAAGGAAAAAAAGGCTTCGGAGGGTTTGAAGGTAAATTAAGATTCACACATCTAAACAAGATGGTCAAAACTATGATAAAAGCAACATCGTTCTTTCCTGGTTGCTAATTTGATTATCTTTCACACGGCAAGTACCTTTGTGTCCAAGAGAATCTCTATTCTTTTTGGTTCTAAAAGATAAAAGATGGAAATTGCTCATTTTATTGTGGTGTTTCCAGTCAGTCAGGAATCAAAGAAAAAGGGTTTAGAAGGGTTTGAAGGTAAATTAAGATTCAAGGCATTCTTTAATGCTAAAGACTTGCAAGTCTTTTTAAAATATCTCAAAACTTTTAACGTTTAAGTATTATTTTTTAATGCTGAAGACTCTTTTGTTGGTTACATTAATTGGAGTAAGACAAAAGTTATAATCTTGAGACCTTGTCAGAGGAGTTATTGTATACAGACTAAAATGGTGGCATTCTAACCATCAAATGCTGAGGCTCAACAAGTTTTGCTAAAATAACCTCTTTCATTTCCTATGTATATTGCGTGAATATTGGACCAATTATCCAGACTGAGCATTATGGAAGACACAATAAAATCGTACAAACCTTTGAAATTCATAGTTGAACAACACTCGGTATTGGCTTAGGCTAGGACTCCATCCAGTATGAAACCAGGTTGGACTCCTAAACCTACTTTTGTTCTTAAAGCTATAATCTCTATGTACAGAGATGGTAAACTTTGCATAGAAAAGTAGAACTGGGCTTTGGCACATCCACCTCAATTCATCCTCTAGTGTTAGAGTTTGTCTTCAAGGCAGAGCGAACTCTTGGCTTCCTTAGAGCCCACCATAGTGTCCACCACAGGTTATATGAGCCCTTGTCTGTGGAAGTCCTCTTGCTGCTGAGATTGCTTCATTTAATCTAGTGGCTTGCTGAACTGCTTGCTTTAATTTCTGCAAAAAAATGCTACGAAAATAAGCTTCTGCAGCTTATGGGTTACATGAGCTGAATATTTTCACTTAATAGTTAATTCTCTAGAAAATTTTGCTTGTTCATTACTGTTTGAGGTAATATTACATAATATTTTTGACTTTCTGACCTTATCATGGGTATAGATCTGGATTCTCAGCTTGTGTTGGTTGCCTCCATGAAACAGAATACAAATAGTGGCAGCTGCAACACCAAAGGAGCAAATGGCTCCAATTCCATTTAAACTCCACTTTAATATGTTTAACCCACCCATGGATCCATCCCAATTCATCTCATCTTTGTTTGCATCAATCTCTTTGTTGCTTTTCTGGCTGATCAAGTTCATTCTAGGGGAGTTTGTAATGTTCTCTTTTGATTCACCCCCATCATCAAACTGATAATGCCCAACATCAATTTGAGGCTTTGTTCCTTTGTTACTGGATCTGGGTGAGTCTAGTTTCATGTCGACGAATTCATTTTCCTTCATTTTCTTGAAGAAAACTTGGGTAACAGTATCTTGATCTGCTTCCACAGCTCCTTTCTGATCCTTTTCACTCATGGCTGATGGCACAACACCGATCACGATGGACTCCTTTTCTTTTTCTTTTTCTTTCAGTGCTAGTGAATCATCATCTGGGATTTTGACAATTGGTGAATCCAATTGAAGATGAACAGGAATCGGCTGTCTAACCAATCTTGAAGAAGACGGTTGGCTGATGTGCTGCTTGGAAGAAGAATTCATTGACGGACAAAGGAAGTAGTTCATATCAAACACAATCTTAGCATCAGAACCGGAACGCCTCTTAGCGGAAACAATCTTCTTTTGATCATCTTTGTAATCAAGCAACCCATCATCTGATAGAATTTCCCATTCATGGAGGTCCATTTTTTTTTCCTTTTTCTCTAGAAGAACTAGGGAGAAATAGAGGATGAATGATTGGATGCTGAGAAACAAAAGAAAGTCACAACAAGGTGAACTTTATATGAAACGAGACTCAAAATTCAAAACTTTTTTGCAGAAGTGGTTTAGCCAAAGCCCTCTGAGAAGTTGTGTCTTGTAGCTCTTGGACAGGGGACTGCCAAAAGCAAAATGATATGAAGTAATTTTTGGAGTGCTTATCCCTTTTTAATTCTCTCAAACAGTAATGACAAAAGGGTTGATGGGGTCAGTAAGGACCCACCAAGAACTCAAATGATAAACCCTCTTAGATTCCTCTAGCTTTCTTCTTTGTGCTGCTTTATTTGTGAATATATATTTAGATAGGGAGGAGAAAATTCTTTCTGAAGATGGTTTGTTTGGAGAAGAAAAAAATAAAAAACTTGAGAGGAAGACGAGAGGAGTTTGATGATTTTGATGACTATGGTGGCTGAATTTGTTTGGGTGATTCTAAGAAGCCACAGCCTCACAGGAATGGAACCAAAAAACTAATTAAAAAGTGTGTCGGTTGCTTGCTGGGATTGTCTAGAAGCGATAAGGATAGGATAAGTGTATTTTCTTTTCCATCTTTCTTTCTTTTTTAGAAGGAAGAGGAAAGTTAAATGTTATTTTGTAAATTGCAGCTGTCCATTGCTAAGAATCTTCTCATTGACAATACCTAGAAAGACCAGAAACTTATAAGTTTTCTTTTTCTTTCTTTTAATTATTTGATCTCTATTTGGTTTTTAATTTCTAAATTTGTCATAGATCTTATATAATTTTTAATAAAAATTTATTCCCAAATATAAAATTTATTCCCAAATATAGTAAGATGATAAGAAAAAAAAAGAAAAGTAATTGTAAAATTAGTAAAATATTATCGCTTTTCTATCGGTAGATACTTCTAAAAGTTTTGTTATTTGAAATAATTTTTTTTATAAAATTAATTAATTTTATTAATATATAAATCTAAATTTTATTTTAGAAGAAGTTTTAAATATAACAAAATATAATAAAATATTTTATAACAAAATATGGACGTATATTATTTTACTATCAGTGTTGATTATCAATTTTAAAATCTTTTTATATTTATAAATGGGATAGTTGCAAATGTAGCAATTATATTTAAAATAATTAAGTATATAGCAACATTTTAAAAAAATTGCAAATATAACAAAATCTGTCAAAATCTATCAATGATAGGAGTCTATCGATAAACCATGTAGCAAATGTTAGTCTATCACTCTTAAACCATAAGAGTCTATCATCGATTGAAGTGTATCACCGATAGATTTTGCTATATTTACAATTTTTTTAAAATATTGCTACATACTTAATAATTATTCTAAAAATTGCTACCTATTGTAATTATCCTTTATATATATTTAACAATCTTGTTATTTAAAATTATTTTCTTATATTTTTATGCAATGCGCCGTAGATTTTCATTAACTTGATTACATTTCTACTATCAAATAATCCTTTAATAGGTAAGCTTGACAATTTTTATATAACCTCTTAATAGGTAACCTTGAGGATGAGGATTTTTATATAACCGGATTTTTATATAGACGGTTAGTAAATATATTCAAATCACTTTCAAAACAACAAGCAAACAATAAACTTAACTTTCTAGAGTATTTAATTTTGAGAATAAGTCATTTTGAAAAAAATCAAGAATGAATCATTTTTTGAAAAAGTTTAAAGTGTGTGACAAAAGATTCAAAATAGGGTTTTAAATAATTTCAAAGTTTACCACCTTTGTTAAGAAAAGAAAGAAATAGTTTGAATAGATGCAGTTAGTTCAAAAAAAGTTTTGAATTAGTATTCTCACCATTTGCTGCTTTTATTAATTATAATTATAATAATAATTATTAGAGGGTAGAGCGAAAGTTGAATATTGGAAAGTTGCCAATTCTCAACTTTTAATTTTATTAAAATGAAACGTAGACTTTGGCTCTTTTTTATTTTTATTTTGCCCTTTTTGTGTTTGTTATATTCACTCTCTCCTTCTTATTTTATCAAAAAAAATCTAATGGAAATCTATTAAAAGCAGTTACTTTTATTATAACATTCATCCTTTCACACTATTATTAATCTTCCTCAATATTTTATTCTCACCTCTCCTTTCTTTTTATTATTATTATTTCTTTCATTAGAAACATTGTCAAAAATAAAATATTTGATAAAATACTTAAACTTCAAAGAAAAATCAAGTCTAATGAATTTTTTTAGTTCTACGGAAGTGTAAACATTTTGTTAAATTTTTCTTCTTCTTTTTTTTTTTTTTTGTCAATTTTTTCTATATTTTTGAAAAACCCCTTATTATTACTTCCTTTCATCTAATGTTTTTTTAGGGTGTGTTTGGGCCTCGAATATAGGGGAAAAGGAATTAGGGTTAAGGTTATCCTAATTCCCATTTAACATATCTTTTCCTACTCTTATTCTGTCGTACGCCCCTTCTAACCCTACCTCATTTTTCGATCAAAATCCACCGTTTTCCTCTCCATTTTCGTTCCATTTTCTTGTAATTATCTTCCCATTTTACTTTGATTATTTTTCCATTTTCCAATCTCTTCTCCCTTCCTCTTCACTCTTAACGAAGTGAAAGTTCATTTACATTTCCTTCCTTCCCTTTTCTAAGCATATCTCCGTGTTCTTCTTTCGATTTTTTTCCTACTCTCCCCAATTCTTTTGTCGTTTCGGCACTACCTCCGAAACGGTTCTCATCCTCTCTCTATTTTGCGTTTCGTTGATTGGTTGCCAAGAATGTGCGTGACCTCCGAAATGTTTCTCATCCTCTCTCCATATTTCCATACGTTTCGTGTGCCGAAGAACCCTTCCCGCTCTCCACTCTTGTCGGTCCTAGAATGAGTTTACTGCACTTTTATTTGTACCCAACAACCATATTGTCATACATGGTGAAAGAAAGCCAAGTAGAGGCATGGCGGAGCATGGCAGGGGTTCTCGGTCTACACCGAAGGTATGCTCAACCTATAATGAGTATTGTGGTGGTCTCTCTGATTTCTTTTTCATGTTTGTTCATTTTTTAGGTCCAATATACATTTCTTTTTCCATTGCCAGTGATGAGTTTAATCTTACCCACTATATGATGCACGATTCTATTTTTGTTAACTATTTTTTTCTAATGCTTCGTCTGTGAACTTGTTTAATCATTCTCACTATGTGTCCTCACATTCGTTTGTTTTGTGTCCATATGTGATCAATTTTGTTTTGCCTCCGTATGTGATCAATTTTGTTCCACCTCTATCTTCTGAACATGTATGGATTTGTTTTACAAGCTCTTCTATTTCAATTGTTGCATCGAATTGTTGTTACAACCTCCTTCTTTCTGAGAATTCTATCTATTCCTGTAGCCTATGTACAACAATGTGATGCCTACTATGTGTGTTGAAAAATATGATCAGCTACTTTCTTCAGCTTTGACTGCATTTCTGAAATCTCCTATTTTACGGAATTCTTGTTAGACTTAATTAATGTTGGCTGCCTTATTTATTTATGATACTCCCTTTACTATATATTTAGACCTTCCTCCTTGCATTTCATGCCCAACTGTCTTTCCCTTTTGGTGTACTTGCACTCCTCTTTGATATGTTCATCAAATCTCTTTGGTGTACTTGCATTCCATTAGATTTGCCACTTTAGCCACTGTTTTCAATAATTTACAACTCAATCATGTTTGAATGTAACATTTAAAACCACACTAGATATATGTCTCTTGTGCTCAAAGATAGAGTTAATTTAGCCCATTTGTTTTGCCTTCTTTGCCACTGTTCGTAATTATTTACAATACACTGATTCTGTAAATTTGTTTGCTTCCTCCTTTGAATGCTCCATTGCTCTCGGTTTGATCACTCTTTGGTATGTTCTTAAAATTTTTCTTATTTACTTTTTATAAAACAATTCTGCTTGTTTTACTCTGTTTTCTCCCTATGACTTTCCTCATGCACTTCACCTTAGCTTTTTTTTTTATTATTTTTACCTATTACACCATTATTTTATATGTTGAACATGTTCACTTACAATGTTAATGCATCTCATTTGTTTTGGCATTTTAGTCACGTTTTTTTAATATTTTACAACCCTCTTACTTCTGTTTTCAATGCATTCCATATGTCACCACTGTTGTATATGTCTCATATTCTCAACTATCATGTTCATTTAGCCCCTGACTGTTGCCTTATTTGCGACTGTGTGTAATTACTTACAACTCATTGTTTCTGTCACAAGAAATGCTTGCTGTTTTTAATGCTCCATGTTGGTTTGTGCACTGTGTTGTCACACTGACCACTGTTTTGTGAACATGTTTTGATACAACACATTAGAATGATCTCTATTTTAGGTCTCTCTTTGGTTGCTTCTCTTTTACGTATAATGTTATTGAGTCCATCGCACAAAATTCTACCGCAAATGCATTCTTCTTGAACATCTTTGTAGGAATTTCTTAACTCTGAGGCTACTTCCTTTCCTTTACATTATGTATTGACACTTTTATTTTTTGTACGGTCCCATGGATTTGTAAGTTTTCATTTGTGGTTAAGGTATGTTTAATTTGCGTTTTTTATTACTTTTTTACTATACGTAATGTTTACCGACATGCACATGTAATGACAAGGTCATTTTTTGTCTGCATCTTCAGGTTGTCGTACTTAAAGCATTCGTAAACGAGGTATTACGACTATAAACCTCATTCATTTATGAAGTCGATCTATATGTGGTCTACTTAATTGTTTTTGTAATTATTTCTTTTCTTTCGTTATTATTCATTTATGTTTGTTATATGAAATGCTTTGAATTCTAGCTTGTAAACCATATTTTTCTTATTATGTTAAATGATACTTTTTCTTTATTCATTCCTTTCCATACTACATTTGCCACTGCATTTAACTCATGTTAAAAGATCTTTTTTTTTTTGACAAATAAATTGGGTGACATTTAACTCATGTTAAATGATAATAAATTTGAAATTTATTTTTTCAACTAACTTTATTTTATCTAATGTGTAGTGAGTTACAAATTCCTAACTCCCCTAGTTAATTTAGAAACAAATTATATTTATAAATATATTTTACAAACACCCCCAATTACTTTAGAAACAAATTATATTTATAAACATATTTTACAAACTCTCCCAATTAACTTAGAAACAAATAATATTTATAAATATATTTTACAAACTTCAATTAATTTAGAAATAAATTATATTTATAAACATATTTTACAAACTCCCTCGTTACTTTAAAAAAAATTATAATTATAAACATATTTTACAAACTCCACTAGTTAATTTAGAAAAATGTTAAATTTGAACATATTTCCAACATTTCTAAAGTTAATTTCAAGTATGTCATTAGGCTAACAACATTTGAATGTAATGCGTTCTCAGGATTCTTTTTTAACAAGGTGTCAATCTAGTATTTATAATGGACGAGCACGAGTTTGCGTCTCTTCTAAATGCGTTCAAAACATCCCAACATCAGTTAGTACTAATGTTGGAGCTGTTAAATGACGACATGAAGAGGATAACACACATCCCCCATGACACTAGGCATTGGATTAGATAGTTAGCCTATTTCCGCATGATTCATGCCCCAGACATAGTGTGTCGCCAAAGTACGAGAATGGACCGAAGATGTTTCATCATTTTTTGTCACCTACTGAAGACCATTGTTGGACTAACGTCGACGGAAGTCTTCGATGTTGAGGAGATGGTAGCAATGTTCCTTCACATTCTTGCATACGACGTGAAAAACCATGTGATTCAACGGGAGTTCATGCGGTCGGGTGAGACAATTTCCCGTCATTTCAACATGGTTTTGTTGGCCGTTATTTGACTTCATGACGAGCTTTTAAAAAAACCAAAACCAGTGCTCAACGATTGCACATATTAAAGATGGAGGTGGTTTGAGGTACACATTTCTTTGGAACTACGTACTTTCAACCCAACGACATTAGATCCTGTCAGTAATCATTAATTATACGTTGCAGAATTACCTAGGTGCATTAGATGGAACATACATAAAAGTCAACATTCCGGCAAGTGACCGAGCTAGTATAGAACACACAAGAGGGAGGTCGTCACAAATGTACTTGGCGTGTGTAACACGAAAGGAGATTTCGTTTACGTACTTTTCGATTGGAAAGGATTAGTTGTAGACTCACGCATCCTTTGTGATGCCATTTCAAGACCTAACGGCCTGAAGGTGGCCAAAGGTAGTTACCTACGAAATTGTACGTATAAATGCAATTTTGCAATTAACATATGCGATATTGTAATCATGCAATGTGATCACAAACTATTACTACCTGGTTGATGTTGAGTACCCAAATGCAGAGGGTTTTCTGACACCCTACAGAGGCCAATGCTACCACTTGCAGAATGGCGTGGTGCTAAAAATGCACCTTCAACGTGCAAAGAGTTCTTCAATATGAAGCATTCGTCTGCTCGTAATGTGATCAAAAGAGCATTTGGTGTCTTGAAGAGTCGGTGGACGATACTGCAGGAAAAGTCATACTACCCTGTAAAAGTCCAATGTCGCACAATACTCACATGTCTCCTCCACAACCTTATCGATAGAGAGATGACAAACTTTAATATAGAAGACGACATAGATGAGGTTGATTCCACCCACGCGACTACTGTCGGCGATGACATACATTATATAGAGACGTCCAATGAGTGGACTCCGTGGAGGGACGAGCTTGTAGAAGAAATGTTTAGTGACTGGGAGTTGCGTAACCAATAGAACAATTGAATGTTCACCGTTCATTTTCATACCTAAGTAGTGATTGCACTGGGTCTTTTTTTGTCATAGTTTTTTTGATATATTTGTTTTTAATGTATTAATTACGCAAGTAAATTAATGGCAAACTGTTTTTTAGTAGGAGTTGAATGTACTATGTATTTGTGTTCTAATCATAGGGAAATTAATGACACTAATATGTTTACATTTGATTTCTAGCATGGCAAGTACATCGAGACTACCTAAGCACAGTTGGACGAAAGAGGAAGAGCCAGGCCTCGTCGAGTTAGTAAATGGTTGTGGGTGGAGGTCCAACAACAAGACCTTTTGCCCTGGGCACCTAAATCAATTGGAAAGAATGATGACCTTCAAGATCCCATGTTGTAACGTCCATGCTTCAACGATCGATAACCGAATAAAATTGTTGAAGAGAATGTTTCATGCGCTTGCGAAGATGCGTGGCCCGACCGATAGTGGGTTTGGGTTGAACGATGAACAAAAGTGCATCGGCGCAGAGAAAGATGTCTTCGACAATTGGGTCAAGGTGCATTACTAGTCATTTCAACAATTACTGTAGTATATTTAAATAAAGGACTAACCATTTATTATTGCACTTGTACAGAGTTTTGTACAGAGTCATCCGGCAGCTAAGGGCCTCCTTAATAAGTCATTTCTCCACTATGACGAACTGTCGTACGTGTTTGGCAAAGATTATGCGAAGGGAGCCCGAGTCGAGACTTTTGTGGATGTTGGGTCAAACTATCTTGTTGGGTACGAGGCATTTACTGTTGACACTGAACCGAATATGGACTTCCAACCAATGTATAGTCAGGGATTGAACATGTCGTCTGATGAATTGATGGAAACAAGAACCACTCGGGTAAGTGAGGGTAGGTATGTTTCGAGCAGGTCTCTACGGAAACGTGGTGGACAGGCTGCAGACAGTGGAAAAGTAATTCACATTGCGATTTGAGTACGAAAATGAACAACTTAACCGCATCACTGAATGACCTGTCCTACAACGTCAAGACGCAAGCCAAACACATCAAGAGGTTGTTCAATAGTTTGAGGCCATCCCTGAGCTGACATTGATGGATAGGTGTTGCTTAATGCATATACTGATACATAACGTGGACGACATGAAAGTTTTCCTTAATGTTCCTAACAATATGAAGTACCTATACTGCAGCATCATTCTTGGAGAAAACCGATGGCCAGTTTGTTTGTTGTATTTGTATTCAGTGGCTTTTCTGACTTCGACTATATGTTCTTCTTATTATGTGTTTTGTCTTATTATCTCACGAACTTCTCTTTCTGTTCAAGCTTTATGGTCTTTATTTTCATTTCGCTTTCATATGTAATGGTATCATATTGTTGTACTATTGTATAAATGTACTATTTTCGTTGAAGTTCTATTGAAAAAATATTTCTCAATTGCGTACACATGGAAATAATTTGTTTAAATGCGCTAACGGAATGAAAAATTTATGCATTAATTTGTACGACAGAACATAAAAGAAGAAAAAATTATTAAATGGGACTTATGATAACGATTTAGAAAACAAATATTTTGTTACTCACAAGGTACGTCAGAAAAATATTTTAAAACGTATATAAAAAATATTTTTGGTTATTCTAATTACATAAATGAATATTGATAATTTACAAAAATTAAATTATATTTTTTAATTCTTATATTTATATTCCTTATTAAAAAAATATCCTAAATCCAATTAACGTAATCCTTGCCCCAAACAATTATTATAATAATACTACACTCATAACTCTTCCTCCAAACACATGTTATAATAATACTACAATAATAATTTTTCCCTCAAACACATCTTATAATAATATTACAATAACAATCCTTCCCCCAAACACATGTTATTATAACACTACTATGATAATCTCTCCCCCAAACACATACTATCATAACACTACCTTTCATATTCTTTTTACCAAACACATATTATCATTAACACTAGGATTATCATAATCCTTTTCCCCTATAACTCTTTCCCTGCCCCAAACATATTCTAATAATGTCAAATTTTCAAAGACATATTTTTGTTTAAAAAATTCAGCTAAGAACTTAGGAAATGTGAGAACCATATCGAGTACGTACCAAATATAGATTTCAAAATTAGAAAATTATGTAAGACTGATATTTAAATTGTTAAAACAACTTTTTTAATTTTGAGTTTAAACATAATTTATACTACTAAAATTGATTTTGATTGATTATAAAAGTTATTCAAAAGTGATTTTGAAAATATACAAATATGACTATACGGAATAAATAGGATTTAAATCTCAATAAAAGTTTACTTGTGTTTATTTTGTTTCACCCAATTTAAAATGGAGCCAATTTTGTTATATGAACTATAGTTTAGAGGTGCATGCATCATAGAAAATACGTGAGTTTTGTAATTTGCTCAAATAATAGAAACTAATAAGAATGATTTGAACCATTTTCATGTCAACTTTGCTTTTGAGGTAGTGATATCTACAACACAATAAATAGATTAAAGTGATGGTATATATATTAGTCCTTTCATATTGGTTTCTTTCCAACTAAAAGATAACTTCAAAAAATCTAACTATACTGAGTTAAATTCTTCATATTATGTTTTGACATTCTTAGAAATGAGAGAGCTCCTCTTCTTTATTTAAATTTATGATATTTAGGATAAAAGAAAAAAGAGAGAAGAAATAAAAGAGAGGGAGATTCCTGATGTGCAGATAATCGATTTATCCATGGGCTAGTTTTTCATATGAGATTTCGACGAAGGAAATATAATTCATGGACATGAAGTTGATTTTTTATTTTTGTTATGAGCATTACAATCTCTAATTTCAGCATTTGATTCTTTTTTTTTAAGACTTAACCTTGACTGGTCGATTTTCTTAAGGTCGACCTTTTGTATTGATGGATCCTTTTTTAGAATCAACCTTTTGATTTGATTGATCCTTTTTTAGAATCAACCTTTTGACTTGTTGATCTTATTAGATGATCAACTTTTGGGCTTAATGATCTTCAAGATTTGTTAATTAGCTTGAATCATTCATTAGTTGGTTGATCAGATTGGATTTGCCTTTGGTTGTTGATTGAGTCAGATCAGCCTCCTAGCTTGTTTATTGGGTTGGACGGACCTTTATGTAATCGAGTTGGGTCGGTCTTTGGTCTGTTAATCAAATTGAATTGTAGGAAAAGTAAGATCGGAATGTCGAACAGAAATAGTTGTGTAGTGACGAACCACTACCCTGAAAGTAATTACGGTCGATCGAGGTACCAATCGTGTTGTCGGTTGCTCCCCAAGGTTAACATAACTCCCCTACTCAAACATGCACTCACCGGAACAGTAGAACGTGGAATGCCAAAAAGAAAGACCAATGATAGAATGTGAGTACAAGAACATGAACCTGAACTAAAAGAGAGCGTGCCAAATGAAAGAGACAAAAATACCCAAAGTGAAAACTAATTACCAAATTAGTTTTCAAAATGGGTTACAAAATTAAAAAAAAATGAAATAGATAATTAACAAAAAAAATTATTTGTTCTTCGCGTAAGCATGATTACCCAAACCCGCCCACCCAACCAGATGACAACGACAATGCACATGCGTGTGGTGACAAGGAGGGTTATGCTATCACCACCAATATACTTTGTTTCTCACTTAAGCTTCTTTGGTATTCATACCCTCTCTCCTCTTCTAAATTTTTCAATGTGGGACAAGGAAAGTTAAATTCTCTCAACTTTATTTATGGGCTTAGGACCACAAGTCATTTTTAACAATCCCCCACAAATGACTGTAACAACAAATTTACTGGGTAAATAAATGAAAATGAGATTTTGATGATTCTATTCTGAGTTAAGATAGGATATCAAGCTTAAACATCAATATCTAAAGATTTTAATTTATGTGTAGTGAAGCAAGGCAACAACCTTGTTAAAGGGAGTGAATTACATCTTGAACTTTCAATAACACTAGTTGAGACCCTCACAATACACTTTATTCCTGGTCTTTATATTGTTTTTTCAATATAGATTTGTGCTTATTATGGTCATGCATATGAACCTCAGGTCACCATGAAAGCTCTAGAAAGGGACCTTTAAACTCTTTCACATAAGGCACCCATACCTTCACTATCACGTTATGTGCTTCATCAAGTCTGTCAAAACAAACCACTCAAAAAAAGCAATGAAGACTTCTTCATCATTCATACAAATTATGGACCACTCAAAGGGTTTTAGTATCATCCATTAAGTCTATTTAAGGACTATCAACACAATGGGCTATGGATCATCAAGTCTATCACAATAGACCACCCAATATCAAGTGCTATAGATCACTAGTGTCCACTGAGGAATCTAAAACCACTTTTCTAGTTAATCCTTTGGTTAAAGGATTAGCCAGGTTCTTCTCAGACTGAACAAATTCTAAGAAAACAGTTCTTTCTTTTAACAATTGTTTCACAGCTCCATGTCTAAGACGTATATATGTCTTCTTTTGCCATTATAAACCGTATTCTTGGCAATACCTATGGTAGCCTGTGAATCGCTGTGTATAGACACTAGTACAGATGTCCCCCACAATGGTACATTTCTTAGTAGGCTTTTAATCCACTCAGCCTCTTGTCCTGCCAATTCTAATGCAATAGATTCATATTTTATAGTAGATCTAGCCATGCAAGTATGTTTGCAGACTTTCAAGATATTGCTCTACCTTCGAGAAAAAGATACATAGCCACTAGTAGAGTTAATTTCGTTATTATTCATAATTTAGTTTGCATCACAATAACCTTCTAATACAACAGAAAATTTGTTAACGTGCAAACAGTAATCTTTTGTGCCTTTAAGAAATTCAACAGATAACATAAAGTGTCCCAAAGATATTTATCAAGATTATGTGTGTATCTACTTAATCTACTGACAGCATATGCAATATCAGGTGTAGTGTAGTTCATTAAATACATATTACTACCATGATCTTTGCATAATTAGATTACGACACATTATCTTCCTTGTTCTTCTTAAGATTTTTACTAGCATCACAGGGAGTTCTCCATGGAGAAACATCAAAACTATCAAATTCCTTTAATATTTTCTCAACGTAATGAGATTGACACAAGGAAAAACCATCACCACAAGAAGTAGTGGTTATCCCGACGCACACAGGCATCGGTAGAGCCCACAAAAAGTATTGGTAATGGCTACTCCGACGCAGAAAGTCGCATCGGGGAAAACGTCGACAGTAGTGCATCGCGATAGGCAAAGTTGACTCTCGAACCGAACGATGTCGACCATTAGTTTTGCTTGACGCTGCCTTCGCTAGCTGGAGTGACACATTGGGGACAACATTTAACCAAACGTCTGATCAATACGTTGGTAATAAAGTATTGCCAACGTACAAGGCGACATCAACAAAAGTGGATCTTCGATGTGGCTTTGAGGGAACTTGGATTGACGTTGCATCGATATAGGTGCCCAAAACCGACGCCCCTTGTGCATCGAAAAAACATATTAAAAATAATTTATTTATTTATTATTATTTAATTATTTTCTATTGGATTCTGATTCAATTTAAATTCAATCAAATTATGAAAACAATTAAAGTGAAGTTACTAAAAAATAATTAAAATATAAAATCAAATTTATATTAAAATTAATTCAAATGTTAAAAAGGTACAGTAGGTTCAAGAATTACAAAATAAATAAAAACTAAAAACTAAATTTACTAACAGTCACGGACGCCGGTTTTTCCATGCCTCCTAACCTACAATGACAGGAAATTAAATGTAGATATATATCACCGATAAAAAATTGAAGAACTTAAAAAGTTAAAAAATACATACCGTAATGGAATCAAGGTGCTCTTTGTGCCCGAGTCAGCTTTTCAATCATCTTCCTCATATCTTCCATTGGTCGGACATTTTCTTTGTGTTTCACTACAAGAAAACAGAGATTTTTCGACGCCAAAAAGGACGTCAGCACAAAGAACATCGGGAATAAGGGTATTTCCGACGCCATGCACACTGCGTCGAGAGTGGCATCGGGAAAAAGGGTATTCCCGACGCCTGAAGCACGCGTCGGCCAATCGACATCGAGAATAGGCCAAATTAAATTAAAAATACACCTTATTTCTGACGCCATGCAGAGTGCGTTGGGAACGGCGTCAGACATAAGGGATTTTCCCGACTCACCGTAGGGCGTCAAGAAAACTCTTTTAATGAGCGTCAGGAATACCATTATTTCCGACGCCGTATAGGAGATTTCCAGACGCCGTCATGCGGCGTCAGAAAATTCTCTTTATAAACGTTTCAGTTCTGTTTTATACAGAACTGAAAATGAAAGGAAAAGGGAGAAGAGAGAAATGAAGAGCCTTCGTCGTCCGTAGCTCGCCACCGTAAAGACCTAGAACATAAATATGTTTCATTAGTCTTATATTCCTCCTCTCAAATGCTCAAACCTACTCCATGAATAAACTACACCTCATAAGTATCCAATATCCCAAATTTCACTACATCTAAGTTTAAACTAAAAAAGCTATCATAACTATAGGATCACTAGAAAAACCTAATGACATATAATTACCTTCAATCTTTCAAAGCTACCTAACACTTCCAATTAATGAGCTTTAGAAACTACTATACCTAACATTTTCAACAAATTATAAACCTCTAAAGGCTACCATAATCTAACTAACACTTAATTTCAATGAACAAAGCATAGTAAAAAAAAAAACTACATTCTACCATAACTGCAGGATAGTCACAACAAATCAATAAAAATTTTCAATTATTTTAACTATTTTAACATTTTAAAAATTTTCAATTTCATCGATTCAATAATTTCAATACATATAAATATATTTTCAACTGGGCCCCTCTATAGCAGTCACAATTTCAATAATTTAAACTCTGACCTATTACAAATTTCAATATTCCATTTGTACATACAATTTAATTAATAAACAATTCATATACATTTTAATTCATAAACTTCCAACAATCTATACATACAATTTAAAATCAATCATACAAATTAAATATCAATCTATATATACAATAATCAATATATAATCTACATTCAATAATCAATATACAATAATCATACATTTATTTAGCAAAAAAAAAAAACTTATGTTTAGCGAAATGTAGAAACGGCGACGTAGGACGACGATGAAAGGAGGACTATGGATGGCAAAGCACGACAGAAACAAACAAGGAGACAGAAGGCAACGACAACAGCGGATGGCAGACTCTCTCTTTATCTCTCTTGTTCTCGCGACGCAGCCTAAAAATGTCGTGAGAACCCCCTAATCTCGATGCGGTAAGTGAAAACATCAACATTACTTGTGATCAATCCTAATATTTCACTTATGGCATTGGGGAAATTTTAAAAAAAAATTCAAACGTTACAGTCCTCCGGACGTGGTCAACTTTATGTCGGTCAAATGTGGACCAATCCCGACGTCTCTTTGACAGCATCTGAAAAAAGTTGAAATAATTATTTAAATTTCAAGTTTTCCCCGATATGGTCAACCCTGACGTCTGTTGGGGTTGATGCCCTAAATCTCATGGTCTTGTAGTTTGTAATTGTACATATTATACAAACTTTTTATTTATCTAATAAAATAAAGTGTTTAATTTTATTTGACATTTAGTTGCATTAACCCACAAAACCAATAAACTAACATCCAAGGTTATCTTCTGTAACTTAAACATGTATGTGGTAACCTAAACATGTATGTGGAGACATACAGATGGATCATGTTTAAGTGATAACCTAAATGGTCTGTAGTAAATGGATAAGGTTGGATACCTTATCCTGGTGACACTACGAATACGGTCTGCTTTGTAGTTGTTAGAATTGTTCTAAAGTGCTACAAGTGATTTGATCCTAATCATTAATGTCGAGACATTAGAGCGGGGGTATTCTATACAAAGAGTTTGTATAAGACTGAATCATGAAATGAATAGTCTCTCTTATTAACACTATTACTAGTTGAGACTACATTTCACCAGGATGATCATAGGTGACTTAACCTGAATCATGAGTGAGTTGTGAACCTATGAAGGCAGGCCTTTGATTTTCATGGGTGAGAGTGGCCTATGTCGCCAACTCAATATGCCTACCATTCTGGGGATTTGTCTGATTGGGGAGCTAGAACCACAGCTACACAAGAAGGAATTCACTCCTTCTGTATAGATAGAGTAAGTAGAGAAATTGCTCTCTTAAGAACTGATTCCAGGACTTGAACAATGTGGCAACAGACACTCTCTTAGCCCGAGAAGAGTTCAGTTATAGTGGGACTATAATTATTGTTCATTAAAGAAATCAGTAGTACTTAAGGAGTAGATGTAACTATAGGGGCAAAACAGTAATTTTTGGCCTAGCTGTACTTACGAGCAATTTGTGAAGGGTCATTGCACTATTGATTGGTTATATCTAATGGATACAAAAATATCTACAGTAAGAAGAGTGCAACTATTAGTCTATAGTGGAATGACTAATAGTTAATGAATAGAGATTAATTAATTAATGAATAGAGATTAATTAATTAAGAATAAAGATTAATTAATTAAAGGGTTTAATTAATTAATCTCATATCATTGGAACTTTAATTTGTAGGTCCATAAGGTCCCCTTCTTAGCTCAATTTGATAATCAAATTTATTTTGGTTTAATTTGAATTATTCAAATTGATTAAAGGGAATAGGTTGTATATGATACAATTAATGTAATGTATTTGATACATTATAATATAAAGTTTTTTTTAGAGAAATTAATATTTTAATATGATTCAAATAATAATAATAATATGAATAAGATCATAATAAACTATAGGTTAAATTCATATGGATTCGATTTATATTAGCACTATAGATTATATGAAAGATTTAAATCATTGCTTATATTATATATGATATAATATAAAGTTTATATTATATGAGATATAATATGAATTAAATTTATATTCTTTTTTATTAATATATATTTAATTAATAAAACAACTTCCTACGTGTAGAGAGTGAGGGAGTTATTTTGATAACTTTTCTCCATCTCTCTTAAAGTTGGTTGAGATCACTCTGAATTCTAATTGCTCTGTTATCTCTCTTTTTTTTCTTTTTTTTTTTTTTTTTTTGACGTTCTATGTGTTCCAAAAAGAAAAAAAGAATTCTCTTCCAATTTTTTCCTTACCAAAATTACAGCCCACAACTCTCTGTTAGATTCTTTCCTTGAGAATAATGAGGAAGACTTCATGTTGTTCTTGAAAAATTTGAAGAAGATTTCTTGGAGGTTCTACAAAGGTTAGTTTCTTTTTCCTTTTTTCTCCATAGAAGCATGTTTAGGTTTTAGTTTTGTTTTTCTCTGAATTGTTGTTTTTGGGTTTTACAAATTGAATTCCATTTGTACGGCGTTCATACGCTTCCGCTTTGGAAATTCCATTCCTACAATGTCGGCATAGGCTAACACTATCCCGATGTCATACAGGTAGACCTCGAGGAAACCTTTAATTAGAATAATGTTTTAAAAAACTTGTTTTGGTTTTGAAAATTTGTCTTAAGAATATAACTCTCCTTTTTAAGATCGATGCAAACTATATATATATATATATATATATATATATATATATATATACACACACACATATACATACACACATACACACATACACACATACATACACACATACATATGTATATACATATCTATATATGTATGTACGTATGTATGTATATATGTATGTACGTATGTATGTATATATGTATGTATATAGGTATATATGTATATATATATATATACACATACATACAGGTAGACCTCGAGGAAACCTTTAATTAGAATAATGTTTTAAAAAACTTGTTTTGGTTTTGAGAATTTGTCTTAAGAATATAACTCTCCTTTTTAAGATCGATGCAAACTATAGTAAGAAAATGATATATATATATATATATATATATAGACACACACACACGTACATACATACGTACATACGTACACACACACATATACACATACATACACACATACATATGTATATACATATCTATATATGTATGTACGTATGTACGTATGTACGTATGTATGTACGTGTGTGTGTGTATATATATATATATATATATATATATATACATATGTTTGATTTTCAAAGACAAAAAACAAAAAACAAAATAATTACTAAAGAAGTCCTTAATTTCTAAACTTTGAATTTGATAATACTTTTTTAAATAATAATATGCTGTAAAAATGAGACACAATCGAACCACGAAAATCGACAAAATATAATATTAAAATAAATAAAATATAAGTAAAATAAAATAGATAAAAATTAAGAAAATAAGAAAATCGAAAAACTAAAAAGAACTCCACTTTCTCTCATTCATTTGGAAAATTTTCCCATATGCCTCTTAGAAAATCCATCAAATGTCAAGACACTTGCAAAAACGAAAAATAAGTTATAATAATTAAGTCCATAGTACACATTTATTGTTTGCAAAAATAGCAAAAACAAAACTCAACCCACATATACAATATGTAAAATGTCAAAAATGCTCTTCCTACTAATACAAATTTGATACATTTGGTATACCTGATATACCTAATATCCCTCAATACACTTGAGATACATTTGATACTTATTGATAATCTTTGGATCTTGATACACTTGATGAATCATGATAATATTTGATACACTTGATATCCTTTGATACACTTAATACTCCTTGTTACACATGATTGTTCTTGATACACCTAAAACCAAAATCTTAATAAAAAATTTCAGATCAGTCACAAATATTCACATCATTTACCAAATATTTAATGATACAATTACAAATAATTGAGTTTGTGACTAATTAAACGTTGACATGTGTCCCAAATTTAAATTGATCACTTAAATTTACGAAATTTTAATGATTTCTTGTGCTTTTGTGTTGCACATTGTATCTAATTAATTATTTTGATTCAATTGAATATTAAGATTTTGGTTGAAGTCCAATGGAGTGAAAATAAACTTAATTTACTTCAAATGGTAAATAAGATATAAATCCAATATAATTGATTAAAGGGCTAAGTCCATAGACGAACCAAGCTCAAACTCATAAAGCCCAATGGAGAATTCTATAAATAGAAAAGTTTTCTTCATTTGAAAGGCTATAATTTTTTTACTTTAGAGGTCCAAAGAGAATTCTCCACAATCAAAATACTCATTGATTTCTCAAGCTGGTCACATTTGAAAACAAAAGTTCATTAAAGATACAAGCTTTCTTTTAAAATTTTGACTTTAAACATATAGCGAACTTTGCTTCCTCAAATTAAGCATACACATTTTAATTGAGAGAAAATTAAAGGATCAAGTACTAGAGATCGAGCCACATTGCATCAAAATCAATATCAACACAAGTACAACTCCACAAAACATGTTTCCCTAAAAACTTAGAGTGAACGAGTTCCTTCGTGATGCTTTTTACTCACATATTTCTTAAAGAGAATTTTCAGAAGTTCACCCAACATAAGACTACTTTAAAGCAAGCAAACTTAATTTTGGCGTTCCAATTGAATAATTCATTGATCATATGTACATACTTTAAATTACAGATTGAGCAAAAAACTTAAGCTAATGGGAGACGATGAATTTAATATTATATCACTTAACACTTCCTTTGACTTGTGGGCTCGGTATACGAAGAAGAATTTTAATTAGAGAGAAAATAACATTGTAGATGCTTATAAGAAGGACCTCCATGGAATACCAACTTTAATAGCAACTTGCTTTTTAGGAAGAAAGAATAATATTATTGTATTTCTTCTTTTTTGTCATACTCTAAAACAACCCTAAGGTATTCTTACATTGGAGAAAGACAAATCAAACAAACAAAGAAAATAGAGGAGAAATATTTCAGAGAATATAAGAAAATTCAACACTTTCAAATCTTGAGAATATAGTTTTGGTATGATTTTCGTTTAATCATGTACTTCTCTTCAACTTGCTTGTTACGATTAAAAAAAAAAAAAAAATCCATAATTCTATGAAATCCAAATCTCAGGTAGAAAAGTATAATTTTTCTTATTTTGATTTTGTATCTAATTTGAAATATTTTCACAATTGATTTTAACTAAATTTTAAAAACAAAAACATATTTATAAACTATCAAAATTTGAGTTGTTTTCGAAGATATAGGAAAAGAATAAATGAATGAATAAGCAATTAAGAGGTAAAAAGAGTATCGAGAATTTGAATTCTAAAAAAGTAAAAAACAAAAAATTAGATGATTGTTAGAGGTTTAAAATGCATTTATTAGGTAATTCCAAAGTCAAATTTGAGTAGAGAAATTTTTAAGATAAAGTTGGGCACTAATAATAGTGATGGTCAAATGTACATTTATTTCCACTTTTTAAAACAAAATAATAAAACCTACCTACAAAAATTAAATCTCTCTTTCCTTTTCCTTTTCCTTTTTCTTCCTCTTTTGTTTTTCCTTCATCTTTTTAGAAATAAATAAATAAAAATATTATCAAACGGACGGGTAAAGGTCACAAAATTTCGTGGCAATGATGTAATCACATGTCCAAAACTCTCAACAATACAAACACTATTTGAATAAGCAAACTCTCCCAAAATCTTTGGCATTTGGCCATTTATAAAGCACAAATATCTTCAATCACTTTCAAATCACATAAAACCCCCCTTTTTTTTCTTCCTTACAAGCAATCTTTGAAAATGGTATGTACAAGATCAAACTCATTCTCAATATGGTCCCTAATTCAATGCCCCACAACCCTTCCTCTTCTTATCTTTCCTTCAAATTCTTTTTTTAATATGTGTATATATATATATATATATATAAACCATTACATCCCATCAAAGATTTATGAACCCAAATCCCAAATACAACTCTTGTTCTAATTTCTAAATATGGGAATGGTGTGTAGATATGAAGTTACAAAGTTCAAATGAAAACACAATGTTGTATTTAATGTTTTCGTGTGTTTGGTAATATATTTAGAAATTAGATTCTTACTTTAATCCATTTAAAAATAACCAGTATAATATTATTTGATAAATTTTTGTAGCCTATTTCTCACCAATCAAGGACTAAAATATTACATTTTTTGAATTTTGAAACCAAATGAATCTATTATAAATTTTGAAAACTAAAAAATGCACTTTTAAATAAGGGACTATAAACACACATACACTCATTTGAATTATTCAATACAACTTTGGATTTAAAAATTTAAATTCAAATTTAGATACAATAAAAACATAAAAATCTTGTTTTCTAAATCAAAAACGAAATCTAGATATTTGTGAAACACACGTGTGAGAAATTTAGTGAATCTAAAAACACAAACAGTTGTTCTAACCACCGATATCGTTAGGTTCCAAATATCATGAACCGACCCGCCAATCAAACAGCCAGTTGGAATTGACACATGTTCTGATTGTGTGCAATGTGTAATATTATTAATTATACAAATATAAAAAGAAACAATTTATACATGCCTTCAGAAGAGGAATCAAAAAAGCCTAACTACTACTCTCCATTACTTCTAATAGCAAGAAAAATACTTGTGTTTCATCAGAAAGTAGGATGGTTCTATCATCAAAAGCTGCAATTTCCATTTTTACAAGGTTTGAGTGAACCTAAGTTGATCTCGAAGACGAGGATTCACCCAACGAGACAGATGCCAAAGACGATGCCCAAACACGTGCATTCCTTGCTCCCTTGTGGATGTTCTTTGTCTTGTATAGCCTTAGCTTGGCCCACGCCCTTCTGATATCGAGCATTTGAAGAATGCGCCCCATTAGTTGTCGTGTTTCGCCAAATATTTCCAAGTTTAGATGAGGTATGCAAGATCTACAAAGATTGTTCAGCTGGTGCAGGACGTGTGGTAATTTGAACATTGCTACACGAAGACAGACGAATACAAAGGAGAAAGCCAACAGTGGATCACTCTTCAATATGTTGTTTGGTGAGGAAGACTTTGCCAGTTGGATAATGGGCCTTCCAACACTCTCGATAGTAACTAACTCGGCGTTGTTATAGTACGGGATTGGTTTTAATCCTGATATAACCAAACACAACTCATTTGAGCAAGACCACACACACACACACACACCACGTGTGAAAACCCAAGAGAACCTTACCTGTTATTCGGCTATAGAAGCGAACAAGTGAAAGTATATTTTTTCGACCACGATACCGAACACGTGATGTCCCATTGACCAGCAATATAGATGGGAAGCTGTGGACCCCATATTTTGAGAGTACACTAAAATATGCAAGGATAAATGTATAAGTAAAGAGAATGTAAACTAGCATATCTATTCTAGCTTCAGTGCCAAAAGAAAACACCAATATGTTGATTACTTCAATTTCTCATCTTATTGTTGGGTATTTTTACTAGTTGAAATATAGAGAACATAGAAAGGTTCATGATGCACAAACTTGGGATCGTTATTTAGAATATTTCCAGGAAACGATCCGAAAATGCATTCAGTACAGAAAAACAGAACACAAGACTAGAATTTACAGTAAGCAAGAACATCAGGAACTACTTACTTTGGTAGTGTGGAAGATTGTTCAACCACCAAGTGTTCCATTTGAGGAAACAAGAAACTGAGAGTTTCAAATGTGTGGCGCAAATGGAGAGAAAATGGACACCATGACGCATAAAAGAACACAGAGGTGTAGCCGATCTTCTTATAAGAAGTCAAAGTCCTATCAATGTAATCCCCATCCACCTAAAAATCAAAAGAGGGAAAAGGAAATCAATATGAGAAAAAGAAGAAGCAACTTAATTAATGCTGTAGCCTTAAAGAGGGCTTTGTTTCTAATGGAAACAAACTTTTTTCTATCGATAATGGAAAGAGACTGTTGCTCAAAATACAAAGATACGTAGTACAAGGAGACATAGATCATAGAATTCAAAACAAACATAACAAAAGATCAACATGATCGATTTTCCATAACAAAGATGCCACTTACACTGTACTCCAGCTAAACTAAATTTCAGCTTTCTACATTGAACAAATATGGGGAAAAGGGGTTCAGATTGTTTTCCAAAGATAATTGTTTTCAATGAGTTGCTCTCTGAATATTCATTAGTAGAAGGGTCCAGCAGATACGTCTGACCTGTTTCTTGTCTAAAGTTTGATATACTATCTTTGATAAGTAAAAAATTTAAAACGGAAATGCATCAGCTGAAGAAACAACTGCAGTTAATTTTAAGAATAAGTTGATCACACAGATGGATACATAGACGTGCAAAATGGAAATCATATGGCACTCAGCACTAATTCCCATCTAAATAGATCTGACCAAACGCTACCAGAAATAATTTCAAAAGGGGTGAAACATGTAGAGTAGAATGATTTTTTGAGTTCAACAGGACGTGGAAGTGAGTGATTCTAACCTCTAACTGAGAAAGAGAGATATGCTTTCAACTATATGCTGGAATGATTGAGAGTTATCTGTTAGAACTAATTGATGAAGTAACTTCTATCATAATTCAGAAGGCATATATGTATGTCTGTATGTATTGTAAGAACCAAGCTTTCATTGAGAACAATGAAAAAGTCATTATTCAATCATTATTTCAAGTTATACAACTTGGATTGACAAGGATGACAATGATGCCTCCATTAGTATTCCACTACATCATGGTATAAACAATATGATGGGAAGGAAGCATTGCGTAGATCTAGACATAGAGATAAATTGGAAACATCTCCTAGTAATGGTTTGGAAAATTAATTCCTTTAAATACCATGTTTGTCATAAATTGCAGGAGAGATTTGCATTTCCAGTATCTCCTACTTTAGCTTCTTAATCTGTTTTTCCCACAAAAGGGAGAATTTTCCCCTAAAATGGAAAAGGCTTTGATTTGTGCACATATAGGATTCACCAAATTAAATAATTAATTTGAGGTGAGTTTGAATATCCTTCAAAAACTGAACACAAATGTGAGAATGCCAAAAATGTCTGAATTTATTGATATTTCCTTAATCGACGTATCCTCTGTATGTGCACGGGAAGTCCCAAATTTGACAATGCTTCACTTTAAATATGCGAACTCTAACTCAATGGAGAATCTTATTAACAAATTTAGCATCTCTTGGAACCTTTCATCATCGGTGCAAGATTTCACGAAGCAAAGTTTATCTGTTCAAACCCTCAAGAAGAACAAGAATTCATTGGGGGGGGGGGGGGGGGGGGGGGGGTAGGCCAGGGGAATAATAATGGAAGGAAAGAAACAGCAAAGTTTTCAAACGAGGATGACCAACCAATGTTTCATAATAACAAGTGCCTATGAGGATGATCATTGTTTTCCCTTTTTGGAACTATTCAACTCTGCAGCTCCATATCATTGCAAAGCATGCCTTTTTTAGGAGACAAAAATTTCATTGATGAAATGAAATAAAAGAGAAAAAGCCTCAAAAACCTAATGGTGGGTCTAATGAAAGTTTCCTAATTAACAATTAAAATAGAGAGGTTATAATCAATAAAAGAGCTTCACACTTACAACAATAATCCATAAAATAATCAAGAAAGAAGTATCCCCAAAAATATGTCCATTCCTTTCTCCCCAAGGAGAAACAATAACGATGACTACACAATTCAGTCTGAATCATGCCAAAAAGAGACAGACCTTCTACTATGCACTCATGAGGGGAACGAGCAACAAGGCCCAATGTAGAACAAACACTGGAAGGGGATATGCTAGAACCACTCCTAATCTGATGAGGCCAGACACAAACAGGCTGCAATTGAGAATACTTGGCAACAATCAATTGGCACCGTAACACATTTACCTTCCATTAGAGGTCTCCGAATCCACTTTGCCAATAGACTCAAATTACAGTGCTGGAAATTGCCAATACAACGCACCTAAAAGTTTAAGAAGTCGAGTTGTCCCCCAATTAGCATTATACATCCTTCCACTGCCTCTAAAACCTTCCAAAAAGAAATCACAAACAAGCTTTTCCAATGAACTGGAAACCTTTTTTGGAAGTTTATACAAAGTTAAAATGTAAGTTCGCATGCTAAACAAGGTAGCTTGAAGAAGAGTGTGCCAACCTCCTTTCAAAATGAAAGCATATTTCCAGGTATGAAGTTTATGCTGAATTTTCTAAATAATAGGTGGCAAAAAACCATTTGGATGTACCCCAAAGGTGGGCCAAGTACCCCTCTGACAACCAAACTTTGATATCATTGTCAAAATGCTCAAATCATCATCAGCAATGTGAATCCCCAACAGCTAACTCTTAGAAAGGTTGATGTTCAAACCAAAAGTACATTCAAAATTTTAACTACGTCAAAAAGATTCTCCAAGGCCTTTATGTCAAAAGTGGAGAATAAGAACATATCATCAAAAAATTGAAAGTGAGTCGAACAAAACTGTGAACTTTTTATAGAATGAGTTGCAATTTTACCCGAATTAGCACTGCGTTTAAAACTTAAAAACCTGCTTAAACAAGACCAGACCAAAACGAAGATAAAAGAAGAGAGAGGATCAACTTGACATATACCTTGAATCGGAAAGATTTTACCTCTAAGACAATTATTGACAATAATCAAATAGTTGGCGCTAGAGATGCAACCCCGGGTGATACCAAAACCTTTGGCATGAAGGGTAAGAACCAAAAAATCTCAATCAATTTTCTCAAAGGCCTTTTCTAGGTCTAATTTAAGAAAACGCCTTTCTTGTGAGAGATGAGCCCATCATCAATCAACTTATTAACCAAAAGAGAGGTGTCCATAATTTGTCTATTAGACATAAACGGCAATTGGTTCTCAACTATGGTGGATGGCAAAACCAATTTCAATTTATTCGATGTAACACAACCAACAATCTTGTGTGCATAGGGCAGAGACTAATTGGCCAGCTGTCAATAACGTATTCAAAAGCCAAACTCCTTGGAACAAAACAAATATAAGTTTCATTGAGGGCCAAATTAATGATAACACAGAAGTATAGATATCATAAATCATAGCCATAAAATCCTGTTTAATGGTATTCCAACAGTATTTGAAAACTTCAGAGGTAAAACCATCAAGCCCAGGAGACAGTAATTATACCCAAAGATTTCATTTACTACTTGGAAAACTTTGTAAATATAACTTCCAGTCCAGTAGATTGATCCACACTGATAGGCCACCAATCAATATTAGTAGGAAGGAATTGAGAATCATCATCTTTAGTAAATAAAACCATCAAGCCCAGGAGACAGTAATTATACCCAACGATTTCACTTACTACTTGGAAAACTTTGTAAATATAACTTCCAGTCCAGTAGATTGATCCACACTGATAGGACACCAATCAATATTAGTAGGAAGGAATTGAGAATCATCATCTTTAGTGAATAATTTCAGAAAGAAAACAATGAATTCGGCCTCAATAGCTTCTCTAACTGTGAATAACTCCATTCACTAACACCATCCCAAACTCATTAATCAATTTTTTTCTTCTGTGAGCCGCTAAAATACAATGAAATCGCCTATTATTTTGATCACACTCCCTGAACCGATTCAATTTACAATGCTGTTACTCACAAGTTTGACCTAAGCAGTCAAATTTTCAATCTCTTCTCGCAAAAGATGTCGAGTCTCCTATTGATTAGGTGAAAAAGATTCTTTTTTCTTGTCCAACTAATGCAATAGTGAAATAAGTTAGGTAAGTTGGGATGCAGCAAGAGGTTGAAACATGTCACATTGAGATCCCCTCAATCACCACCCTATACCAGCCACTTGGAGCCCTCACTAGAAATCATCATAAAAATCACTTCCTAAGGCTCATTGACAGTTGTAAAATAGAAACCACCAGCTATAAAGGCATGAATAGATATTTGATAAATTCCTTTTGATAAAGTCAAGCTCACTGCATAGGATAAGAATGCCCCAGACGTTCCAACGGAATCGAGAGAAGTTCATGAAATATCTGAAGGGCTCCATACAGATTTGACAAGATAGGTGTCAATGTCTGATAATTTTGCTGCTGCAGAAGAACGATACAAGATGTTGTTGTTGAAGAGTTCGTTTAATCAAGGCTTTTTTTTTCCAAAAGCACATACCTCGTACATTCCAAGAAATAAATTTCATTGATTAAAGTTTCTTTTTCTCTAATATGATTGTTCTTTCATAAAAGACATAGTAAGAAGATTATGCAACTCCCTTTTCATTTTGGATTTCTACTCATCAATAGTATAAACTCTCTTTTGTGGGGGTTCTAGTAACAGGGTATAACCATGATACAAAGACCATGTTCACCGAGAATGGGAGCTAAGCATTGAAGGTATGTTGTCAAGGAAAAAGGAGATGGAAAATTGGTTCGTGGAGGCTGGTTGGCGAGATGGTTGAGGTGAGATAGTAATTTCAGACAAGAATAGTTAGGGTAGAAGAGCTATATTTGGTAGAGGGGTCAGAGTCTCTTGTGGGAAAAGATGAGGAGGAAGGATGGCTAAGGCTTGGAGGGAAAATTTGGTTGCTCGGTCACCAATGAAGGTTAAAAAGGCCAATAGTATTTGATGCAGTGGGTAAAGCGTAAACAATGGATGAACTAGAGAGGTAAGCTTCATTATCATAACCTTCACAAGGCATGGTAGGATTGAATGTTGAGGAATCTTTTGTCTCTAGTATCAGGGAAGTGGGACCTGCAAGGAGAGTACACAAGAGTTGTATAAAAGGGGGAAGGCTCATTGATGGAGGCAACTTTTTTGGCAAAAAGGGAAGACTTTAGAGGTAGACTATTGCCAGGGTCTTCTCTAGAAATCTCAGGATGAGTAAGAGAAAAAAAAGAGGGATCCACAGAAATCAAGGAGTTTGAAACCAGTGGATTATTATTTATTTTTGTTAGAACCAAGGTCGAATAAGATACCTTTGTCCCACTTTGGTTAGAATGGGATGACCAATGTGATACTTAGCTCTTCCACCCCAATAGTCGGTTTTTGAGGTTTGATTCTTCAAGGTGCTTAAGTACCTAACAATGGCATCTGAGCCAATTTTCAACATTTCAAAGTGGAATCGATGGAGGCTTCTGACCAGGTATGGCCATGGAGTTTTACCACACTTTCAAGGGCATGACAGTTAGGTCGATCTGGCCAAGCTCGCAATATACCTCCGCACTTGTTTCCAATAAATTGAAAGATTTTTTCCATTCAAAGAGTGAGGGTAGAGATTGAGTTCCAATTCAACCCCTAAAGGAAGATATCTTTCTTTGAATTAGAAACATTTCCAAAAGAAGATATCTTATTGCCACAATATTAAGATTTTGTTGTTAATTTGTAGAACAATTGACACTTTCCAATCATCATGCAATCGGTTTGGTTACAAAGGTTGGTGGCTAGTATCTAATGATAAACTTGAGTTGTTGCTTTGTTGTTCTAAAAAGGGTTGATCTAATGCTTGATGAGATTGGTGATGATTGATTCTCGAATGATTGGACATGAAACACATTGTTAGCATCCTCAGACAACATGGAGATCATTCCAATCTACCATAAATGAAGAGATATTATCCGGAAGGAGTGTTTGTCATTGGTTTGCAAACGATTCTTGGGTTCAGGGGTGTCTTTGCAATAAACGGGAAGGAAGTGGACTTTGTTGGCTGTAAAACTTATGTTCAAGGCCATCCCTGTAGCTAAGTACCTGTGAGCTTGGTCTTTTTCAGTGTACCTCCTCGAGGTAATAATATATGAGGGAGAAGAAAGAGAACAAACGTTCGTTCTTCTCAGATGGGATAATTAGGCATTGCTAACTACCAGAGTGATGGAGTTAATTGACTTCCACATAAAAACCACATTTGTTACTCTATTTTTCAGACCAAAACACATAATTTCATTTTGAAGTTCTTTGAAAAACTTGAAGGCACAAGGTTCTTTGGCAAAGGTATGGAAGAAGGATACAAGGGTTAAAGGAAAACAATGGCAGGTGGAAGAGTGGATCACCAAGAGACAATGTTTTTGAAAACAATACAATTCAACTTAGTTTTATCAATGGAGTTAACTAAACACTATATATATATTCTCTTGGATTTTAACAGTATCAAATCAGTGAGAACAACCTTCGTAGTATTATATTTTGAGTTTTTTGTCTACAAGCAAGACCAATGACCAAATCAACCCAACTCTAAATACATAATTTGAAATTGATATTTAAACCGTTCAAATTCAATTAGGTTGTAGTATTGAAATCAAAATCCATCCAAACTCGACCCAACTTTGAGTGTGTGATGTTTGAATGAAAAACTCCAAGTCATTTCTGTTGACTTTCTTGTCCACACAAAAATTGGATTAAAAATGAATTAATCATCCCAGCTCAACCTGATTCAAGATTGATCTCTCCCAGCTGATTTTCAGTTAACACTTAAAAATTTTCAATAGAAAAAGAGAAATAACAAATAAGCATAAATTTCTTCACCTACCCTCACCTGAATGTTCATCATGTACAGAACAATCAAGAGCTCAATACAGCCAAAATTCAACCATTATTTCTTCTAACAATCTAATTCTAAAGGAATAATTGACCACCCTACAAAACATACTTCAATAAGGAAAACCAAACAGAAAACCTCCAAGATTTTCAAAACTAAAAGTACAGAACAACAAGGGAATCCCAGGAAAAAAAAGCTTCACAATCATCAACAGCCTCCCAAAAGGTTAGATTCAGACAAGAAAACAAAGACACCACAGAGAAAAGTGATAACAGCACCTAAGCAAAAGGAAAATCAACACAAAATTAAGAAGATGACAAAGAAAATCATACCTGCAAAGGCGAGCTGGGAACAGCAGAGAAAGGGCATTGAGATCGAACACCATAGAGAAAGAAATCAGATTCTTTGGGGCAAATTGAAGATCTAGAAAGAGATGTTGAAGACACAAACCCTAAAGAGCAAATGGCAAGAAAATAGACAAAAAGAGAAAAGGCAGCCATGTTTGAAGAAGAGATTAAACCACAAAACCGATGAAGAGGAAGAAGAAACAAGGGTATTACAGAGAAATCGATAAGAAAAACTAGGGATAAATCAGAAATGAAAAATCAAACAAAAAAAAAAAGTGATAGAACAGACAAACACCCCCAAAAAAGTGGGGTTAAAGATTGTTTTGTTTCCTCAAGTTTCTAAAAAAAGGGGTGTGCTTCGATCTTCTTTATCTGGGTCATACGGTGGCCGTTGGGAGGTGGCGGCGGCGGCAGCGGTGGAGGGTTTTTGTTGAAAATCCAACCGATAGAACTGATTCGATCTCCTTTTTGTGGATTATTTTGGGTTTTCTGTTCTTTAAAAGTTCCAAATAAAGGTACGATTTTTGAAGCTCCAAAAAAGTCAAATCAAATTACCCATTACAGTATTTCCCTTAAACATCCATCCAGCTGAGACTTTGCTGATTAATCTTAAAATATCCAAAACAACAATGAACCAAAATGGAGTTTATGCTTTGTAATATTTTCTATTCTGTCCTTCCTATGAATGTGGAGTGATTATTTGAAAGAATTAGATATGAAAATGAAGAACTTTTGGTCATTTTGGATTTTATATTTCATGAATCATTATGGGATTTTATTATTACTGTTATTGTTGTTATTATTATTATTTTGGAGAAATATGAACTCTAATTTGTTTGTCAAGGGTGGTTGAGGACCGATTCTACTTTGGTGATCGCCCTTTTTTGGATTTCCCAAAGTTGCATTTTTTTTATAAAAAAATTTCATTTATATGATGCTTCTCTCATACTTTCCTAATCTATAAAATCTAATTTTTAATATTAGTTCTGACATAAAAAAAAAGGCCAATTTATTTGCAATGGTTGAACTTAAATAACCTCAATTTGGAAATGTTTCTTATTGTCCTATTAATAATAATAATAATCTAATGAAACAACCAAAAGCATTTAACATTGTATATAAATTTAGTTTTCATATATATTTAAATGAGTGAATGATAATTTATGGCAAATTCTAACTAAGAGGACTCATCCCACCTTCAAATGTCACCAATGATGAATTTGTAGTTTGTAACTGAGGTCACCTACACAACGGTCAAAATAACGTGAAGGTCTGTTGGCATAAACATTCTAATGCTTATGTTACAGGACAAAGGTCAAAGCAAGCAATTTAAGGAAAAAGATGAACTTACTCGATGTTGAACTGTCATACTTTATTTATAGTGGAAATAAGTCAAAGATCTCTCATCCTTTTAGGATTGTAATCCTATCTCATTTATCTTTTTGGAAATAGGACATTCAAGGGTTGGACATCTGAAGAGGATGAATTCTATCTTCTAACCAACAATTTAAAAAAAACATAACAAACTATTAAAAAAAAAAGGAAAAGGAAAACGATTTGATGTGCAGAGAAAAGAAAAGAAAAAAGTCAAACTTATGACCTATTACGAACCAAATTTTTAACGGTAATAGTAAAAACTTATAAAAAAAAATATGAAATGCATTCACCCACGGGTTTAGCATAGACTTGAGGTCTCGAACCCCCTCTCAATTTTATGTTTTTTATATTATATATATTTATATAATTGAATTAATCACAATTTTAGAAGTTAATTTAGTGATAAAACTATCTTCAAACCTCTCTAAACCTCGACTCAAAACTCCATTTTTTCCCCAGATTATTCATTAATGGCATTCTAGTTTCATTTCATCATTCTATTTCATAAATTCAGGTTATACTTAATAATAATATGAAGCTATATAATCCAAATGGACTTTAAAAAAACGTTGGTACTTACCTTTCATAAATATAGTACATAAAACATTTTTAAATATAATATAATAAAATAAAATATTTATAAAATATTGTAAAATTTTAAATTATATAACAATAAACATCAATGAACTTTTATTAATACATTAATAAAACAACCTAAAATTTTGTTATATTTTATAAATATTTTTAATTAACAATAATTTGTCTGGATTAAAATACATAGTACATACATAGAAAGGTGGGAGAATAAATATTTTGAAACTAAAAATTTGGCATGCATATAAAAAATTACACAAACTCCAGCAATTGAACATTCAATATTTCACTCTTACTTAAGCAATAATGCACACAGTGTATCTAATACAATATTAAAAAGTCTACGAACTTTGAAAAACATTTTTGGATAAATTATGTCATATTAAATTTTATTTTCTAACAATTAAGGTATTGAAGTGGAATATGAAACTTCTTTTTCTAAATACAATAAAATAAAAATAAAAATAAATAAATAAACAAACAAATTCAACGTTTGTATAACAAGGAATTGTTATTTCAAAGCAATTAAAATAACAGTTACTATCCTTTTCTTATTTTATTTCTAAGTTTTTGAATTTGAGTTACAATATTTTATTTAATAATTAATTTTCATAATATTATAATTTTTTCGAGATAGAACATTTTGCCGATTGTAATTCTTATTTCTGCATTGTTTTAAACGGGAATACTTTCATGCAATGTTCATAGCCTCTTCTCCAACATCGTAATATCCATGTCACAAGTCTATGTCTTCATGGTGCAAGAGCCGAACCCCTAAATTCGAAATTAATAGTACAATCACTATGTCGATTGAGTTACATTCATGTTGCCATGTTTGATAAGTTTTTTATTCAAAATTTTAAAAGCCAAAGGCATTTAATTTACGGAAGTTTTCATAAATATAACAAACCACTGAAATATTTACGGTCCGCGTAACAAAATTTATGAAATTTGTCCTTCCGTCTTTCTTCTCCTCTTCGCGATTTTTTCTATCGACTTTCTTCTTCTTTTTTTTACGTGGAACCAAATCTAAATGATCATATACAAAAAATAGTCAAATCTAAAGAATCGTGTATAAAAAATCTTGGAAAAGATTGTTTACATTAAGGTAGCCTATCTAAACGATCATGTAGTAAAAGGATTTTTAAAAAAATCCTTTGGTCAAATCTAAACGATCATGTACAAAAAAATTTTGAAAAAATAAATAATGGTATATCAAAAGAATATTGAAAATATTCGTTTAGCCAAACCTAAACAATCGTGTAAACAAATAAAATGGATATATACTTGACGACATATTTGTTGTATTTTCCATTATGGACATGTGAGATTTTTCCGTTTTTGAAATTGATTTATATGGTGTAAATATTTATCAATTTATTATATTTTTTAAAATATCCTTTTAATATATATAATTTTTTAATTTTATATTGTTATCTCTAGTTTAGACTTTATCATTATTCTAAATTTAGTATTGATCTAATGACACAACATTTAAAAGTTTAATGAGATAATAAAATATATAATTATATATGCTTTATCAACATAGAATATGTTAAACATTAAATAAACCATTATCTTCCATGGATTTGAACAAAAAGTATGTAAAACTATTATAGAGATTTCAAAATTCAACAAATATGGAAAACTAAGGTATAGGTAATTTTTTTGAAAATACTTGGTAATATTTTGTCAAAACTCTAATGTAAAGAATACTCAATGATTAATATCTACTCTAACCCAAATTAAGTTGTTTTAAAATTAGAATGTATTTACGCAATATTTTAAAATAGCCCATATTTTGATCCATTCATTAGAAAAGTAAACATCGCTAAAACAAACAAAGAAGTTCATATCCTTGCAAAGAGAGAAAAAAAAAAAGCCTTGACAAACGGGGCCTGAGTGACAAAATTATACCATATCTTTTATAACTAAGGCGTTTTATATAACATGTGGCATGGCTTCCAAAGCCATGAGTGATTCTTCTTTGGCACTTCACATTTGGATATTAATAATATCATATTATAACTGCAGATTCTACAAGACTAAACAAATAAAGAGAGAGAATATAACAAATTATCTTTCTCAATACGTTTGTTTTTCCAGCACAACCAACGCCTTTAGACAGAAGATTGAATTCCAATAATGCCTGCCCAATAATCAAGAAATGAAGAAGAAAAAGTTATAACAAAATTACAAATGAAAAGAACAAGAGAGTCTTAATGGGAAGATGGCTTTAATGCGAAAAGCCCTCACATGGGTCAGTAGCTTTAAACCAAAATGAGATCATTATCATAATAATCAGTGCTTTTTTGAAAACCAGTCTCAATATGAAAGAGAGGTGGATATGGAAAATGCTTATAATATATGGGGTTGGTTGGGATAATGTAAACCTTCTGACAATGTGATCATTTTTACCCCAATAAACAACCAAGGAAAATGCTTGTCTGTTTTTGTGAACAACAACCGTGGACGGTGGGGGTCGAACATCTAGAGATTGAACCATCAACTTCTAGAGTGGAGATTATGCCAATACCACTTCGTGAAGTACACTTGGGATTCTACACTTTTTTTTTAGTCTTAGTTGATTATGACATTCGCTCCAAAGGACCCAACTAAAAGGTAAGTTCATTTGCAACCATTAAACTTCCATTCAACCTTGAAAGGACGATCTTGAGCACTAAATTCAGCCAATCCTTCTTTAAGGGAGAGCCAAAGGCCAATTAAAGGAAAATTACATATTCATTATTCACTATAATTATGATCCATATCCGAAGCCGTAATACTGCAAATTTTTTAATTCAGTCCAATACGAAATTATACTTTTGTGAGAGCACCGGTTACAGATAAAGTAGGATTATTGGAGAATTTTAGTATGGTCATAAGAAGAAGCATTTTAGTACATAGGTAGTAAATTTGTTAAGGCTTTTAGTTATAAACAGAGGGAGTGGGGTTGAGAGGAGGGTGTGAAGAATTTTTGGGATTTCTTTTAGGGGAATTTAGGAGAGACCAACTCTCTCAAAAGAGGCTATGTTATACGGTAGTTTTTTCATTGGTATTGCAATATTTCTATCTTTAGTGTTCTTTGTATTTCTTGAGTGTTCTTATTAGAAAGTATCTGTTAGGATCGCTTCCCTGAAACTCAGTAAAATCCCAACAAAAATATGAAAACAGAGACGGTACTCTGCTTTGATTCTATTGATGATAAATTCCAGATGAGTTCACAAAATATCAACAGAATACTCTAAAGGACAGCACAGTAAAATAAGAAAGAAAAGACAGAAACGAATGCCAATGTTATTCTCCGGCTCCTTTGAGAAGGCTGGAATCTTCTCCTCAAGAGCCTCAACAGCCTTTACCCAAAATATGACCTCCTTTGCTAATCCCCAAAACATTCCTTATATACCTCATCAGGGGTGGGTCCCCCCAAAAACCTCCCCACTCTTGGTCTTCTGTGTAATTCCTATCATACCCTTCCCTGACTTCTTCCTCTTGTAGGCGTAAATGATTGGATCTAACAATATCCTAACCATTTTCAATAATATCATAGTACAGTGCATCGTTGAAGGGCATTGCATTGACAAGAGAATGTTGATTTTGTAAGCATTGCTATATTGATGGGTGTTTAATTGGGTTGAATTTCTCCAGTCATTGATTGGAAGAAAATGTCAATATCGCATGCTCTACATGAAAAGCTAAAAAATGGGGCGCTAGAGCTTTTCTATTTTCTTTTATCCTTTCACTAAGTGTTTGGTGCATTTTGTTTTTCTTTAGATAGTACCTCCTCAACTAAGACCAAAGGGTTGGTTCGAACAGCAGTTACATGTGAGATTTGATTGTCTTCCTCTCAGGAACCATGTATTTATGGTACTTCCTAGTGAAGGTTCCTACTAAAGAACTAATCAGATCATTAGATTATTTTGTTTTCCCATATCTAGACCTACTGTCGAGGTTTCTTTTGATTTCAAGTTTTAACCTGCAAATGTTACTGGCTACTCTTAGTCTTAGCTATGTGAATATTTTCTCAACCATACCAAATTGAGCATCCTTTGGGGTAGGAATGACTTTTCCATCATGATCCATGCATCCTTCAACAAAAAGCCCATGGAGGTTAAGATACCTAAGAAAGTGAAGTTTTTCACAAGGAAAATTTTGCTCAGGAGAGCTAACACTCAATATCATCCATATGAATTTTTCCTTTGAGTTATGGCTGCAATGGTGCGTCCTTTACAAGCATCATAACGTGGATCTTGATATCCTTTTGTGGGGTTATCAGTAGCTCACTTCCTATGAACTCTCCCTTTCACAATACGGAAGTGTGTCGTCGCAGACTTGTACCTTCAGTATTTTGTGGGACATGTGACCAGTATAGATTATTGGAGCCAAATCTATCCAACCTCATCCCCGCTACTTTTCAAGGATTTATTATATTGACAAACCAAAATCAAGTGTAGAGGATAAAATACTAACCGCATCCGATTCTTGCACCGGCATTTCCAGTCGTCTTGCTAAGTTCGTGCCCACCTATTGCATTTAGTGTGTATGATTAAGCCATAAAGCCAAAATGTGAAAAGACAAAATAAACATGAATATCAATAATAAAATCATAATTCAAATACAATTTTTCTGACTGACAAGAAGAAGTCACACTCTCATTCTATGACCAACCGAATAAAGTCGGAGGGGGTGTTTTGAGTGCGTGAAGAAACTGTATTACTTTGAATAAGTTTTCCACTTCAGGATGTTAGGAAGTAGAATAGAATAACCTCAAGTACAAAACAAACTCTTACCTTTGCCAAGATCATCGAGATCCGCGTGCACAACAACTGCTCGACCAATTATCGAATGAGGTCCCTTAAGTGAAATCTACACATCAAAATAGAAAAACAAAATGAAAAACACAATCCACAACTTATATAATCAAAATAAATTGCATCTGAAAAGACAAAAAGTGACTCATAAACAAAATAAGCAATTAACCAAATGAACAAGAAGCAGGACCGACAGAACAACTCGCTGAATAAGAAGCAATTTAAAAGGATCGGCAAACAAACAATCCATTTAACAGACTTACCAGCCTATCCGAAATGGAAACTTCAGCAACCCCTGAAACAAACCACTGCTACAATGTCATAATTTTTTTTAGTAAAAGAAACAATTCATTTATAAAAAAATCAGGTCTAAACATTACAAGATGTTACTGGAGGGAAAGTCAATTACTGACTAAAAAGGATAAACTAAAATGAGGGGAAGAGTGCTTCGTTTTAGCATTAGACAAAACGAATTCCATAAAACGAGCAAAAGAGGAAAAATAATCATTAAAGAGACGTTTGTGCCTTTCGCCCCATAAGCTACAAAAGGAAGCACGAACAATGGCCAACCGAATCGTCTTCTTAGTACCAAAACGAAGCAAAAACATAAGAGGAAGAGGAAAAACTACTGTCTATGTTTCTCAAGAACATTCCAAAACCAAAATGTAGAAACTCTACTAACCATCTGGACCTGCATAAATGTTCCCCAAATCCCCTACATGACGTTCTGAATCCCCAGGACCTCCATGGTCCTTCTTCAACGGATTAAAATGAGGTCCTAACAGAAAAAGAAAACCAGCAGAACAAAAAGCCTATTCAATCAGCAAAAAGAGATGAATCTATGGCAGAGAGAGAGAGAAAGGGAATGGGGGATTACCAGTGGAGTTGCAGCCGTTTGTGGTATCGCCAAGAGCATGGATATGGAAGCCATGAAGTCCAGGAGAGAGTCCACTTATTCTTCCATTGACATGGGTTGCCCCTGTTCATATTCATCATAACTTCAATAAAAAAAATGAAAACCCACCTCGAAACTTAAAATCCCTTATGAGAAATTGGATCAAACGAAGCAAAAACGCGAGCATCCCACACAAAACCCTTCAAACAAGCATCGCAAACAAAAACCCACATACAGAAACTGACCATTTGAATCTTGGACGAACTGGATGGTGCCTCTGATGTTGGAATCTCCTCCAGCGATGAGTACCACAGCTTTTAGAGCACTCATTTTACTAGTCTATCGCCTAACAGAAGATTTTAGCGGTTAATGGGTGAGCGAATGATAAGCGGTTTGCGTATTACCTGCTTGGGTATGTCTTGTATTTGTATTGATCTTGAAAAAATAGAAAGAACAAAAAAAATTCCCCCTCTTTTTGGTTCCTTCTTCCTTTTCATTGAAAATAATGTCAATTGTCATTGAGATAACTACCGTCATAAACTCTAATTTGCTTTTTTTTTTTGTTAGGATGTTTGATGGAAGGTATTCTTTTCCTTAGTTATGAATACTCACTATTGTACCTTTTTCGTTGCTTCTTAGGGTAAATAAAGTTATTATCATTTTGGCCAACATAAGTTTAGTTTAACCTGTCTGCTAAAAAAAAAAGTTAATTATAGTCTTGTCCTCCTCATTAGTGTTTTATGCAGAATTTGTTTTCTTCCAAGTGTTGTTCGTCCACTGCTTGTTTGATATGGAATTGGAAGAGTTTATTTGTGGTGTTGCTTGGTTGTTTGTCTTTGCCCGAAAACAATGGCAGAGCCCAAAATTCTGTATAAACAACACTGTGTAACAAGAAGAGTATAAAAACAAATATTCACAACTCCATATATTAACTATTTTGATATATATTACGGATATTAATTTCAAGTCTGACAAAGACTTTGTTGTAAATAGGTTATACATAAAGTTTGTTTTAAAAGTTTAGTTCTCTATAAAAAAAAAAAAAAAAAAAAAAAAAAAAAAAAGTAGCAATACATTTTGTTTTAGAAAAACAAAAAAAGTAGCAATACTATTCGGATTGGATGCTCCTTCCTCCTCTATTTTGTCAAGATATTAATAATAATAGAACGAAAATAAAGTTTATTCATACATCAAACTTTTTTTAATTTTGAGATAAAAATTGGATTCTCATCCCCATATTATCAAAGTAATAATAATAACCATAGAAATAGAGTTTCCTTTTATTTTATTTTGAAGTAAGAATTGGATTCTCTATCCCATAAATTGTCTAAATAATAATAATAACAACCACGAATTGTTTTAGGGTTTTTAAATGGATTATAATATTTTAGATAATTATAATGGACAACTATTTTTAGAATAATTATTAAGTATTTTTGTTCTTTTTTTCATTTTTTTAGGAAAATTACAAGTAATATTGGCTACCAAACCCTTTATTTTTAAATATTTTTAGATGTTGTATGATTTAAACTAATTTTCGGTTGATTTAGCACAATTTTTCTTAAGAAAATATTTTTCCTACTGTATTTTCTTTCTTTTCCAATTTTTCACTAATTGTTATTAAAAAACAAGCTTTTTGGGAAATTTCCGAGTAAGCTTCCTTTCAAAAATTTTAACAACAAACTTTCTCCATTAGTTTTTTAGGGGTTCGGTCGGAGTTGGTTTTTCAACCAAACCGACTACATTCGGTTTTAATAAATGATAAAACCCACATCGACCTTGAGGAGTAAACGTTGGTCGATCGGTTTAACACTAAGAAATATTTTCTAAAATTTCTCGATTTGGAACCTTCCAAAATTGACCCCTCTTATTCTTCTCCCGATCGACTTTAGTTTGGTTGGTTGGCTCGATTTTTCGATCTATCATGCTCGTCCAGTTTTTTTTTTTAATTTCATCTTTGTTCGTTAAACTTAAGTTAATCTTTTCTTTTTTACTTAAGCTCTAAACTCTTCCTCACAAATGACCGAGTAAAGACAAAATGGTACTTCATGTTGAAAACAAATGTCAATTGTTTGTTGTGTAGTGCTGAACCACTGTCTTGAAAGCAAAATTTGGTGCGACCTTGATGCTAAATTGCATATGTCAATTGCTCCCAAAGTTATACACAACTTTCTAACCCAAGCGTGCATTTGCCGAAGTAATGAATGAAATCAAGGAAAATATTGCTCAGAGAAAAAAAATCAAAAGTTAGAAAGGGAGAAGAACCCCCAACACCAAAATCTTTTTCTCAAACATATAGAAAAGGAATAACGATTTTAGATCTAAATTTCATTTCAGATCTATAACAATTAACATATTAAAACATAACATTATTACCATAAAACAATTACAATATTTGTAACCATCAAAATTGTTGTTGTTGTTGTTATTATTATCATCGTCGTCGTCATCATATTTTCTATTGAAACATTAACTATGAATCATTACAATGATAGTCATTCCTAACAATTTTCCATAAATTACTACTATTACATTCTAGTTAAAATAGTAATAAAGCATTTTCTCCGAGCAAAAAATATATATATATAAATTTAAACATTAATATCTTTTGATTTGAATTGATGCATAGTGAGATGGGGCAACAATCTAATTAAAGAAAGTATGTTGCCTTTTGAAATTTTAATAACTATGGTTGAGACCCCCAACACGTTTTACTTCTTAAATTTTTTTTGATTTTGCGATAAAGTCTATTACAATAGGCCACTCAAAATTGTGCTATTTAAGGCCATGCACATAGATTCTCGGGTCAATGTGAAAGGCTCTAAAAAAGATCCTTAAACTTTTTCATAGATCACATTTATTGCTTCATCAAGTCTATCACAATAAACCACTCAAAACTGAGCTATGAAAACTTTACATCTAGCCCATACCAAGACCAACTTCATCAAGTACGTAAAAGGCAAACCACTCAAAACTGAGCTACGGAGATTTTACAATTATCATCAAGTCCATACCAAGACCATCTAAAGAAGGGATATGAAATTCTCAAAGGTTCTAGTTTCATCCATCAAATCCATTTAAGGATTATCCTCACGTTGGCTATGGACCATCAAGTTTACCACAATAGACCACCCAAATAAAAGGCGGTGGACCATCAAATGTTTGGGTCCTATACTGGCTAACCATCAATCAAAGAATTTGCTAAATACTTCTCAGACTTCACATACTTCAAGAAGGAAATTCTCTCATTCAACAATCTTTTCAAGCTCCATGTTTTAGGCGAATATGCCACAATGGTATAGAAGCAACAAAGCTTGAACACATATCCACAATGGTACATCTAAAATAAAGATAAGTATATAAGTCCCCCCACAATACGTACATCTCCAATTAGGCTTATAAGTCATTCATATTGATGTCTCCATACAATGGTACATCTCTCATTAAGAACACATATCTATTCAAGCTTACTTCATTACTCTATGTTACCCAGTTTACACACATACCTCTCTAGTATGATAGAAAATTATTAAAATGAAAATCATAATCTATTGTACCCTTAAGTTATCCTTATCCTTACTCTATTAAAAGTGGCTAAGGGGGAGAATCATTTTGAGCGATTCTACCCTTGTCAAATTCTAAATTTACAATATTACCATTACTGTTAATATTAAGTTATTGTTTAAAAGTCACCCACACATATTGTCATTTTTTTTATTAATATCAATTTTAAGTTATTGTCATTTAATTTATATTTTTTAAAAAATAATGAAAGGATCCTCCTTCTTCTTACGTTGTTTGTAATAAATAATTATTTTAATTTCATATTTGATTTGTAATCGATAACCATTTTAATTTACTCTTTTAATATTTGTTCCATTATAATATAATAATCAACAAATATAAATTTTATAATAAATAGAGAAGGAGAAAAAGTCACCAAAATATGGCTAAGTAAACCAGCATAGCATTACGTAGATGAATAATGTTTTTAGAAATCAATTAAAACATTTAACACTATTTGTAACCATTTTAAACTAAAAAAAGTAGGTTTGGTTTTTCAAATTTCATAACTTAAAAAATATAAATTGTTTGTAAGATAGGAAATAAATAATTTGTAACAGTTCGTAAGAAACAAATACCTATGATTAAGAAGGGTTTGTCAAGATTCGTAAGAAGAATATTCGTCAAGATCCAAACTAAAGATTGAATGTGATTTGAAAAATGTGCTTCTTAAAAAAAGGAGTGATGCAGCAACGATGTTTCAGATGATTAGTTATAATGATTTCTTTAGTATATGTATATTCAATTATCATTATTATTGTTATTTTCTTTAAAGACAATACAATGTTAGAAATTTTAATTTAAAATGTCGTTACAATCTTTAAATGTTATACAATATAGTCACCATGTTCATGTTTAATATTTTGAAATGGACAATAATTCAACCACCATTTAACCCTTAAATTTGAGAATTAAATTTTTTTTATATAGAAAAAGTTTATATAAAAAATGTTTTTATGAACCTCGAGCAAATAATAGTTTATTTATATAACAGAGATAAAACTAAAAAAATTTACCTTTTATGATGATGATCGACATACAAATTTGTATACAAAATTTAAACCAAAAAAGAGGGAAAGAAAAAGAAACAGAAAACCCTTTCTTCATCGTCATCAACATAGTCAACAGAACAAAGAACAGAGTGGTGGAAGATCCCAAATTGGTTCATTAGCTTCATGAACAGCCTCCATATACTCTTGAACTCCATTTATAGCATACAAAGAAGCTGAGATTTGTCTCTCAACTTTCATTCTCTCAAAAGCACACAACTCCAATTCCTCTGAACTAACCGTCCCATTCTCCGCCAACGAAACCCCCAGTTCACAAGATTCAGAGCAACACGAATCACAAGAACTCACCTCTCTTTCTTCCAAACAATTAGTCATATCCGGTTTATACGCTCCCTCGAACAATCCATCGTCCTTAATTGACGGACCCACGACGGCGGAACCGGCTGAGGCCGCGACGGAGGTGGTGGGTGTTTCCAAAGGTTTTCGATTTACAGTTTTTTTGGTGTTTAAGAGAGAACGAATTCGAGATGCGATTGGGGAATTTGTTGAGATTTGAGGAATGAAATTGGTTCTTGTGTTCGAACCTCGAAGAAGACAAGCGGCTTCATCGTAAGCACGGGCGGCTTCTTCGGCCGTCTCGAAAGTTCCGAGCCACATTCGGATTTTCTTCGTTGTGTCTTTGATTTCCGCTACCCATCTGCCGGACGGCCGTTGCCGGACCCCGACGAACTTGTTGCCATTGTTGTTACTTCTGTTTCTGCCTTTGAATTTGGTTGATTTTATTATGGATGATGCGGTGGCTCCGCCGTGGATCTCCGACGATTGGAAGTCAATTTCCATGGCGGGAATAATTGGGAAGAAGAAGAAGAAGAAGAATGGTTTTGTTTGGTTGGAAGATGGGGATTTATTTATATGAAATGAAAAATGATTTTGATTTTATTATTGCTATTATTATTAATTGGGAATTAATTAATTAATTGGGTAATGAGTTGAAATTTGAAAATGGCAGCAATCAAACTTTTGTAATGTTTTGTTGTGTTTGGTTTCATGTTCTTGGTCTTTCATTTTTTTTGTGTATTATAAAATTAACTCTAAATGAATTATGTAATTGAAGTCTTCCCTTCTTACTCTTTTTCTTTCCCAAAATACCCTTTCAAAATGCCTTTTTTTCTTCTTTTTCTTCTATTATTTTAAAAACAAAACTTTTGGACACCAACGGATCAATTATAAAAGTTTGTTTCGACCTATAGTATTATCATTTCCAATCTCTCATTCTATTTATTATTTCTTACTCGTTCTATTGTTCATTATGTTACCGTGTTTGTTATTTTCTACCTAACCAAATTAGTCTATAGCCCAAATACAAACTACAATAGTCATAATAAATTATAATAACAAATTGAATTTTGCCTAAAGCTTCATGCGGTAAGTAAGAGTAAGAATTAAGGAATGTGAAGAACAAATGATCCAAACAAAAATTTTTGGTTGACTAATCCTTTTTTGGGGTCTTTTAGAGCGAGTGTATTTTGTAAAAATGTTTTAGTATATCATTTTAATGCTTTCGATCATTTTTTTCCGTTATTAGTATTCTATTTTAAAATAAAATAACTAATTTTAAACTTTTGACGGTATCGTATTCAAATATGACTAATGATTTTAACCACAACAATATAAATATGACTACAATTTGCTTCAATTTTTATGGAAAACAAAAGTGAAACCAACGTATTGGTATACAAAAATCAAATAATGATGATAAAAAATTAACATTTTTTATGGATTAAATGTATTTATATTCTATAAAAGAAAGTTCAACTAACCAAAATTAATAATTTTAAACCAAACTAATTTCAATAATAGATTGAAATTTTTTCTTTCTAGTTGACTTCACCAACAACATATTGAAAGTGGAGATTCGAAAAGTTGAGGATATAATGCTTTACCGAATTATAAAAGGGTTGTATTAACATTAAAAAAAATAAATAAATAAAAACCCACTAAATTGGCTAAATTATAAATGATAAAATAACTTTTTTTTTCGTTCAATAAATTCATATTTTTGTAGAGAAAAAGTGAGGTTAAGGCAAAAATGATTTTTGTTTTAAGTCCGACAAATTGTTTGAGTGTGAAAGATTGACAAAGAATAATAAGAATAAGAATAAATAATAATAATAATAATAAAAATAGAAGGGTAAGAAAGTAATTACAAAGTTTCTGTATCATGAAACTAAGTCAAACATTAGAGAGAGAGAGAGAGAGAAAGTCATGGAAGCACAAAATGATGCCACTTGGAGGCCTAAGGAAAGAAGTTTGAGAATATCTATGCAATAAAATAATGAGAATATAAGGATAATCTCTTTTTTAAAAAAAAAAAAAAAGAAAGAAAATAGACAAATAAAATGGTGGCTCTTCCAACAACAATGAAGACAAACACAAACTCAACCTATTCTCAACCTTCGTCCCATTGGTTACCCTAAATAAAAACAAACTTCCTTTATTTATTATATTCCTCCTTTCTATTTTTATTAATTTACAAAATTTATGATTGAGTCTATCTACTATTCTTCAATTTTTAGATAGCTAATCAATTTGAAATGATATCGATTATTCACATCGTATTCACTAAATTATGTTCAAATTCATTATCTTCGACAATTTGTTATCTTTCTTTCTTTTTTTTTTTTTTTGTTGAAGTATAAGTAAAACAAAAGAACGTCACATCAAGTTCAACCGTAATTGATATGTCTTTTCATTATAGATATTGGAGATTTGAATCTTCCAACCCTCAATTGGTGTACTAAAAAAGGTAACAAAACATGGACAATCTAAAATATATTACATCACCTAAAACAAACATAGAAAACCGCTCAATGTAAGAAGCTGAAAAAGTAAGACTCACACTTCTCTAAAGATTTACACAAGAGTGTGCTAAAACAATTTAGCTTTGCAAACATCATAGGAAGAGATCACTAAAAAAGAGTAAGTAAGTTGCAAATATAGCAATTAACATAAAACATTGGCAAATATAATACAATGCAAAAGCGAACTTAAATTTACACATATAAAAAAATTTAGATTCAATTCTCAAAATCGATAAATGATAGATCATATCGACAATAAAAATTTATTAGTGATGGAGTGTATAGTTAACAATAGATTGCGCTACATTTTCAATTTTTTGAAAAATGCTATTATACACTTTATTATTATGTCATATGTGCTACCAATGAAAATTATATATTTGAAGTTATATTTAAGATGTGCTTTTTTTTTTTAATTGAGAATTACTTCACTTCTTTTTAAGTGGTCTAAAGTTCGAATTCTTTCCCTTCAAATCTTTCAATTTAAAAAAAAAGAATTATAAATGAAGGTTGAAAATTAAAATTTAATAATGTTATTCCAACTCAACTGGTGAGCAGGCACACCATTATGTACTTCTAACAGATAGGTTTTGAGGATCACACAAAGATCAGAGAGAGACTATCTTTTGTCTTTGTTAAAAAAAAAAAAAAACAAAATCAAATTACATTCTTAAACTTTCCTTCTTTCGTATCTACATTCATGTTAAAATAAATGGCCATAACGAACCATTAATATATACCATCTTTTAATTATGTTTATTTCCAAATATAACAAAGTAAACCAAAACATAAATAAAATATACCAAAATATACCATCATTGATAGATTCTAAAATGTTATCATATGTCACAAATATTTTCAACAGTTTTATCATCTACAATGATTTTTTCTAACTTTTACTTATTTCATCTAACATAACTTCGATATCAATTAAAAAAAGAAAAACCATCAAGTAGCAATAGAAATTAGATGCAAAAATAATAATAATGGGTGAAAGTTGGAGCTTGTAATCAATATAATTATTAGTTTAGGAAATTTTATTAATTAATTTTGTTTCCCTAATTTTTTAAAAGATTAAAAGGATAGATACATACAAGAATTATTAAAAAAAAAAATCATTGATTGAATTTACAGAATAGCCTAACTTTCTTTTTATAATTAGAAAATGAGATTAAAAAATTGAATAAATAGGGAAATAATGGTGTCCCATTTTGCACGTCGTCATTGTTGTAACATCCAAATCACTAAGGCAAGTAGCAATGCAATAATCATCATCCATTAAAATAAACTCTATACTATTTTAAAGTATATATTATTTCTCTTTTCTTAAAAGGTATTGGTCCATTTAATACTTTTTGTTACAAAAAAAAAAAAAAAATCAAATTCTTAACAATCTTTTTTTATATATAAAAAAAGATGACGTAGTTGTGTCTTCTTATTATACTATATTACAATGTTTTTAACTTAATGCTTTCTTTATCATAAATATTTGAAGTTTATTATGGAGTTGTTAAATAAGAGAGGGAATATCATTTAATAGCTTTATCCATAAATTGTAAAGGTATAATCTTGGAAGCTCTTGAAGTCCACATATCAATTATTATTGTTATTTATTATTAGATTAAAATATTTTATTCAATTTTAGTCGCTATTAATATGTTTATTTATTTCATTTTTTAGAAACTTTCTGTATCCTATTGTATTTATTTACGCGAAATCTATTATCATTATTTCAACCAATTTCATATGCGAACTCATCTCGATTAAGTTATTCTAATGCAAGATAGAATACATGTATAGATGAACTCATCTCAATTAAGTTCTAATGTATGTAAAATAGAATACACGTACAGATGACATGTATGATCAAATGAAGTTCAATTTGATGAAGGGCAAAAGATCATCTAAGATTTGAAGCTTCAAAGAGCGGACCAAAAACTAGATACTATTTTGGTTTTCTTAAACTTGTGATTGAGCATGGATTACAGTTAATATTAGTCTCTCAAAATTAATGTCATTGTTACAAACCAAAACAACATTCTGACCATCTCGTTATTAAGAAAAACACCTATACTTGATAAAACTAGTTTTGTAACTCGAATAGTTACAAACCATCATTAATTTTGAACCTTATTTAAATCTAATTTATCAATTCTATTTCTCACTATAATCATCAAATGTTGATAAAAAAGAAAAAAAAAAAAATCTAAGTGTTCCCTCCCATATTAGGCCATGTGACCACTTGATAAAATAATGTCCAATGGGTTCCACCAAACTCAAAACCATACACCTTCAACTAAGGAAAAACTATTCCACTTCATCGTGAACAGAATCATTATTCACCATAAATAAGCTATAATGCGAACTTCGCTCGATGGAAACATATCCTGAGGTTAGGTTGGAGGTTCGAGCACTCCTCCCTGCAGACATACTGAAAAGAAGCACCATAAGCAAAACTGGGAACTTCTGTTTAAATAATCATACTGAAGATTTTAAAGAACCAAATACCAAAACTTAACCGTTCTTTGTTTCAATGACACGCTTTGACCTCAACTTTTCCAAAACTTCAAAGCCTCAAAATAACAATTAACCACTCGACATTATTTTTTGCTTGCTTCACTCTTTTTTTCTGAGGGGTAGGGACTCTAGTTCACCAATAATTTTGTACTATACACACAAACTATAACCAACTCTTTCTTGTCGCCTTTGGACCATGCAAAATCGATGCTTTAAACAAGCGCATAAAAAATAAATAATACATTATGAGACAGGATCACGAAAACACGCGACGCCAATGCCGCAGCAGCAGCAGCAGATTTCTTCAAGGGATGACTGCTGTGCTTCGTAATGCAAAAGGGATGAGATGATGACATTATCGGGCTAAAACGCTTCAAAAAATACCACAAAACACACAGCCAACCAACCCATTCAAGAGATGTTAACCAACTCAGGATCTGACACAATATGATCTGTCTTGCCAATTCCAATTACACTAAGACGACAGGATTGATTGAAGTGCAAGCTGCTGTTGCGGTTGCAAAGACGACCAGGTTGATGCAAGTGTGGACGGTGGTAGAGTTTGCTGAAGCTGCCTCAAAAGGTTTACCATTCTACTGGCAGTTTGCTCCGTTGCAAGATCCTTACCCGCACATAGAACCTAGATCAACAATGCCCCCAAGAAATTGAGAAGTTGAAGTATAAAAAACATCTTAGGAGGTTAAGAATACAATTGTGACTAAAGTTCCCAAGATCCCTGATACCACAAAGTTCTTGTGTTTATAGGTAGACAATAGCAGTCACAGAATATCTTAAGATATAGCATTACCTCAGCAAAAATGGAAACAATTTTGGGAAGATATTGATTGTTCGGACCTAAGAGTTCTTTATCAGACCTGTTAATTAAATGCAGGAAAAACGTGAGTAAACAATGAATAAGGCAAAAAAATTTGAGTAGAATGTATTCTGGGATCGAAATTTCAACCTTTCAACCATTGAACAAAGCTGATCATGCACCAACTTTGCTTCAATTAAATCTCCTTTGATAGGCAAACAGCCTAGCCAAGCAGGAACCAACTGCCAAAGAAAATAATTACAGATGCATATAAGACAAATAATTGTGTACACGCACCATTAAGTGATGCGGTTGTGAACAGGATCCATTGGTGCAATAAATAGAATACTTGATTAGAACTTAAAACATGTTTTATGACCTAATTCAAGTTACAACCTTGGCATTCATTTGAATGAATTCACTCTTTATTTTCCTATCCAAGAGCATGGGTTAAATATAAACGATTTTTTTCATAGCCTAATTCACGTTACAACCTTAGCAAATACTCTAGATTATAATGTTTTTACATATATCACAGAAGTGCATGAACGATTATACTGAAAAATACCATCACAAAATCTATTGCACTAGGAAAAGAAAGAGCGAATTCATCCAAACTGAATAGAATCTATTTAAACACTTAGAAAAAAATGCTGCCAGCATTGACAAATAAGAATTCATGAGAAGAAACAAAAACTTGTACCTGAGGAGCATTTATACTGTCTCTGTGAAACTGACATATCTTTCCAAGAGCTGAAACAGCATTGTCATATGCCATTATGTTTTCAGAATGTTGTGCATTTGGGTGCCGTATCACAACATCCAACCTGGAAAGTGCCTCTGCACAAAAGAAAGAGAAGACAACAAATTCATTCACCATTTATAAGAGAGAGAACCCAACAGCTCAAAAACGGAGATCCAAATGAAGCCAACCTTGAACAAGTGGTTTGAATACAGATCCACCAAACTCAGCACAAACACCAATACCATAAACAGCAGCCTGCAAATAGAGTAATGCTTGAGTTAGATAAAGCTTGCCAGCTACTAAAAATAAAATCAATATTTACAACCATACAAGAACAGACCTGACGGACATCAGGATTCTCATCATTGCATGCCTCCAACAAGAAAGGAAGGTACGTATCATAGTACCTGATTCACAATAAGAAAATCAACACAAAATGCTTATAGAGGGCAGTAAATTACAATGAAATGATTACCTGAGGGCTGCTTCACGGCAATGTTCCACAACATCATCAAAAATACATATTGCTATTCTCCTCTCCTCGGCTGTTCTATCCTTACCCTACACACCAAAGATTGTGACAATTAAAGATTAAGTACTTTCAGATGCATTTCAATCAGGTTACTTTCCACAGACCTATGATTATAAGTTGCAAGAAAAAAGTGATAGAATAAATCTGATAAACCTCGCCTAATGTAATGCAGATATGCAGATTTTGGAATAACTTAAAAACAGATAATATTTCATTTTCACTTGAGCGAAGTGATTGACAACTTTGTCGGCAAAAATTTACATCTTTGTAAGGTAGAGAAACAGAAGTGTTTGAGCATACTTTGCGAACGATGAAAAGCCCATGTAGAGTCAAACGGTGGCTATTTTCTAAGATAAAAGTTAGTAACTGTTACAGAGAGTTTCAAGAAACTTACCCACATAGGTGTCAAATATGATGCGAGTTCATCAAACATAGGCAAGAACGAGGCCTTAAAAGTCTTGATCAAAGTTCCCAAACAATCACCAACCTGATCAAAATACAATAATAAGGCATACAAACTTGTTCTCAAACTAATCTTCAAATTTTAAAATAGACCAGAAAAAACAACTACTAGATGGCACATGATGGCATGTCTATGGCAATAACTTACCTGATCAAAAACTTCTTCTTCTTGCTCATTTTCTTCATCAAGTAATTCTCTCTCATCTGCATCAAAATCCTCTGCTTTTGCCCTCTCCATTCTTTCATGCTTTCTTGAGGAGCTAGCAGTTATAACATGTTTAATCTCATCCACAATGCACCGTACTTGGCTTTCATCAAGAAGTGGTCCAGAGATCTAGTAAAATGAAAAGCAACATATAGTTCAAGAATGAATATGAGAAGAAAGAGAAACCGTACAACAATAAAATTGAATTCTCTTAGGATACCAATTAGGATTTTTCTCCCCAAAGAGAATTGGGAAAATATAACACTACAATCTCTTTTAATATCCCAGAAGCCTTGAAACCAACTTGGAGTGACATATCACATATGTATGGGGTGGCTATGACTCTAAAAGATTTGTGGATTAAGTTTGCTTTTAAGACTCAATGACTCATTGAAATTCCTCAAATGTTAATTTCATAATACCAACCTGTACACACTCATTCAATGCATCCAACATACTGGCACATATCTCCACCTCAGGCTCCTGTAAACCATTTAGATCAATAAAATGCCATAGCTTAGCATTCAATACTCTCAAATACATAAGATCATCAATAATAAAAGGTGGATTTCAGTATGAAAGTACAAGGATCTATCACTGCTAAAAAATGTAATTCAATAGTTAACCTTGTGCAATGCCTCCACCAAAGCTGGTACAATATAATCCGACAACTGCTTAACATAGGATTCATCACGACCCTGAGACTGCCCTTTCTCAACAGCCAATTTTGCTGAACGCAGTAGCTCCGGCATGGCTGTTCAGATAATAAGCAACAAGTGTTAAAAGGTAATTTAAATGAACTCTTGGAATGATTTTAAAGGAGAACAAAAGCATATAGAAGAGAGAAAAAACTGGCTACCTGAAACAGCAGCCCTTCTAACTTCTTCATGGAAATAAAATTTAAGAAGTGGAACTAAAGTAGGAGCAACCTAAGTAATAGAAGAAGCATTAGTACTGCAGTAAACAACTACAACTGCTCATATTAGAAGACAAACAAATGTAATTCACTAAAGCAACCTGATCAATCCAGACAAAAAATCCTTCTTTTAATTCATCAGCATAACAACACAGCATGTTGCAAGCAGTGGCTTTTTCCTCCAAAACACTAGTTTTGATGCCAATCCTTTTGTCACCTAGAGTTATTGTTTCAATGCTGCAATAAAAGCAACAATTTTTCAATTTACGAAGAAAAATTACAAAAAAAAAACTTGGTTAAAGAACAAACTGAAAACTGGTGGACAATTTTGCACAACCAACAGAAAAGTAGCAAACAATGTGACAATACATTGAACACAATAGTTACTGTAAGATAAATAACAAGCATTCTTCCACAATGTCTTGGAGGTATTCAAGTTTTTTTAAAAGATAATATACATATAAGAAGAGGGAAACAAACCTATCAAATTTAGATTGTATTCATTCCAATTAAGACTTAAACAAGAATTAAAATCCAAACCTATCATCATCGTCGTCGATATCAGCATCTGAATCAGCAGATGTGATTGTGACATCTGGTTTAAGTTGAGCAGATTGAAGCAAAGGTGGCATCACAACACTCATATAAGGAAGAAAATCCTGTCCAAGACATTTGCAGAGTCTTGCCCATGCCTGCAAAACAAGTAAGCAATTATTTTCCTTGTTTTCGGACCAACAAACTTGAACCAAATCCATACAAAAAATGTGAGTTGAAGATGCTCAAAACACACTTGTAACATGTAGCTGGTTGTGGGATCATCTGCTTCCATTGGAGATCCTTGTAGCGACAATAAAACATCCATAACCTTCAAAAAGACAGATCATAAAAGATTTCAGTCCATTATGGCCACCAAAGATTGGCAACTACAACTACTAGTGTACGCAGAAAGATTGATTTAAACAATTATTATTTAATTTAAAAGACACGATAGCAACATTGACTGAAGATAAAGTTTAAGTTCAAATAGAGTACGTGAATAATGGATAAACATTATCGAAAATAACCTGTTTTGCATCATCCTTAAACTTGTCTTTACCAACAGCCATGCCAACCAAACTGATACACTCCATGGATTTGGCACGAAGCATACGATTGGACTTGTCACTTGCATTTACAAGAATAGCTTTCAAGTAAGGCATTACAGCATCATAATACTTCTGGAAGTGCTCCTGTTCATGCAAAAGAAAAGTTTGATACATTCACAACAAAAGAGCTATAAAAAAATCGAAATAAGAGTAAAGAGTAAAAAACCTGAGATGAATCAGCAACAGAAGCAAGAGCAGTCAAAGCACCCTCCTGCACCATCTGCTTTCCATTCTGTAATGCAGATATAAAAAGAAATCTTTTTAAAGAAAAATCTTGAAAAGCATCACCATTATACCGCAAAACAAACAAATAACGCTTGTCATAGGAAGGAAAAGTGTATTTCATTCAAATGATTTATCTAACTGCCTACAAGTAGTGAAATGTCGATCATATAAATTGGAGGTAAGCCAACTAAGATCGTAGAATACCTGCAGAAGTACAAGGAGCTTGCTCACAATTCCATCCAAGTAAGGTGTTAAAATATCTGGGGTGCAATTCTCGCTGAAATTGAGAACTGCTGAAGCAGCATGTGCCTGTAAGATTAAAGAGTGACAAATAGAGCAATGTTACCTTGAAGAAATGTAGTATACAGTGCACTTGTTCCAAAAGAAGCAAGCAAGAAGAACTCCATTGAGTGACCGCTCATTCAAATAACGTGAAACAGCCATAGGAACAAAACATAGCAGATATCCATCCCTTACCCTCATTAAAAAATTACTTCCTAATCGACTACACAGAAAAATGGGAATGTAAATCATCACAGAGTGATGACAAGTTGCAGTACATAAGCTTCTGGAGGGATAAACAGTAGAGAAAAAATTGGATATATTATCTGACCGCAAGGAACAAGAGAACATAAAATATTTGTATAAAAGGATCGACTGACTACACCAGTTTCACATTTCATAAAAAGAAGGGTATACAAACCTGTACTCGTGGATTTTGAAAATCATCCATAGCTCCAGCCAAAGCCGGCACAACTAGATGGTGATATTGAGCCTGCAAATCTGGGCCTAGATCAGTAGACAACTGGCCAATCGCATTAATGGCTGCCCATCTTACACGTGGATGGGGATGTTGGAACGAATTCAAAACCATGGAGAGTACTTGCTCAAGATTCTTTATCATTACCTGCACAAATAAGAGAAAACTATCTGGTAAGAATGACAAACCAATGCACGTAGAAGAATCAAACATAGCGGTAAGGAACCAACAACAAAAAATAATAACCCAACTAATGTATATAGTACATAAATTTGAAGCTGAATTTATTATCTTCAACTTCATCTACCCAATAATACTATCATACCTTTAGTATACAACAATGAAGTAAAGCTAGTATAATAAATGAGAGCACGCTGTAAAAACTCCATATTCGCAACCTTCAGGCCTTTTAAGAAGTAAAACAACGAAGAGCAAAGAAAAAGAAGAAAATTCAAAGCTAGGGGCGGCTAGTACCTTTGAGCAACCCTCTGCAATTTGTGAGAGAGCAATAAGTGCTGCATGGTGCTTTTGCCATTCAGGTGCAGCCAAGAAAGCAGGAAACATCTCGGAGGCTACAGGCACAATAGAATTTCCACCCAATGAAATAGAAAGTCTGTCCAAACACTCTTGGCCAAACCCATAATTGTCAGTCTCACCCGCATCCTCATCCTCAGTATCAGCAGTATGCCATGCGGGATCATCCTCAATATCCAACAACATATTCATAAGTATCCCAAACAACCTACTTATAAACTGTGGCAACTTCCTCATCATCCCAGGAGCTCGCTCTCGAGCCTCAGCAAGCGTTATAACAAACTCAATGGCTAAATGTCTGGTAGATTCTTCAAGAGAATCGGCCTCAGCAATCTGCAACATTGAACCAACCACATCAACCAATTGCCTCCTCAAGAATCTAGGCTCGGTCCCTGCCAATTCAATCAACAACTCAAGCGCATCTTTGGCAGTAGCTTCTTGACCAGAATTCAAAGCCTCAGTCAACGTCTGCATCATCAAAGGCAATAGATTCTGAAACCTATCCCTATCAGAAGCACTAGACAAACATTGAATAAAATTAATCGCAGCACCCAAAGCCGCAATCCTAACATCCCCAGTTTTAGACGAAGCCAAACACTGAGAAAACACAGAATGAAGCGTATCCAAATGAGGAACTAGGGTTTCACCAATATACTGAGCCAATTGAGCAAAAATCAACAAAGCAGACTCCTGCAACTTAGAACTATCAGAAGTAACACACTGAAAAATAAAAGGCATCAATTCATTCCAACCCCCATCAGGCAAAATCCCAGAAGCAAGTTCAGCAATAGTATCACACAGCTTCTTGGAAATAGATTTAGATTCCTCAGTTTGAAGTGAGGAAAGCAAAACAGATTTAAGAGTAGATTGAGTAGAAGGAGATAGACGAGGCCAAAGATAAGAATCATCACGAATGAGTTGACGACGAAGGAGAATGGCAGACATGGTACGAGCCTCAGGATGAGCAGAAGGGTGAAGAAGATCGGCGAGTTTGAGAGCAAGAGCATCTGGGTGTGCTTGTTTGCAGAGGTTGAAAAGGGATTCAGCCTGTGAACGTTGGTCATTGGAAGAGGACATAAGATGGGAAATTAGGGTTTCGAAGTGGGTACGATCGGAACCCAGAAGCAAGGAGAGTTGATGAAGCTGAGTGGGATCGGCGGCCGCCATGGATGGAGGATTATTGGAGTTGGGAATTTGAAGAGAGAAAAGATGAAGGAGATGATAGAACAAAAAAAAGAGGGTTTGTGTTTTAGTGGCGCCTCCAAATGAAATCCCCAAGCGAGGGAAGAACTCAACATCCGTTTTATTGACAAAGAAGAAAGGAGGGTTTTTTTTTTTTTTTTTTTCCTTTTCGGTTCGTGGTTCGGTTCGGTTCGACTCCGGTTCATGTTGGTTTAACTTCTGCCCCTTGCTTTGTTTGACATGTTGAATGTTGCTATTGAAAGTCAACGTCTGAGGAATATCCATTTGTTTAGAACGGGTTAATCCTCAAATTTTAAACTTTCTTAAATTATAAATTTGGTATAAATTAAAATATATTTTTCATACTTATATGTAGATTTTAATTATAAGTTCTTAATTTTATCGGACATCAAACATCATCTATAACTTATAAGACCTTAAAAGATTTAAATTGTAGGGATAGAATTTGTTATTTAATCATAAGTTTTCGTTTATTTACATGATATCGACATCAACATCGACATGAAAATAAATTGACACCTCAGTATATTGTATAAAACATTAAAAATTATAAAATAAGAGTTTAATCTCTATAGTTTAATATAACATCAAATAGTCTTTATGGTTTGAAAAAACTTTATTTTTTTCTTGATATTCGTTTATGTCCTGTTCAGACCAGCTTTATCCTAATTGACACCTTTAGTATATTGTATAAAACATAAAAATTAGGAAGTAAGAGTTTGGTCTCTATAGTTTGATATAACATCAAATATAGTCTTTATGGTTTGAATTTTTTTTTCTTCTTGATATAAGTGGCTGTCCAGGCCAGCTTTATCTTAATTGACACCTCTAATATATTATAAAATTCTAGTATACTATATAAAACATAAAAATTAAGAATGAAGTATGATTAATGTGAATATAATATAAATAGAAAACATTTGAAACCGTTTAGAAAACATAAAATGTTTGTTTATTGATTTAAATTTAAATAGAGGGAATGCCTTTTTGGCTTTTGAATTTTTGTTTTAAGTAAGTAAGTATTGTCGTTTTAAAATAGAAACGGGCAAAAAGAGTTTGTTTCGGAACTTTTTAGCAAAATATGGTTGTTTGTTTGTCTTTAGTGGACATTTAATTAGCATGCGTTTTTAGAATATGAATTCAAATTCAGTTCGAGTGGGACCTATAGAATGAAAAGTAACGGACCAGATGAAATGATTAACGGACGCTTAATTTATGTACATTCACTCAAATTGTCATAAACCATGCATAGTTTATCTTTGGTCTATTAGTTTTCATAATATTACATGTTTAGGCCATGATTACTAATTCGTAATCGAAATTGGTGAAATTAAATTTCTATTGATGTATCAATCATATTGTTGATAATTGTTTTTTATCACATATAATTGGACATTTTGCAAAATTAATTTGATGAGTTGAAGTTGTTTACCCGATATCATTGTTTTCTTATCATTCCATATAGGATCAATCGATAATTGTATATGTAACAGTAACAATAATTGTTGTATATGCAACGTTAACATTATATGTAAAGTAATGATAATGGTATCTAATGACAATAATTGAAAAATTGTTCAAAAGTTTTTTTTTTTTTTCTAAATTAGTGAATCAACACTTCATAGTGATTACATAACACAGCTAACAACAATAAAGGTAATCTGAATTGTATTTGTTGGTTATGAAATTGACTATAAGGTCTACATTTCATTGTGATTACATAATGCCACTGGACAATACTAGAGGTAATCAAATAGGTCCCTTTTTCATATTATCATGGATGGATTATATTTTTAGAATAAACATTACCTAATTTTTGTTTTGAGTTTGATTGCAATTTAGTCTAATATATTACATTTTTAGTCATTAAATTTCGAGTATTGTTAAAAATTATGGTTTCTAAGTTTCAAAATTTACAATTTTAACTTGAATTTTTTAATTGTGTGTTCACATCAATCTTTAGCGAGAATTAAAATTAAAAGTAAAATTAATTTGAATAGCAATGAAAAATAGTTTAACACGTAGCAAAAATTATCAAAATAGCAAAACTGATAAAATATTTATATTTTATATAGGAAGTGCAATTAGATTGAAATTTTTTTAAAACAAACCAACATACTAACACTGATTTTCTTTGCTTCTTTAAATTAATCCTTATCCTTATCTTTACTATATTAAACTAGCTCAAGGGGAGAATCATTTATTGACGATTTTATCCATTGTCAAATTTTAAATTTACAACATCAGCTAAATTTAATTGATATTTTCATTTATGATTGTTTAATTACCCATTTTTAATCTTTTCAAATTCCAACCTTCATGCATAACTTATTATTTAAGAGATCAAGGGGTCATAATATAAAAGGTTAAGAGGTTAGAATATAAAAATTATCTATTTATTTCTATAATTTAATTTCCAAAATTTATAAATATATATTCACGATGAAATTCCAAAATTTTTTTTAACTTTTATTTTCTACAACTATACAAAGAACTCTTTCAATCTTTTCTATAAACATTTTGAATTTCCTCTTATACTTAGGTTTGTTTTCTTGGTCTTTTACTCACTATGTTTTGTTTTGTATATTACTTCGTTTATATCGATATATACTTTTGTGTTGCAATTGCAATAGATTAATACTTTGGAATTTAAATGAAGACTTGAAAAATACATGTAAGGGGTACAAAATTGAAACAATGTCAATTGTGAAATCTAAGCCCGAAAATGTTGAGTTTTTACAAACATTTGAATTTCTTCCTACTTATTAGGTTTCTTTTATTCTTTTTACTCACAAATATGTTTTCCCTCTTCTGATTACTCACTAACTAGAGAGAAAAGTGACAATCAACAATCGAACGTGCGTCAATTGATGGAGGTATGTAGTAAGGAGGTGGAGCAGTAGCCAATAGAATATGGCGTGGAGTAGTGCTAGTTAGTGAAAGAGAGATGCTAGGAGAAAGAAATATAGAGAGGAAAAGGTGGCAACTAATGATAAATGGGCGACGACCAGTGAACAAATGTGAAGGTCAACAAAAGTAAGTGATGAGGAGGTGGAGTGGTGAGTGGAGACAAAAAGTGTGGAGGAATGTTTGTTGGTGTAAGAGAGGTGTTGTGGGGTATTTGGCTGCCACGAAGTTCATGTTTCTTTTAAAGTGTATCGTTATAAACTATATTAACTCAGTCAGATACAACATCAACATTATAAAGAATGCATCATTATTAAGTTTATCAGTAGCATATTAATCAATTATATTATTATCAAATATATTATTTAAGTATACCAAGTTTATCAACCATATCAATGAATGAATGATCGACAAAATTTTCAACCAAGTGCATTATTATCAAGTATATTTATCTACCATATAAGTGAATGCATATATGGTTGACAAATATATTAAGATATCAATCAAGCATATGACTTAAATGTTTCAAGTGTAAATCAATAGGTATCATGTGTATCAAATATATATTAAAATAGCGATGACATTTTGTATGTGAGTTGGGTATTTTTACCATTTGCACAAAGAATAAACATGTGGACTATTGACTTGATTAACGATTTTTGTTTCTATCATCTTTTGCAACTGCCCTCTTTATTTTTTAAAATTTAGCAAAATATGTTGGAGAGAAGCTAAGTGTACGAGGAAATAAGAGTTTGAGAGATTATGTTTAAAGAGAAAAGACAGGGAGGAAAATATGTTAGAAGAAAACGTAGAAAGAAATAATAGGTTAGATTTTTACAGGGGGAAAAGTTGGAGATAAATTTTGTTGGAGAGAGAAAATTTAGTAAGCAATATTATATATATATATATATATATATATATATATATGTAAATGAAGAATTTTAGTTGGAAAAGTAGAACAAAGGTCGTTGAAAATTTGTTCAGGACCTGCTTACTACAGATTTCAATTTCTCTCTTATGTTTTTAGCTATTCATTGGGGCATACTATTACTAAAAACTATTTTCAAATTTTGTGCAAATTCTGAAAAAAATAAATAAATAAAAATTTATGTCTCATTGTATCGTGAATTTGAATTTTACATGATCTTAAAATAGATAATTATATTAAAAATATTTAAAAATACAATACCATGTTATAAACTCAATTGCTTTTTTAATATAATATATATTATGCAATGTATTATAAATTATATAATATTATAAAACAATAATAATATAAATATTACAAATTTGGCCTCTATGATTTTAAAAAGATATAATTTAATTAGTCAATATGGTTTATGATTAGAATTTATTCAATTTGGTTCCATAAAATCATAAAAAATAATCTCGTTCCTAAGGACTATTTATAAAGGTCTTTCAAATCATAAAGACTATATTTGAAGTTATATCAAACTATAGAAACCAAACTCTTACTTTCTTCGAACGTAAATGATTAAATTTGCCATTTAACCAATTTTTTAAATATAAATTATATTCATAAATAAATGAATAATAACTTATTGCTAACTAAATCTTAGTAGATGAGTAAGACTAGTTTATGGTATAGTGTCATTAACATTTTGAACATTTCTCTTAAAAATATTAGAATCCAATTTTTTAATCTAACACCAAATACATATTTAAAAACATTAAATACAATTATATTTTCATTGAATAATTTGTTTTCAAAATTTTGTTTTTAGATTCTCTACCTAACATATCGTTGAAACAATTGTGAAATAAAGCTAAACTATATCTCAGACTTTCACTTCATGGTTAGAGCTAAAAAGGTTAACAATAACAAAGAAAAGAGAGACGCAACAAGTATACTAATTTGTCCCAAACTTATGAATAAGTCCCAATTTTCTACCACTATAGATTCTATTACGATGAAAATTACGAAAGACACTTAAGCTCATGTTACAAATTTCTGTCTAATAATTAGTTTGATTGAACTATTTGCTTCCTAGTACCACAATTTGTATGTGTGCTTCTTCTATAGGGGAATTGCAAATGGCCTTGGATGTGTTTATTTGAGTGTATTTTGTGTATTGGAGAATATTTGTGTGACTAAAGTACTATTTGGAGGTTCAAAATTCATATGATCAAAATTTGTTTTGGAGCTTATTGTTTGATTGAATTGAATTTTGAGTGTAATATTGTGAAGTTTTATTTGTTGAATTAAAACATGGTATGTGCGCCTAAGCTTCTAATAAGTCCAAATGTGTGATTATTTTAACTTTGAAACTTACAACGTGTAATTAAAGATTTGGGGTCTATTATTTTTGTTATCTTTCATTGCTAGCTTTTTAACATTAAAATTTTACTTTTTAGATATTGATATCGAAAGAGTTACGAGATAATTAATAAAACCTTTAATTAATTTTCAAGTAATTAACTGTTGTAATAGTTAGAGGGATAGTAAAAGTAAATAACACGTGAAGCTTTGGTAACCCAATTCGGTGAATACCACCTACGTTTGGGGAGCTTTACACACCTACATGAGTAATATTATTAAGATTCACAGTGGTCATTATAGATCAATATAACAAGGAACATTCTTCTCATGCATATAACTATCTTTAAGTACAAAATAACTTAAGAATTTAAGCTCTCCCTAAATGTATGAATGAATTTTCTAGAAGATAACTTCACACTCCCCCTGAGTTCAAGGTAATCTTAATTCTTTTTCATATTACTCATCATTAATCTCATTGCATATCAACATGTTGAGATCATAGTTAGTTAATCGCACTACCTTCTTTGAGCTTTGTAAAGCCTTTTCAACTAGTAATACAATAGTCTTGCTGCGTCCGTGAAAACCTATTGCTTCAAGCTCTATGAATATATATCTTCAAAGAAAATCTCAAAAATATATTTTAAAAGATTCCTAAAATAAAGGAATATTTTTTATTTTTATAAATTAAATATTTCATTAAATAACAAAAGGATCTCATTAATTCTTTTTGACAAAATTCCAACACAAATTTTCTACCTGAATTTTATCACTCGTTAGCTTGGTGGCAAATGATATATATATGCTGCTTTTTAACGATAATAATGATTTAGTATTAGATGTGGTTTAAGAGGAGTGGATTTTTTTTTTCTTTCTATTGTTAGGTCGTGATTTAGTTAGATTTGTTTTTTAAAAAAAAAAAATTGTGACTTAAGTTTAAGCTTAATCAAATAAATTGTGTTCGAAACTATGACATAATGTTTTGACAAGAGTGGTGGTTGGTAAACTAGTTTCAAGTTGCGATGGTAATTGTTCTATGATTATTATGCTTTTGATGTTTTTTTAAAATGATAATTGTTGTTTATGACTTTGTTCAAGTTTGGAATGGGGGAAAGATCATGCGTGATAGTGGTTAGTTATTAACTGATGTCTCTTGGGTTGAGTATGTTGGTTCGTGATTCTCTTGGATCTCCAATCCTTTGTGGGATGTGACATTGTTAGGGAGGAGGGGCGTTAAGAGCCTCGCGTTATCAATATTATCATCACAACAAAACAAAAAACCATATATGTATTATAGATTTGAGCCCAACAAATTCTCTTTGTCTTCTTAAGATAAATTTACTTACACCCTAATGCTTGAGTTTTGAAAATAATTATCTCCCAAATAAGAACATATCACCTTTCTTCTAAGAATAGCATTGTGTTTAGAAGATCAACAAGCGAAACTTTGTGAATTTACCAAACATCAAGATTTTTTATGATTGTGAGAAATTCTTTTTGAAGAAGACAACAGATTGAAGAAAAGATATTCTTTTCAATCAAATAAAAAAAGGACCTTATTTATAAATTTATTTGTTGTCATTCAAAAAGTCATGTCTTTTTCTATAATTTAGTTATTAGTATTTTCATGAAGGAATAAACACAAACAATTAATCATTTATTCCAACACCTCAAATAATTGTTTTTATTGTTCGGTTCTGTTTTCTAAAAATTAAGTATATAGATATTACTTTCACTTCCAACTTTCTTCTTAGGTTATATATATTTTACTAATGGTTTTAAAAAACTAAATGAAAATCTGAAAACTAAAAAAAAAAAATTATCAAAGAGTTATTTTTAAAAATTAAAATTTGTCTAAGAATTCAATTATTGTATTTAAGAAAGATGCAAATCATTGTAAGACATGAAAAAGAAATAACCTTAATTTAATTTTGAAAAACAAAATGATTACCAAATAGGATCAAAAAGATCAACATTAACAGACATATTTGAACGATGGATCATTGACTTATCACTCATTTGCAGATGTAACATTATTGAACCATTTAACAATGTTTGTTTACTTATTTTGTAGTTTCAAAATGCAATATATATATATTAATTTTGAAACTTTTTTTTATTAATAATTGATCTTTTTATCTTATTTTATTTGTATATACAATGTTTATTAGAATGTGTATTCAACTTTAGATGCAAATTATAGGAAAGACGCAAGAAATGCCATGATCAAATATATTTAATGATTATTTGTTTTACAAAATCAAACTTTGGGAGTGGGTGGATTTTCATTGCAAGAATCATTGTGACAAAAATGATTTTTAGTGACAAATTCTCTTTTTTGCAACAAAACAAATTTTCATAACAAACAATTTTGTGAGAAAATCATTTTTATCACAAACAATATTCACTTAAACAAGGCTTTTAACACCATCTTATGCCACACCGTTATTTACACGAATAAACTTCTATTGCAACTATTTTGTGGCAAAGTTTTGATTTCGTTGCTAAAAACAATCTCTCTTGTAGTAGATAAATATGTTATATAATTTTTTAGAAAATATATTGATATATCGAGTCTTTTAAAAAATATAATAAAACGAAAAAATATTTACACCGTATAAAACAATTTTGAAAACAAAAAAAACCTACAGCCCTACAATGAAAAATACCAAAAATGTCCCGTCAACAATGCCCGTAATATATTTGTTACACATTGTTTGGTACACGATTGTCTAGATTTGTCTATTATTTGGTATACGATCGTTTAGATTTTGTTATTTAGATTTGGATATCCAAATCTAAACGATTTATTTTTTCAATTCTATCGTTTAATTTGGTTACACGATCTTTTAGATTTGATCGTTTGGATTTGGCTATATTTGATCTAAATGATTTTTTTCTTTCAAAATTTGGTATATAATCGTTTAATCAAAATTTTTTAAGATTCTTTTGATACACTATCGTTTAAAATTGTTTACACGATCGTTTATTACTCCAATCTAAACGATTTTTTTCAAAATTATTTATAGACGATCTTGTAGATTTGGTTATCCTAATCTAAACGACATAAAAAAAGAGAAGGAAAAGAAGAAAGACGATGGAAAAAAACCAAATCTAAACAACGTAAGAGGAAAAGAAGAAAGACGATAGAAATAAATCACAGAGAAAAAAAAAAGGAAAGAAGAGAAAAAGAAGGAAGACGATGAAAAGAAATCACAACTAAAAAAAGAAAGGAAGAAAGACGATAGAAAGAAAGATAATAGAAAGAATCACATCGAATAGGAAAAGAAAGACAGAATGACAAATCTGAAATGGTTAAAAAATAGCTAACTTTATAGGATTTGTCATTTTGTTACATTTAAGAAAATTTCTCTTTATATATTGTTAGGTGTATTAGTCGACAAAGTATATAATATATGGTACTGATACAATGTACGACTAAATGAAATATAAAATATATAAGATGTGATACACAAATGATTTTGAAGGTTTTGAAAGATTGGTAATGGGTGTGAAAATGGTAAGAGAGGTTTTTCTATGGACGTTTCTAATTGGAACAACTAGATATATAGCAAACTTGAAATTGTGATTTTGAAAAATAGCAAAATCATAGTTTTTTTTTTAAACTGGTAAATAAAAAAATAATAATAAAAATATAAGAATTATGAAACACCAATAATACCCCTACATTAGTAATACATCATATGTTTAGAAGTAAAAAGAAAAAAAAAGTTACTCTCGTCAAACCCTCTTTTTCTTCTCTAACATTTTTCCTTTTTCTGACTTTTTCATTATTTCTCCTTCTTCTTCTTCTGTCTTTCTGTCTTTTCTCTTCCATTTTTCCTGTCTTTCTATCTTCCTCTTTTCCTTCTTCCGACGCTCTTCCTTCAAACCCTTTTTCTGTCTTTTTCCTTCCATTTTTTATTTTTCTGACTTTTACATTATTTTCCTTCTTCTTCTTCTGCGTTTCTGTCTTTTCTCTTTCATTTTTTCTGTCTTTCCTTCTTCTTCCGCTTTTCTTTTAAACCTTTTTTTCTTCAAACCCTTTTTCTGTCTCCTCTCCCTTTTACCCACAAACCTTTTTCCTTCGTTCTTCTTCTTCCTTTTTTAGTTCTTCCTTCTTCATTCTTTTTTAGTTGTTGGTTCTTCATTCTTTTTCAGTTGTTGGTTCTTCATTCTTTTTCTGTGTTATTGTTGAAAGAATAAGCAGTTGAAAGAAGCTTCAGAATAACAGAGAAGCGTCGAAGGTATTTATCTATTTTTGTTTCCGTTTTTTTAATCAAATGCATCCACAGTATTTATGCATTTTAGGAGAGATTTGGGTTCCATTTTTTAATAATTTGTATTATTTAATAATTAAGTCACGGGATTTATGGTATGTTTTATATTAAAAATAAACACAATAATCTAGCCTATTTTGTTGGAAAATAACTTAAAGATATTATATATTCTTTTAAAATGATTATTTTTCCTATAATTAAAAGGTACGAAATAGAAGAATATCATGATGAGATGAAGTAATCAACTGAAAGCTTTAAGGATTACTGGAAGAGGAACTAGACAGTTTGATGAAATAAGCTTATGTAGTTCTGAAGAGGTATTTTGTTTTTAATTGAAAATGTTTGTTCATACACGAAACAAACAATGTAGAAAAAAGGTAGTTCTAAATTTCATCCTCTAATGTTGTTTATGTTTGTTCATACAGAAAACAAAGGGAACAAACACCCAAATGGAAGTGTGGTCAGTTGAAAGAATGAAATTAAAAGGAATGAAGAAGAGAGAAAGATCTGAAGTAATACGTGGTGTGACTGAAACAACAAAAAGATCGAAGATGAAGGTAAAGAAATTATGATTTTAAATCTAAATCACATTTATCTGACAAAAAATACTATATAGTTTAATTTACATACATAATTAAAAGGTCCAAAACAAAAGTAGTTTTACCATTTTCCAAACTAACCCCTAAAAATGTTGCTATATCCCTTATTATTTCTTTCTAAGTAATTCTAAGGGCGTACAAGAAGAATAGCAAAATTAGAGGTTTACTTTGGATAAATGACAATTTTATTTTTAAATTGAAAAAATAGCATGACAGTTAATTTTTCAATAATAAATGGGAGAACAATGTCTTAAATGCCCCTACCTAATTGACAAATGTGATTTCTAAATACAATTGTAACAAATATCATAAATACCCTATAATTAATACAAAGTATGCATCAACACTTATATTCTAATTTCCCTCCAAAGAAAATAAACATATTGTGCAACATATCACATCTTCTGCAAGCAACCACTTCACATCTTCTGCATTTACTTCTCCACTTTTGAAAATCCTAGAATTTTTTTGTGCTGTGCCATCTCGCTCTGCCTTCATATCTTTGTTCCTTTGGCATCTTCGTTGCTTCAAATCTTCGATGGCATCTTCGTTCTTTCAAACTTTCGTTCGCGCGGCCATCTCCGTTCTTTCCTCTGTTTGGTGACTTTTAAGATCGCTTTTCACTATTTCCTTTTAAGATCGCTTTCCACCAGCCTTCGTTCAGGGATTCAACTGTTTGTTTCGTCTTCAACCTTCTGTTCGTTTTCAAATTGGTGAGTTATTCTTTGGATTTGTCCTCTATTCTCACATTTTCTGCATGTTGATAAAAAATACCCCGTCCTTAAATTTTCTTCTTAAGATTTGTCCCGAGTTCTAACATTCTTTGCATTTGTTTTCGATGTTCTTCTTGACTGGTGTTCTTCTATTTTGAAAATATAGTACAAACTTTTTTTCAGTTAATTTTTTAAGTAATAAATGGGACATATCACATGTAGTACAAAAATAATTTTTTAAATATAGTACAAACGACATATCATATCCCCTTTCCATCGTTGCTTCCAATTGAATCTTTTAATTTAGTTTTCCTTAATTAGTTAATTTTTATCTTAATAATTAATTATTGCATTGTATTTGGCATAATTTTAGGGAGGAATTGAATTTTGAATTTAAACTTAACTAATTTAGGATAATTATTTGCATTACATTTGGCATGATTTTAGGGAGGAATTGTTACGATGTTAGTAAAAAATTGAATCTTTGAAATTCTTATTCGTTTATTTCTTAATGTTTATCCTAATAATTAATTATTCTATTATCTTTGGCACGATTTTAGGGAGGAATTCAAATTAAAAAATTGAATATTTGAAATTCGAAAAATAAAAAAATGAATATTTGAAATTCTTTTTTGTTAATTTTTAATTTTTATTCTAATAATTAATTATTGCATTATCTTTGGCTAGATTTTAGGGTGGAATTCAATTTTGAATCTATAATTCGAAAAATAAAAAATTGAATATCTAAAGTTATTTTTCGTTAATTTGTTGATTTTTATCGTGATAATTAGGGGATGTTTAAACTAATGACATATGTTTAGGAATTGTTGAAACAATATAACAATTTTTTGATTTAGTTAATAATTATCATAAGTCGGTGTGTTTACAAATACATTGTATTCTAGATATGTGATATTTTGTTTGATTTTTTGATCTCAACAAATACATTGTATTTGCATATGAACAATTGTCATCTGTGGAGGCATAATTTCGAGCAAAAAAATAGGAAAATATTTATGGCAGTTAGTTTTTCCATAAATAAAAAAAGTGGTGCGTTTACAAATACATTATATTCTAGATATGTGATATTTTGTTTGATTTTTTGATTTCAACAAATACAATGTATTTGTATATGGACAATTATCATCCGTGCAGGAATAATTTTGGACAAAAAAGGTAGGAAAATATTCATGACAGTTAATTTTATCATAAATCAAGATAATATAACATTACAATAAAAGACCCAACTAATAGATGAACTCTATTTGGGCCAAATCTCAGTGGCCCACAAAGCCCAATCTCTTTTTTTTTTTTTTTTGTTGAAACCCATAGGCCATTGATTTTGATGAACATAGAAGCTCAAGGAGAAACCAATCGTAGGGAAATTGGGGAAATAGCAAAATTTGGGGTTATTTGGATTTATGGCCGAATATAGAAGTAATAAGATTTTTGATAAATAGTGTGCAAAACATGTGATGTCATATTTTAAATTCCTCATTTACCTTAAATGGAATTTCATTCACATATTAAGTTTTTAGATGCCAATAAAATGTATGTTATCTTATCTCTATTTACTATATTAAAAGTCTTTGTCTCTTTTTTACTTTTTTTTTTCATAGATTTTAATATTACCTTTTCTTATAGTAATAATTTTTCAAGTGAAATCTTAAATAACTTAGTGCATTTGATGTTGCGGAGTGTGACTCTTCGAGATATGATGCACCTGTTTGAGGTTGTGGTGTGTTACATTAATACATTGTAAGGGTGTACAAAAACGGGGTTGGACTAGACTGGATTGGAGAAAAGTTATGGACCAACCAATGTATAGGAGTTGGCAAAAAATGAATCCTATTGATTAAATATGCTAGGGCCAACCTGACCCAACCCAATCCAACCCGACCCAAATAATCTAGGTTGGGTTAAGTTGGAATGGCGGGTTGGTTTTTTTTGTTTATCTCTATAATTTAGACAAAATTTCATATTATTTTTTAATATGCTAGGTGAACAATTTGTCATTGAAGCTACTAAGTGACGTATATATGTTATATATTCAAATTCTAAATCATATATTCAAAACGAGACTTGCCTTTTGGTGTTTTAGGTTAAATATATTTATAATTGGGCTTGGTCAATTTGACCTCTTACTTACACAACCCGACTACTTACTCATCTTTTTTTCTCAAATTTTCTTACCTAACCCAACCCAACAGAAAATTTAACCCAACCCAACCAAAAATTTAACCCAACCCAACTCAACAAAAAAATTTAATCCAACCCAACAAAAAACTTTACCCCAAACCAACCCTTATGCTTTGGGTTGGGTAACTTAAGTTGATCGGGTTACCGATTTTTTTTAACACCCATAGTATACATTGATTCTTTATGTACATTTAAGATGAATGTATAAAAGAAAAACAAAATAAATACATGTATTTATATTCTTTGAAAATAATTTAGTTAATAAAATTCAAAATTTAGAGAAAACATTAAAAAAAATATTTAATTAAATGAAATTTGGATGAAACACCGAGTTTAAAAACATTTGAACAATTTTTTTTTGCATTATATATATTACAATAGTGGAATATTAACATATTAATTTAATAATTTAATTACTAGAACTCTACAAAAGATTAAATATATTACTAAAAAAATATTACACGATGTTGTGTGTTGCTACAATAATAAATCCGATGACAAACGAGTATACGAAGAATGTTCGGACTTTTGTGGATTTTGATCATGGTTTAACTCTAAATTACAAGCTAGCAAGAATTTTTTCGGTAAAAGAGGAAAGTATTCGTGGTCTTGAAATTTTAATTGTAATGTTGGCAAAAAGTAATGAATGGAGCCATGTTAGTTATTTGCCTATTTTGTGTATATTGATAAAGATGTGTTTATTCCAAGTACTCTGTTGAGCCAACATGAAAATAGGAAAACTATAATGTTTTATTTGGATGTTGAAGAAAAGTTTCAGCATAATTGATCTTGCAAAGTTAGATAATTTTGCTTGCTTTAATGACGAACTTTATGTGTCAATCATGGACAAAGAACAATTTGAAGGGTGGATTTTGCAATATCGACATATTTTCGGTTGCCTTATTTAGATCATATTTTATGGAAGGGTGGTTTCTTCAAATTATTAAAATTCGAGAATGGAAATATCTAGTGTCTATTTGATATCAGAATTATTTGTTTTTATATTATTTTAAAACTCAAAAGATCACAAACACCTATGAATATTTGGAAGCTAGTTCATTAGTTAGGTTGTATTCAAGGATTTTTTTTTGTTCAGGATACCTCAAAAGCTTTAATGAGTTCACAAGTCCACGTAGTGGTGCCAATGCAAGGTAAACAAAAAACAAAGGGATTCTCATCAAAATAGAGAAACTCACATTGGGTTTAGAGATAATCAGGCTCAATTTGATGTCTTCCGCCATGTCAAGGCGACACTCTACTGCTGAGTTATATCAATTAGTTATTCATCAAAGTTTCTTTTATTCAATGACTAGAATTAAACGAGGATATATAGCTTGGAGACGTAGTACCCTATCCCAGGGGAAGTCGAATCCCCGGTACCTCCTTGAAAGAGAGATGTCCTCGACCACTAGATGATGGGGACATACTTGCCTGACTGCCATCATACTATAATCATAGTATGAATAGTTTTTTGATAAGTCCTTTCGCTTTCATTCAAATTCTTTGAACATTTTATTTTGAGGGGTTATTTAATTAACAACGGTTCTCAATGAACTCCTTATCTAATGAGACTATGGGAAAAGTGAGAAAATATATTTTACATACCAGAGGGATTATAATCGGAGATACCATTATTTTTAATGTATTTTCTTACGTATATTTTCACATTTTTTCATAAATATTGAAAAATAATTTTCCCATGCGAACGGGCTCCCCGATTAATTTTTTTAATAGTTATGTAAGGTTATATTATTATTATATAAATAATACATTTAAATTTCAAGGTTGATGGTTTATTGTACATGATAATGAATATGTTAAAGTTCAATATTTAAATTTACGTTATGCAGGTAAATAATTGGAATTATGTTTATTTCTTAAATGTTTTGTTTGCTAAAATTTGATTAATTTATCCTTAAATTCAATTATCATATAAAACTTAATTCAATTATCATATAAAACTAACCGTAATAAACATGATAGATTTAATTATTTAATTACACATTTTCTAATAATTTAAATTAATAGGTTTTTTCAAGAAAAAACGGAAAAAAAACTTTGAAATTCAAGTCCTGTGTAATTCGTATCGGAATTTAACGTGGATGAAGAATGAAATGAAATCCTCGAAAAATTTATAGGGATGAGAATGACATCCTTAATCCGGCCGTGCGACATTTCTAATCACAAATTCTTATTTTAAATGTTTTTTTTGTTTGAATTAAGCAATTCAAGTTTGAGAGGGTACACAAACAATAAAAATAATCTAAAATTTTGGGACTTTATTTACTTTGTAAACAATTTTTTTAAAAAAATCCAGAATTATAGGATATTATCCGTAAAAAGAAACCTTCTAAAAATAATAGAAGAAAATATGAGGATAAACTCAAACTTCCATCTCATATAATTGAGGTAATTTCTCCAAAATTTACTTGTACTTTGTTCATCATTTGGTGGCCTCGTCAACTTCGTATGGATTTGTATCGACTTTCATCACAAATTCTCTCAAGGTATCAATTTTTTTGTCTTCATTTACATTTGATTTTTCTTTTTGTTTCCATATTCGAATCGCAAATTAATGCAATGGGTTGTTGTATATTATCAATGGAAAAACTATTACAACATGTAGTATATATGTTGCTACTATAATAAATCTGAAGAGAAATTAAAGGACTATGTTACACTCCCAGAATATGAAGAATGTTCGGACTTTTGTGGATTTGGATTAGGATCCGGTCCTAAATTGAATATAAGCTAGCAAGAATTTTCTTAGTAAAAAAGGAAAATATTTGTGGCCTTGAAATTTTAATGTTGAAAAAAAATAATGAATGGAGACGTGTTAGTTATTTGCATATTTTGTATATGGATAAAGATGATGTTTATACTCTATTGGATTTGCCAACGTCAAGATAGAAAAACTAGAATATTTTGTTTGAACGTTGAAGAAGAAAGTTTGAGCATAATTGATCTTCTAAAGTTATAATAATTTTGCTATTGTTGGTGCTTTTAATGACGGACTTTATGTATCAACCATGGACGAAGAACAAGTTGAAGTGTGGAGTTGCAAAGTTGTGGATCAAAATAGTGGAATGAAGCGTTATGATTTGTGGTCGACATACCTACATGTCTTATTTAAAGAATATTTTATAGAGGGATGGTTTCTTCAAATTATTAAAATTTGTGAGAATGAAAAATTTTTGTGTCTATTTGATCAAAATTATTTTTTATATGATTTAAAAACTCAAAAGATCACAAAGACGTATGAATATTAGGAGTATTTCTCCATGAGATTAAGTCTCAAAATTTTGATTTGGTTCGCAATATTTTTGGAAAGTTTCCATCAGTTATTTTATATTAAAAGATTTTCTGTTCAACATAATTATTAGTCTTGACTTTCAATTTTTAATATATGTTCTTAATTGTATTTTAAAATTTTATTTTCACATATTTTCATAAATATAAAAAAAAATGTCCCAGACCCGTCCGATCAAACTTTATTTATTTATTTATTATAGTTATGTAAGATTATGTTATTATTATTATATAAGCAATACATAGTTTGATGGTTTATTTGACATGATAATGAATATGTTTAAGTTTAATATTTAAATTTAAATTATGCATGTAAATAATTGGATTTATATTTATTTCTTTCTAATAATAGTTATTTGTTCTTATGCTAAAATTTGACTAATTTATTTTTGAATTTAATTATCAAATAAAACTAATCCTAATAAACACGATAGATATAATTATTTAATTAAAAAATTTCTAATGATTTAAATTAATTGGTTTTTAGAAAAAATTAATAAAAAAAATTTTAGAACCTGATTCTCGTAAATCTCATGTGAAATTTTGACGAAAAATGAAATCTTTAAACAATTTCATGGAATAGGAATTAAAGGGAGAGTGAGGATGGACACCGGGAATGATATCCTCATTCGCGACATCTCTAATCACAAATTCTTACTTTAATTTTTTTTTGTTTGTTTGAATTAAACCATTAAGTTTGAAAGAGTACAAATATTTACTTTAAAAAAAGAATCCAAAATTATAGGATATTATTTGTTGATAAAAAGAAACATTCTAAAAATACAAATTTGTTTATGTTATTTGTGGACAAAAAAATAAAAATTATTTAAATAGTCTAAAACTTTGAGATAATATTTGTCAGATAAATATGTTGATAAAAAAATTAAAAAAAAAAAAATTAAAATTGAAATCTAAAATATCCAAAAATAAATTCTACAATTGCTTTTGTTTTTAATAAAATTTTCCTTTTCCACAAGGAATGTAGAAAAAGTTTTAATAATAAATAAATGGACCTAAATCTCAAATTCTCAATTTCAATCTAATTTGACATTATGAATGATAGGAAATAATGGAGGTAATCTTCTCCAAAATTTCCACGGTAAACTTGTTGCTGTTAAGGCTAGTTTGTAAAGCTTGGAATCATTTAATCTTGAACCATAGAATTTCTTCTTCTCCTCTATTGGATTTGCCAACATGAAGATAGGAATATTAGAATGCTTTGTTTGGATGCTGAAGAAGAAAGTTTTAGCACCATTGATCTTCCAAAGATAATAATTTTGAATGTTGGTGCTTCTAATGACCGACTTTATGTATCAATCATGGACGAAGAACAAGTTAAAGTGTAGATGTTGTAAAGTTGTGCATCAAAATCTGCGAATGAAGTATGGACGTTATGGTTTGTGGTCGGCATATCGACAGGTTTGTCTTATTTTGATAATATTTTGTGGAAGGTTTGATAATATTTTGTGGAAGGGGTGATTTTGTATTCCCTCGTTCACATGAGATTAAGTCCCTAAATTTTGATTCGCTTAACAATATTTTTGGAAGCTTATTCGTTAGTTATATTTTATTAAAGGATTTTCTATTATATATAATTAGTTTTGACTTTCAAAATTTTAATGTATATTCTTATTTAAATTTAAATTTTTTCTCATGAATATTGAAAAAAAAAATTTCCACGTGGACGGACCCACTCCGATTATACTTTATTTATTTATTTTTATTATAGTTATGTAAGATTATGTTATTATTAGGATAATTTATCTAAATAAAATAAATAAAAACCAAAAAATATTTGTGGTTTATGTAACAAAAGATAAAAGCCATGAAGCCGGTAAAATATTTTCATACTTTTCTTATTTTTCCTTGAATATTGCGGACCATTTATCACTTCTCTTTTTTCTTCTTGATTTTTTCTTTTTCAAAATTTTCATCTTTTCTTCCAGATTTTCTTCTTTCTATTTTTAAACAATTTATTTTTCTCTTTAAATATCTTATTTCATATATTCATCATTTTCAGTAAAATTCTTTGAAGCTATTTCATGTTTGTTTCAATATTTTTTTCATTTTCCTCATATTCAAGAATATTAAGATCATTCAAATATCATTTTTATTGATTAACACGATCATTTACCATTGTCAACACGATCGTTTAAATTTGAAGTATTTTCTATCGTTTAAAACGAACTACATGATTGTGTTGGCATGATTAACACGATTGTTTACCATTGTCAACACGATCGTTTGCATGGTCAACACGATCGTTTAAATTTGAATCTTTTTTTCTGTCGTTTAAAATGAATACATGATCGTATTGACATGATCTAACCGATTGCTTACCATGGTCAACACACGATCGTTTAGCTTGGTCAACACGATCATTTAGCATGATCAACACGATCATTCAACATGGTCAACATGATCGTTCAACATGGTCAACACGATTGTTCAGTATAGTCAACAAGATTGTTCAGTATAGTCAATAGGATCGTTAGATATGAAATTTTTAACGATAATTTACATTGGACTCCATGATCACTTATCATAATCAACATAATCGTTTTTCATGATTTATATGATCGTTTGCCATGGTCAACTCGATCGTTTAAATTGAAAGTATTTATTCTCATCGTTAAAAAGAAATATATGATAGTGTATCATGATTTAAACAATTGTAGATCATTCGTTTAGACTGTAGTACGCGATCGTTTAGAATAAGATTACTCGTGTGTGTGCATGTGGACGATTAATCGCATGTTGACTAGGGTATTTTTGGTATTTCTCATTGTTGGCCTGTGAGCTTTTTTTGTTTTCGAAATTGTTCTATACATTGTAAATATTTTACCTACTTGTTACATTAAAAAAAAAACCCCATATTATTATTATATAAAAAATACATTTAAATTTCAAGTTCGATGGTTTATTGGACATGATAGTGAATATATTTAAGTTCAATATTTAAATTTAAATTATGTACGCAAATAATTGAATTTATGTTTATTTCATTTTACTGAAAGTTATTAGTTTTTAGGTTAAAATTTGACTAATTTATCTTTAAATTCATTTGTCATATAAAACTAACCGTAATAAACTTGATAGATATAATTGTTTAATTAAAATATTTCTAATGATTTAAATTAATTGTTTTTTTTAAAAACAATATAACGGGAAAAATTTTTGGAACCCAATTCCTGCGAATCCCTATGGCTTGAAGTTTGGCTTGAATTAAACATGACCCATTACATTTTGGTGTTAGATTATTTGGGTTTTTGAGTGAAATCAATCGTTGTCTAGCCATCAGAAAGTTTGAAAGTGGGTGTTCGACACAAATTTAGGTAAGATTTCAAGCTTTATGGTTTGGGTCTTTAGTACCCATTTAATTTTGGTGCTAATATTGAATAGCCCATGGTGTTGAATATTAGATTTCGAAGTTAGAAGGTCATTAGGGTGCTTTCTAATAACTTGTAGAAATACAAGTTATTGTAGTTTTTTAGGTAAAACAATGGAGTCAAAACACAAGATAAAGGATCAAAACGAGTAGCTTTTACTACAATTTTATAATGTTAAGAGAATGCACCTTACATATGTCATCAAACCTGATTAACTATGCTTTTAAGTGTTTTTTCCACGCAGGATGGCGAAAAAAAGAAATGAATGAAGTGAATCACAAGAAGGATCGCGTGCAAGAACTCAACGATAAGCAAGAAGCATGACGATTTACATTATGAGGTGTAATGCCAACACATCACACAAGATGATTTGCTAAAAGACAAGAGTGGTAGTTGGAGCTGATGTGACAAGAAACGACTACTTTCTACGCTAACATTTGTAGGCAAGGACGAATGTGCAACATAAGGAAGGATGGATGTGCAACATAGTGTAATTAATTTCTTACCTATAAGTACCTCCAACTCCACCACGAATAAGAATAAAAGGGGGTCTCCCTAAAAAGATAATTAATTTCTTACCTATAAGTACCTCCAACTCAACCTCTGAGTGAGAGCTTAGAGAGATATTAGAGAGAGAAGCACACCAACCATTCCCCTAACTTGTAAAAGAGCCAAGGAATGCATGTCGATGCATTATGCGACTCGATTCTTCTATTTACTTTCCATACTTGGACTTTGTAATGTATTGTTTGACTATATTATTCTCATGTCCAAGAGACCTACATTTATCAATACCATGCATGTTTGTCCACTGTCTTTCTCTTATTTCTTTACTATTCATTTTTCAAAGTGTTTTAAGTAGTTTAAGTGTGTGTTATGTGTTTAATAAGAATTCTTTAATTATAAGACTTATCGTGTTCAACCTAAGCTTAACTTATCACTTGATCAACATTTGTAGCCAACTTCTCGAGAGAGTAAGTAGCAAAGACCTCGCCAAACACACACATAAGAGAGTTTGGGAACAAACTTCATTCTGGCATTTTACCTCCAATCATTTATGTCCTAAATGAAGAACAAATGTGGTGTTCAGGCATCAAGAGGTTGCTCGACTTAAATAACGAGGAAAATGTGAAACTTATATAAATAAGGAAGCCTAGATATATATCGCTCGATTTATCTTTACCATTTGTGTCTTGAAAGGAGAGCAAGTATGATGTTTAGGTGCCAAAAGATTGTCTGCCTTAAATATAAGATGGTTAAATGATCTAATATCGCATTAAGTTGCATCTTGCATTGTTTAAATTGCCTACAACGTGGAGACTTTCCTCCATCTTTCTCAAGGCAAGTTAGTTCATATTCCATAATCATACCATTCAAGTTAGTTCACATTCATAATCATGCCATTCCATTCCCCTCCACAGAATCCTCAGTGTAAATATTTAGATTAGTATAGTTTTACTTTTATACTGTATAAAATTTATACCACCTGAAATTAAAAGTAGGCTTCATAACTAAGTTTGATACAAATTCCCTGTGTCTAACCCTAAACTTACCAGAAAACCTCTTTCTTCGCTTGCACTTGGGTGAGAAAAAGAAAAACTTGTATTAAATGTTAATCATTATGCATTTAACAACGCATAGGTAGGACATAACCTTTTATCGCATAACCCTAACCTAGACGTCATCTTAGTTATATTATTAGAACCTCACATGTCATATATACAAATGAATTTTGTACATATCGCATAACAAAAAACAAACAAGTCACTTTCCATTATAATTAAGGCTACTTTGATAAGTGTTTGGTAAGATTTTGGGTAATTTTAGTAAGTTTCATGAATACCCATTTAGTTTTGACATGAAATTAATGTCGCCACATTATTTTGAATTGAAGATTGGAGACTTGGAGAACTCTAAAGCCTTGTTCAACACATTTAAGATTGTTTGGGACAAGTTTGGGTAAGCTATTAAGTTATTGACTTGTCATTGACATTAAGATTGTGAATGGAGATCTAAATCTCTTAAATTATTGATATTGGGTATAAGAGCATATTCATACAGAAGAACCATTGAGTTTAAACTAAGTTTGGATACTAATTTGGTTAAGTATCTACATTTGCAATCTAAGGATTCATAGGTGGAAAGTTTAGTATAAAGTAAGACGATTTGAGAATACTTCAATTTAAGAATAAGGGATAGAGATTTAAGAACTTTAGAAGTATAAAATAGCTTGAGTTGTCATAATAAAGTTGTAAAACCCAAAAACTTTAAGGACCCTTAAGACTTACAAGGATTTGATATAGGAAAAAGAAAAATGAGATTAATAGGATAATGAAAGGAAATTTATTGGAAAGATGAGATAAAAGTTAGGTGTCAAGGGTGTGTGTCATTAAGAGCTAAGATGGAAAGGCAAATTAAAAATTTAACTAAGTGTAAAGATAGGCATGGAAAGGTTGGTAGGCAACAAAGAAAGTCAAGGGAACCTCTAAAGGATACATTTAGGCGGCCAAAGGTTGTTTGAGAACCTCCTTGATACTAGGTGAGATGGGCATTGATAGGCGGCCAAATTAAGGATGAGAACCTCTAAGACATTGCGCGGCAAGAATGTTAGGCGAAGAGACTTGATGGTGCTAAGTAGGAAGGCTTGGTGGTGTGTAGGCGAGATGGGCTAAGAGGTTAGTAGGCGAGATGATGATGTTAGGTAAGATGGCTTGTTGAGTGGCCATATGATAAGAAATAACCTCTAAGGAGAAGTCATGAGCGTTCAAAGTATGCTAGGCAAGAAGGCTTGACAAGGACACTTAGGCGAGAAGAGGTAAGTTGAGAGAGGTTATTTGGGCAGTGAAGAAGGACTAGGCATTTTGGCTAGGTACCCATGAAGTTGGGCGAGAAGGTTGTACATGATGAGGGCTTGCAACTATGTTAAAAGAGGTTAGCATGTGAGGAAAAAGGAAAGTTTAAGTGAAGCTAAGTCTTGGATGAGATGATGAAGATGTGGCCGACCTAAGCAAGTCAGTTTTGTGATTCCTAGGTGTCTACAACATGTTACATGTATTTTGTAGCAAGCAAAAGGTAGCTTAAGCAAGTAGGAGGTGACTTGAGATAAGTTGAAGGTGTCAACAACTTAACATGCAGAGCTCTCTATAAAAAGGTCACTTTAGACGATGAGAGGAAGCAAAACACTCGTATGTTTTGCTTCAAACCACTTCTAAACACCTTGTTTATGAGTCTAAATTGCTTAAAAGGGCTGCTGCACAGATTAGGTGAGGAGACCAAGGTTTGTGCTGAAGAAAGAGGAAAAGGTCAAAATTAAAGAGAATCTAGATATCTTCACTTCCAAAGTTCGAAAAGACGCAATACTTTAAATCTTAAGCTGGAATTTTAAGGTAGAAAAGTTAAGACAATTATAAAAAAATATTTTATAAGGAATTTTCCATTTTAAGGTATGGATCAAAAGTTATAAGCATTGAAAGTCGAATGATGAATTCTAAAAATTTCACAGTTTTTGGGCAAGCGTTGAGTGGTCGAGTAACTAGGCGTGGAAGGGCTGGACATAGGTATGCAAAAAAGGTATAGAGGTTATTTTGGTTATTTTGAGGCACACGACACGACCATGGCATGGTCAAGCGGTAAGAACACGCTTAGGCTGCGTGCATAGCCATGCACGTAAAGGTTAGCACACGAGGAAGCACACATGCGAAGGATAGCACGCACGCAAGGCATGCAACATGTCAGTTGCGAGGTTAGCACGCGACAAGGCCTACCTAGGTCATGTGCGCGTGCCAACCCCCTATCTTTGTACCACTACGCGCCAACATGCCAAAGTGGGCCATTTTTGGGTTATTTTGCTTATATCGGAGTTTTGAGCAATTTTTGGATATTTTCCTTGGTCAAGGAATTAATTAAGACATAAATATGAATTTTTCAGGTCAAGGAGAATTTGAAGGAAGTTCTAAGCCGAGGGTCACACTAAGTGTTGTGAGTGATAAAATGATTTCTATAATGTTTCTTTAAGCATGATTTACAAGTTAATTTTCAAAGCATGTTTCACAAAAAATATTTAGGTATACTGATTTCTATTGAATTTGCAAAAGCCCGAACGTTTAAGTATTTACAAGCTCATTTCCAAAGTCTATGTTATGTTCAATAGAATGCTATGACTACATATTATGAAAGCAAAAATATGTTTCAAGGTTTTCAAATATGTTTTATATATCCTACCTTGAATATTCCATGAGATCTATTTTGCATTTGTGGTTAACTCTGCTACTAGTGGTAAGGCTGGCGAGCCTTTATGGCCATCAGAAAGGGTATTCTTAGTTATGTTTTAAAGGATGAGGATAACAGTGACAGTTGTATCCTTATGTTCCGTCTTATAACGAAGAGGTTCAAATACTGCCTAAGGCTATGGATCCATGATTTATAAAGAATCTATGTAATGTTATCAACAGTTTAAATGTTTACAAAAGCCATGTTATGAAATGATTTTCTATTACTAGATGTTTCTTAAATCCAAAGTTTATACTAAATTGTTTGTGAAAACATGTTTTATAAAACCGTCACTCACTAAGTCTTTTGACTTACTCTTTCAAAGTTTTTCCTCTTTCCAGGTACAGATTGTGCATCCCTGAATGCTAAGCTTGCTGGTTCTAGGCCAATTAGTTTATAATGATTAAAAAGAATTGATAGAATATTTTGAGTTGTTTTAAGGTTAAGACCAAGTGGGTCATAGATTGTTGATATTCATGTACTTAAAAGTTTGCTAAATGTCTTTATGAGATTATCTTATAAAAGTTGTTTTCTAAATGGGTGGCACTGAAGTTTTATAATTGTGATACTTTGCTTTTGTATACGTATCATATGAAAGGTTTTATGTTAAGGACTAGTTGGTATCGTTTAGAGGGGAACGATGTCGGTTGACTTCACGCCTTCTTTTAGATCAAGAGTAGGTGATCTAGAAAGGGGTGTCATAGAAGTGTTTAGAGATTGTTGCGTCATCTTGCCATGTAAAGATAGTGACTCTTGACCCTATTCATTGTTTTCAAGTCAACTCGTAGTGAGAATAGCTTATTATTTTCAAGCTTTTTTTTTTTTTTTTGTAGAATTTACATATATATGTTATTTTATGATATGGCTTGAAAACTCCATTGGCTGAAACTTTTTATACTACGTTTTCATTAATGCTTAAACGATGTGTTTACTCATCATGGTTTTAAGAAGCTGTATGGCTTGAATTTATTAAATGTATTTCGAGTTTTTGATTGTATTTAGTTTTAAAATATGACTATCCGATGTTTATGAGAAATAATAGGGTGATTTCCCTAAAAGCTACATGAATGTGTTTCCGTAGCGCCACCTATAGTTGTCAGAGGATTCTGGGGCTGAAAGAGACCGTGATCGGAGATCTGAGAACCTAAGCCTAGTTGAGAACATGAATGGAGGATTGTGTTTTGGCTTCAAATCTTGCTTGATTGTGTTTTGGCTTCAAATCTAGCTTAACCCATGGTGGGTGGCTCTATGTGCACATAAAAAAATGGATATGAAGGTTACTACTATGGAAGGTACTAAATATGCGTGAGCCAAGTCTGGTCGCGTGTCTCCTTATGGATATGAATCACGTGTGAGTTATTCTTGATTGTATTTAGTATTCTACTATGGTTGGTTGGATGAAGGTTGCTATTGTGGCAGGTACTAAATATGCGTGTGCTCAGTTTGGACGCATGATTCCTTGATCATACGTGAGCTATTCTCGATCATATATTTAGGTATCCTTCTATGGTAGACCCTTATATGGTACATGTTTGTTGGCAAATACTTGTGCTTGATGCCATATTTAAACATTCTTGAGAGCATGTTTACAAGTTTTTACTTCTAAAAACTTACCACACATTAAGTGTTAGCTCACTTTTCAATGTTTTCTCCCCCCCTCCCCCAGGTAGTGGTCAAGGTCCAAGCATTTGTTGAACTCCCTATCACCGATTGTAGATTCTCATTTTTTTGTATATATATACTTAAGTTATTACATCATGGGGTGGTTAGAAGTAGCAAGAGTCACACTATGAACATTCATTTATCAAATTTTTTGGGAGAGATAAAAGTGATTACAAAAAATATCTTAGCAAATTCTTATTTGTATGTTTAGCAAGTTAATTAAATTTGTTCAAATCACTTTAAAAAAACACATTCATTTAAGGTTAATTTACATAATTGTAACAAAACAAAAAAATATTTACGATTCTATAAAAAAAAAAGAAAAGCCAATGATGCATGATCATTTTTTCATAAATTCTATATATGCCCTTGCAATTTATTAATCCCGGGTCATCTCGGTGCAATTAAGATATGATATCGAATAACTAAAGGCAGAAGTTTTTCATCCCGAGGTATCTCAGGACAATGTATGCCCGAGATCAAATAAAATAAAGACATAATTAATTCTTTGATTCAGGCCATCTTGATGCCATTAAGGCCCAAGATCCAATAACTAAAGGAAGAATTCTTTCATTTTGGGGCATCTCGAGGCATGTATACTCGAGATAGAATGAACTAAAGGTATAATTCTTTCATCCAAGGGCATCTCGGTGCAACTAAGGCTCGAGATTGTGTATCATGATCTACATGATCGTTTAAACTTGAAAGTCATCGTTTAAAATGAAGTACAGATTGTGTAGATCTACACTTCCGTCTTTCATCTTGGTGCCTTGTATGCCCGAGATCGAATAACTAAAGGTAGAAGTCTTTCATCCTAGAACGTCTCGGGACAATTATGTATGTCCTAGATCGAATAAAATAAAGGCAGGATTCTTTCATCTCAATACCACTAAGGCTCAAGATCCAATAATAAAAGGAAGAATTCTTTCATCTTGGGGCATGGTATGCATGAGATCGTGTATCAAAGTCTACACGATCGTTCTACATGAGTGTATTGCACATTGTGACCGATTTATCGCGTATTGACTGAGGTAATTTTGGTATTTTACATTATGGGCTTGTGGGCTTTTTCCATTTTCAAAATTGTTCTATACAGTGTAAATATTTTTATGGTTTGTTATATTTTTGAAAAAAAAACCCCCTTCACTTAACACCTATTCTACAGTTAGTTCCTTACCACAATTTATTTTTCCTGAAGTTAGTTACACTTTTAATTAGGAGTATAAGTCCAACCTAAATAACCCAACAACCTGGACTACCCATCCTATATTATATGGGTTGGATTGAGTTAGTTTAAAATGTGGGTTGGGTTTGTCTCGAGTTAGGGGTTTGAAAAATTCGGTTTAACCCAACCCAACCCAACCCAACCTGAATATTATATATATTTTATTATTTATTTAATAAAAGTAAAGTTAGTAATTTTGATATATTATATATAAACGATCGTATGGAAAGTTAGCCACACGATTGCTTGAAGGTAGAAAGCTAAATCATCACATAAGAGGGTAAATGATCATATAGAAAACTAAACGATCGTGTAAGAGGTTGAACAATCATATAGAAAGCTAAACAATTGTGTAGAAGGTTGTAGGATAAACGATTGTATGAAAAGTTAACTAATCATGTAATAAGTAAACGATTGTTTGAAGGTTAAAAGCTAAACGATGTCGTAAGAGGGTAAATGATCGTTTAGAAAGCTAAATGATTTGTAAGAGGTTGAACAATCGTATAGCTAGAAAGCTAAGCGATCGCATGTAGGAGGTTGTAGGGTAAACGATCATTATAGTATAGAAAGCTAAACAATTGTTTGGTTGTATGGTGCAAAAATCTAATAGTATAACAACATCTTCATTAGAAAAGAGTTAATTATAACTCCTAGTGGTCAGACTTGGCACAAGAAGAAGATGGATGTTTGTTTATTGTATGCTTTACACTGTATTTTTTTGTGGTTCTTTTAATTATTGTACTTGTGGATGTTTGTTTATTGTATACTTTACACTGTAGTTTTTCTTTTTCTTTTTGGGATTGTAGAAAATTAGTTTGAATTTATGGATGTTTGAAACTTCGAATTTAGGAATGTTGAACAGGTAATTAGACCCCTACTTTTAATTGGGTTGTTTTTCGAATATATCAAAATGAAGTAAGTCATTTACAAAATTATAGCAAATTATTGCAGTATATCTATTGTCACATCCTGCCCCGCAAGAAAAATGAGATGCAGTATGACTTTGAGTATTTTGACGAGTTAAATGCCAAAACGCTCAGCTTGAGGTCCTTAAGCTTTGCTTAATCATCTGGTGACTTCACAAATTAAGTCTACGCTTTAGGTGATGAATAGCATCTTAACACAGCGGAAAAAGATAAACCATTTCTTTTTTTAACTTTTAACCAAGCGTTCTACAACAATTCACATGATACAAAAAATAATGCCAAAACTTAAACTAGACGCCTGGCCTTAACGCCTGGTCTTAAAATTCACTAAGTCCTAAAATTTCCTTACTTTAGTCTTAATGCCTGATCACCTCGGAAGTGAAAACTTAAAACATAAGTCAAAAGACTTATTGAGGAAATGGTAAGATCATATTGCATAAACATACATTAGTCTCAAATGATTCTTTCTCAAAGAACATGAATTGTTCCCTACGCCAAGATTCATCATCTTGCATTTAGACTATTGTGATGTTCTTTTCATCAACAACATCCAGAAATATCCTTATTTCATTCTTGTTGCTCAGACCACCTAACACAATACACATCTTTATGCATTGATCGACTTCAGTCCACCATGCAGTCCTTTTTTACATGACTGCCTTTACTCCTTAGGTGCACATAACAGTTAGCTGATAGGAAAGAGATTAATGGTTTGAACATAATTTCATTTGAATCACACTAAACATACTTTAAACATAACATAAGCTTGCATTTGAAATCTCTATGAAAACATTCTTAACATTTCAAATCAGTAAGAACTTAAAAGAAGGCTTTTAACACCGATAAAAAGATTCACTCATAACAACTTGTCTTTCCTTCTCGTAGAATGCCTAAGATCCACTTCAACACTTCTTATTTTCTGTTTTCCATTAGCCAAAACTTCTTACTACTCTGCCTTCTTCATCTATATATTTGTACTAATCCCAAATTGGATTAGTCATTCCTAATCTCTTAATAACTCGCCAACTCTTGCTCCAAATGGTACATGCGTAAGCTTTAGGTTTATCTTAAACATGCTTAACTCTTAACCTTACACGTAAATCCCTGTCAAATCAAGATTAGACATGCTAAGAACTTCAATTGCCTAGCTGTACTTATATGCCAAAAATCTTATCACATCGTCTTACTTTATTTCTAACTAGCTCAAAGGCCAACTTCTTATCACAAGCTTCTTCCCAAAATGTTTATTCTACACTTAGTCAAAATTATGATTCTTTTTCTAGGTGTGGGTCTCACATCTATGATGGACAACAATAGACTAAGATAGACTCCTATCTATGTCTATTTGTATTAAGTAACACTTTGACTCTAAAAAACAACCTTATTAATTGCGTTAAAGCAATAATTTGGTTCTCAAAGCAACCTAAAAAGTTTCTAAAGTGTACTATGGCTCTCCAAACATTCTCGACAACCGTCGTCGACCACCTCCGACAACAATCTTCGACAACTATTTTCTGACAATCGGGTAACAACAACCTTTGACTAACTATTTTTCGACAATCGTGGCCATCCAATTGCCAACAATTATTTTTTGATAGCACCATTGACAACTTTCTAAAATATTTTTTTGGCAATAGTCGTCCGATAACTTTTAACCATGTTTTCGTTGACTAATTCTCGACGGCTAACTTGTAGCAACTATTTTCCTAGCAACCACTTCTAGCCAACCTTTAGTAATTACTTTTTGACAACCATCGTCGACCCTTTAATTTTTTAGTAACCATTTTTGGTGATTGTCATCAATAGTGTTCGACCATTGTTTCTCGATGGTGACCTCTAACTACTATCTTTGACGATTGTTTTCGAGTGATCGCTAGTGGCCAAATTTAGGTGACCATACCCCGACAACTATTTTTGCCCAACTGTCAGCGATCATGTTTCGGTGTCCATCATTGATTGGCCAACTTCGGCGACCATTGATCTCAAACTTTAATCACCGTTTTTCAAGGACCACCACTGGCCACCGTTTCCAATGAAAAATTTTCAGCAACTGTTGATGGCCGGGTTTTAAAAAAATTAAAAACAAATGTAAAAGTAAATTAATAAAAAATATATATATTTATTACAATTAATTGGTTAAACAATTTTCAAATATAAAGTTTAGTTTTGTAATTTTAAAACCACTTTTGGAACCAAACCAAAAAACATAGTAATTCAAACAAAATGGTTAAAAAAATCAAAATCGTATATAAAAATCCATTATTCTATCACTCACAAACATACCCTTCTGCATCACTCCATTTTAAAATTGGCCTACCATTCCCCTCCACTAAATGTCCATATTAAATAAATATAATTTAGAATTACGAGTTCATTTATTTATTTATTTATTTTTATTTTTATTTTTTAACTAGAGCATCACAAATTCAACTCTAATCATTAAATCAAACATTTATTACTTACATCATATGAACTATATACTACAATTCTAACCTAACAAAGTACCTCCAATTGAAAAATCACAAAGTGAAGCTAAGGAGCAATCATAAATAAAACATTAATTTACAATCCAACTCAATTTGAAATTTCATCCCTATAAAAAACTTGAGGAACGGTAAAAGTCTTATAAGGACATCTAAAATTAGACCAAAATCCTCCCACAAACATTACACACAAAATAAAGTACTTTATAATTACAAAGCAAAACTTAAATCAGTGAAAACATAACACAAGTAACAACAATCCTAAATCAACGTTTTCTTTTACATAAACCAAAATAAACAAGGCCACAATGACAACTAATATTTTCATGATAACAACAATAATAACACAAAATAATCGAGTATAAAAATCTAGTTACACAAATATAATTAACATAACTCAACTAGATAAAGAATACATTGTTGACTAAGAGCTTATCAATTTGAATCCTTTACCTTCATACGAGTTTTAATAAAAAGCTAAAGAGAACATGAGAATTAATTAACTTAAAACCATCCAACCAAAATCTTAGATGCATTTGTACAATAAAATAAAATAAAATAACATTAGGTAATCTCGAACACCTTCTAACACCACAAAATCATAGATAAACTCAAATTTTTACCTTTTGATTTAGGCAACATATATATAAACTTTTACTTAATTATGCTATATTTTTAGGATGAATCTATACCATAAACTTAAATTAAGTAGAATCTTTTGTATGACATAGTAAGTTGATTAAATTTTATATTAATTGTCACGGAAAAGGCTTATTTGAGTATATCATTCCCACACGTACGCAATACCTCTCCTTTCACATTTATTCTATATATGTATCTATATATGTACAAACATAGTGAAAAACTAGTTAATGTGTAAATTTACTTAAAAAGACCTTCTCAAATTATTGAATTTTCAAAGTTTCACTCTAGGAAATTGTTTTTCTAGTTTGATATAGTAGGCAGATTATATTTATTTTAGTCATGAGATTGGTATGTGCAAAATATTATTTTGAATATAGAGACAATAAATGACCTTAACTAAATAATTTAGAGAAAAGATTTATGAGATCTAACTAAAATTTAATAACAAAATTATTATTAGTATTTTTATTAATAGAAATATGTGACCAAATTAAGACAAGTATAAGGGCTAAAATCATAACTTATTGTTTATAAAATTTAAAACTTATGATATATCCCCTCCCACCTGGGAACAATCACTCATCTAATAAATGAATTAACGTACCATTTTGGGTATTAATGTAAACATTTTGCCGCTTTATTATATTTTTGGAAAGATCCCTAAATAATAATGTAAGATGATGTGGGTTAATAATAACCGTTAATAATAATGATAATGATAAATATTGGGAAGTCATGTACCGGTATACAACTTCTTTTAATCCAAGTCAACAAAATAGGTGACGTGGATTAATGGAAATAGTGTACCCACTATACAACTTCTTTCAAAAACCAAAACAACCCTATGTTTTAGAATAGTTTGGGGTTATACCCCATTTCTAAAAAGTTTTTCATACTGCCCCAGTTTTCTCATTATTTTAAAAGAAAATATTATTTGTGAAAAAAAGGTGAGTAAGGTGCAATACGAATATTATTAGTTAGAAAACTAGAATAAAGATAAATTGGTCAGAAATTTAAGCTACAAAAAAATAAACTAAAATATACCTTTGCTTTTTTTTTTTTGCATGGTCAGAGGTAAAAGGTTAACAAAACCGTAGAGTAAAAAGAAGGGAAAAAGATGAAAAAAAAAAACAGAAAATATATACTAGTTAGTAGTTTGTCCCAAATTTAGGAATACATCAAAGTCTTCTACAACTGTAAGTTATACTACGATGAAAATTACAAAATGTTTAAACTAATTCCATTACGAATCTCTCTCAAATAACTTGTCTGCGTGTTTCTTCCATAGGGAATTGCAAATGGCCTTCAATATGTTTATAGTTTGAGTTTATTTTGTGTATTCTAGAATATTTGTGTGTTTAAAGTATTATTTTGGAGGCTATGAACAAAGAAAGAAGTATAAACTTAAACATCAAGATTTTTCGATTTGAATTGATGCATAGTGAAACAGAGCAATAACTTTGTTATAGAGAGGGAGTTACCTCTTAAGCTATCAAATAATTGTAGTTGAGACCCCATAATACTCGTTTTACTCCTTAAATTTCCATTGATTCCGCTATAAAAAAGTGCTATTTTATCATACCATGAACATAGAACTTTGGGTCTACGAGAAAGTTCTAGAAAAAAAATCTTTAAACGTTTTCATAAAATACGGCTACACCTTCACATTTATTGTTTCATAAAGTCTATCACAATCGATGTCACGCCCCCTCCCAAAGCCTCCTCATGTGACCAAGTGAGGTGTGATCGCCTAGACACTCAATATCTACCTCACAAGCAAGATAATACGTTGGGTGCCTAATAAGCGGGATTCTACAACTAATTTTTCTCTTTAATGCATACCATAGACTAAGCTAACTCAGCTAAAAACTTCATTAAAAAAAACACTTACTCTGATTGAAGGTTATATCACCTAAGAGTTCTACCGCATTGACCAACTCCAACATAAGTCATGCGATGTATTCAAATGACTAACTCACAACGCTTCAAACATTTTAACCAAAATACATAAGAAAGAAAGTACCTCATTAATGTGTAGAAGAGTTTACAAAATGTCAATGTCAAGGTAAAATGCAAGAACCAAAAGTTTAAGATACAATCAACTGAATTACAAAATATTTGTTCCTTCGCTTAACAAATTTACATGCTATGTGACCAAACTGGTGATTACTAACAAGAAGATGTGAAGCAACAAGGCACAAGCGATCAAGACAACAAATCATGTTGGATGTCCTTTGCTACTTTACTTGGGGGGAGGGGGGTGGAGACAAAAAAAAAAAAAAATTAAAATATTAGACAAAATGCCTAGTGAGTGGAGATTTCCTCAGCACATTTCATTTTAATAAATGGTTTTCACAGAAACAATGCTATAAATAATAAACTTGAAATTTATTTCACTAGCTCAACGCGATTTATCATAATATGCGTTTTAAATCCAAAAACTATTTCATTGCCTCTAGCAATTGCAAACATTTGAAATCCACAACACTTAGTTCATAAAAATTTTCTTTGGAAATTCATTTTTTCCTCGCATAATTCATTTCACAAATCATAAGACATAAAATCACAACATATCACAAATGTACCCATCACCTCGGTTGAGATGTCATTCATACACTTTGATCGTCGAGTTATGGTTGTGCAGAGTAATCTTAACGTATCAGCAAATATAACCACTTACCCATACATGTATGAAGTGTTTTTTAATACCAGATCATATAGCAATTATAAGATATTCTTACACCAAATCACACGGCAGATTACAAAGCAAGTATGAGTCGTTCATTACATATGGTACCAAAATATTTCACAAAGCATAAATCATAATCCTTTTTAGAAACATACCCATTTATAAATCAATTGGCATTATTAAATAAACATCAATACTCAAAAGTCTAAATATGATTTGAAAATCATTTTGGTTTTCAAAATATTTTAAAAACCAACGTCTAGTAAATTTTTTAGCCTTTTACTTAGCTCAAAGTTTTGATTAGCTCTAAAATTTGCCTGGAAATTCCTATTTATATACTTCTCCGGTGAGAACTTTCATGCCAGAATGATTATTTCTACTCGATAGTGAGTTTCAATAGATCGTGTTCTGTCATATAGTTCTTACCGTCGAAATTCTGATCAGAATTGAGCATTGTGCTTCATACGTAAGGAATGACATGGTCAACTACTTTCAGTCGACAACTCTTTATCGCATACAGTTTTATCATGTAGCTTAGGATGCGATAAAGGTCTCACAATAGACCACCAAAAAATTGAGCTACAAAGGCTTCGCATCTAGTCCACAGTACTAGAACCAACTTCATTAAGTCTTCACAGATTTTGATCGAACAATTTCTTCCTCCATCGTGAAAATTTTGAGCAAACGGACAATGGAAAGCTTCACGATTTCACGGATTTCAGTTCGAGGGATTTTTTCCTCCATTGCAAGGGTTTCTAATGAACAGACAATAGATAGCTTCACGTCTTCACAGATTTTGACCAAAGAGCTTCATGCATGATGGTTTTTTTTGGGTGGAATAGGTTGAAGATGGAGAGAAGTTGATGAGAAAAACGAAGATACAGGGTTTCTTCTTGGTTTATTGGTACATTAATTACTTACCTTGATATATGTTTTATCATAGTGTATTTTGGGTAAGTTTTTAATTTTGGTGAAGCTTTAAGTTTGAATGTTGTGTTTTTAGTTTAAATGTTGTTATTTTTGGCCATTTATATTATTCGTTTTTTATTAATTTTTAAAATTTGCCATTCATATAATTTTTTTTCCGTTAATTTTCATAAATATAACAAAACATCAAAATATTTACGATTCATGTAACAAAATCAGGAGATCCATGATATTTTCATAAATTTCAAGTTTGCCCTTGAATATTGTAGACAACTTTTCATTTCTTTTTCTTTTTTGTGATTTAAGCATCTCATGTTCATATTATTAATTTCTTCGTATTATTACTTCTTTTTCTTCATATTCCCACTTATCCTTGTTCGTGATTTATCCATGTTCTCTTCTATAATTTCTTCCTTCTTAGTCATCTCTCTCTCTCTGTTTTTTTTTTTTCACTTCTTCAAATTCTCACTTGGTAAACGATCTTTATTATCTCTCGTATATTCTTTCTTCCTCATCTCTAAAAGATCTTATACTAAGAACTAAACGCTCTTGGATCTTGGTACACGATTGATCTTGAACAAAAATCGTTTAGATCTTGGTACACGATCGTTTAGATTTTTGGTATACGATCGTGTACCAAATCTAAACGATATTGATACACGATCTTGTACTAAATATAAATGATCTTGGCACACGATCGTACGTGAACAAATATCGTTTAAATTTGGTACACGATCGTTCAGATTTTTATACGCGATTGTGTAGGAAATATCATGATCATTGAAGAATTACACGTGTGTGGCCAATTAATCGCGCATTGATAGGAGCATTTTTTGTACTTTTCATCGCGGATCTATAAGCTTTTTCCGTTTTCAAAGTTATTATATATTGTGTAAATAATATTTTGTTCGTTATTTATCCAAACTAAAATATTTATTTTCAGGTTGGCACTTGTATTATATAAAATTTCAAAAGACCACACAATGGATTATCATTATTCTTATGTTGAATCCGAACTTAAATTGAAAAAGAAAGATGGAAAAAAAAAGAAAGAAAAGAAAGTAAAAGTGGAATGGAAAGGGAGCATGTAACCAATTTGAAACCCGGAAGTACTTCAGTATACAAAATAGTTACATCTTTCACAATACAACATCATGGTCTTGTAATTGACTTTCAACGTCAGGAAGTACTTCAACCTTCCTTTTTGGACAAATATAATTTAGAATCACAAATTGTATCAAATTTTTTTCCCCCAAAGGTTTCACCAAATTCAACTACAATCACAAATCAAACATTTATGACTTAAATCATAGGAACTATACTACAATTCTAACCCTAACATCCTACCATCAATGCAATCACAAAGTACAATGTTGGAGCAATCATAAATAAAACATTTATTTACAATCAAAACCAACTTCAAATTCGTTTTGTTTTTTCTTTTACCTAAACCAAAATAAATAAGGCCACAGTGTCAAACAATATTTTCATAACATTAACATCAATGAAACAAAATAATTGAGTATTAAAACTTAACTAAGCAAGTAAAGGGACATAACTCAACTGGACAAATAATACACTATTGACTAAGAGATTAGCAATTCAAATTTCTTATCCATTTATAGTACCTAACCTAATTAATTGTAGTACGAAAATTAATTTAGTCAAAAAACGTAACACTGGCTAGAAATCTCAAAGAGCTTATAACCACAAAATCAATAATAAACTCCAACTTGTATATTGTGACGTAGACAACATATACGAACTTCTACTCATCCATATTAGTTTTAGCATGAATCTATATCATAAACTTAAATTATGTAGAATATGTTCTATGTTATAGTACGACTATTGAATTTTAATATCGTCAAGAACGAAAATGCATATTTGAATAATGCCAATATACATGTCAAACCATATTAAATCATCTTTAATTTTACCAATTCCCACACACAATGGCCTCCCCTCACATTTATTCCCATATATATGTATAAATATATAGTGAAAAACTATTTAAGATGTAAATTAACTTAAAAAGCAACTCCCTCATTCCATTCAAACTCTTGAAAACCAACAACAATGGAGTCTATAACTATTCATTCTTCCTCCATCATCATTCCTAACCTCCCAACTCCCAATCTCACACTTCCATTATCGGAAGCTGACCAATTTAGGGCATGGACTCACATCTCAACCGTCTACGTCTACAAATCCCCCAACACAGTCGTCGTTGTTGATTCCTTAAAAAGCTCCCTTAGCCAAATCCTTGTACCTTACTACCCTTTCGCTGGGCGCCTCCGCTTGATCGTTGGCGGTCGACTCGAGCTCCACTGTTGTGCTGCAGGTGTCGTGTTCATCGAAGCTTCTTATGGTGGCACACTCGATGATTACAGTGACTTCACACCCTCTGATGTTGTACGAAAACTCACTCCTGAGGTAGATTATAATTCACCAATGGAAGATGTACCAATGTTTCTTGTTCAAGTGACGAGATTCAATTGTGGTGGACTTGTTATTGGCCTCAACGTTTCTCACACTCTTGTCGATGGGGTCTCTGCCATTATGTTCATCAACTCGTGGGCCAGCATTGCACGAGGAGAGAAGACGGCAGAGAGTATTTTGCAACCATCGCATGATCGAAATGTTCTTCAAGCACAAAAACCATTTTGCACGCCACGATTCTACCACTGTGAATACGACGTATTGCCATTCCTCATAGGTTGCTCCGACTCTGAGGTAAGCTAAATTATGAATTGAAATTCCATCTCTCTATGGTTCAATTCTTAGGTTTTGTTGAAATTCACCTTAATGATCAATAACTATAGTTTAGTTATCTACCTCCCCCTTGTCTCTATTAACATATTGAACATATGGAACATCTTTTTTTATTTAGGTTGAAATGATTTTTAAATCTCTCTAAAATTTTAAATCATTGAACAGGAGGAGAAGATGAAAGAAACCAAATCCACATTGTTGAAACTTACCAGGGAGCAAGTTGAGAAGCTAAGAACAAGAGCAAATTCTTCAAATCCAACTAATCGAAACATCGATAAAGTGGTAGATGTCGTCAATGAAGAACTACTGCAACCACGTCCATACAGTCGATATGAATCTATCACGGGGCACATATGGGTGTGTGCGAGCAAAGCCCGTAACATCAACGATGACAAAAGCAAACAATCAACGTTGGTTCAGATAGTTGTCAACGTAAGACAACGGCTTAGGAAACCCATCCCCAAAAACTTTTGTGGAAATGCTGCCTTGATTAGCATAACTCCACAGTGCAAGTTTGGGGAGTTAAAGTCTCAACCATTAAGCTATGCAGCTAAAAGGATAAGAGAAGCATCATGGAAGATGACTGATGAATATGTGACGTCAGCGATAGACTTTCTAGCAACACAAGAGGACACTATTCGAGTTAAAGGTACATTCTGGGGCAACCCGAATCTATCAATAGTGTCTTGGATGTCGATGCCAATATATGACGCAGATTTCGGGTGGGGATACCCAGATTATGTTGGACCATCAATATTAGATAATGATGGGAAGGCGTTCATCATGTTAGGGCCAAACAACGATGGTTCGATCATCATAGTAATACGGTTGCAGATGAAGTATATGGAGGATTTCAAAAAGTTCTTCTATGAAGATCTTTGAAAATGGTTTGAAAAATAGCTCTAGTTTTAAAAATTGATATTTAAAATATTACTCTAGGATCACCTTTTATAAACATTTCAAAACATACTTTTGAAATAAAAATTTGTTAGAATTATAAAAAGTGAGTTTGTGTTGACTTAGAAATAAAACTAATTAGAGCACTCTCATGTCATTTTCTGTCTCATAACCACAAACATCCTAGTTATAAAAGTCAAAGGGATAATAATATCAAACTTTTAAAACAATATGAGTATTGTGTAAATCAATTTCTCACAATTAAATTAAATTAAATTTTAAGAAAAAAAAATGTAAAAATGGGTAAGAGCCGAGGCAAAAACAAAACAAAACAAAACAAGAAATGTATAAACGGTGATGAGGAGAAATCAAATCTTATTGAAATTGAGTGATGTCATCTAATTGTAATTTCAAAATATAGAAATATGTATATGTAAATATTATCCAAACACACATATATATTATCATCTAATGACGAATACATCTTAAACAAATATTAGTATGTAAAAGATTATGAAAGTTTAATTACAACCTAAGAATTAAACTACAATTCTATCCCAGCTTGAGCAAGCTTTAGAGATCGACTAATAACCACATATATTTTTATACCCTTAAAATCATTAACCCAACTTTTCTTTTAACCTAAAAATACAACGTTTGTACATATTTGAGAGTAAATTTAAAATTCTTAAATCCATTTTTTTAATTTTCAAAATTATCTTGAAACATGTCTTTATAACTAAAATATAATTTTATATTTAATTTTATACATTTTATAAATGCAATTTTATTGATCTTGGATAAAATATTTGTCAACACTCAGTACGCATTATACAAATACGTATATACTCTATATATGAAGCATATTAGTCATTTACGATAAATGTCAAAAATAAAAATAAAAGCATACTTTTACCCCATCAAAAATATCATAAAGTAGAGGTCGAAAAAGAAAAACAAGAATAAGAACATGAGAGGTATGGTGATAATAAAAAGAAAAATTGAAAACATGTGTAGGTTACAAATGATCTGTACAACGTATATTTATAGAGTTGTCCAGAAAATGTATAAAAATGTAACATAAATAGATGATAAAAAATTATGAGGATATTCGAAGTGAATTAATAGAAAGTGTAATAAGAATATTTATAACAAGTTATAAATAAAAAACGAGATGGGAACATGGATGTGACTGCTCAAGTTTATCTCACGAATTTTTTTTCCTTCATTGTTGTCACGCCTCGCAGCCCCACCCTGTGTCAAGGGCATACTTGTCCAAGGTATTATTTATCTATGTCCGTATGCCCGAATTCCCCTAAATCGCTTTATCTTTATGTCTTGAAAGTAGTTTAGGTTAATTTTTTCGTTTTCGTGTCGCCGAGCACAGTGTGACATTTTGGCTTTTTCATATGCAAGCGTGTCAAGGCCAAAAATCTTAATATGTACTATAGGGGTACATGACTAGTCCGACCCCCGCCCAAGCCTTGTCGCACTCTTTGCAAGTTAAGCTATTTTCTTTGCAATTGATAGTCTTCAATGCTTTCTTTATGATGTTTTCAACTATTTAATTTCTCTCTCCCGTTTTATAAAAACATTTTCTCAAGAACGAGGAGGGAGGCTACATCATACCGCGAGTTTGTCCGTGGATTCAAAATTTCGAACGGCTGACTTGTTGATCGAGCTAAACAAGTGCCGCACAATCGTGTTGAGAAGTTACGATTGTGACAAGTGGTATCAGAGCCAAATCGGCTAATCGATGATAAGACCGAAACATGTTGTCCGCTAATCCATCGAGCAAGTCCCAAAGAGATCGACTAGTAGAGATAGAAGAGCAGATGCTCTACCTAGTCGAAGTCCCGACTCCATCCGCTACTTGGAGTCTCGTCTCGATGAAATTTTCGAGAAAACTAATACGATTGATGCGGTAGCTGGCCGTGTCGAAGGGTTTCCGATACAAGAGTTGATGGCAAGGGTCGACACCCTGGAAACAAACATAAACATCGGAAGAACTGTCAACTACGAGCGTGGAGACAATTCGACGGGCTCTGTTGCCCATATTGAGGAGCGTGTTCAAGAGATGGATAACTCTTAAAAGACACTGTTAGAGATGATAAACGGCATGTCAGAGGATTTCCGAGCTACCCTCGACGTCATCAGAAACGAAATCGCAGATGTGAATGCGAGACTGAGCCTCACAATGCGAGCAATGGTAAACCAAGCTCCCGCTGGAGGAGACATTTCGGTTAGTAGAGTGAAGATCCCAGAACCAAAGCCCTTCTGTGGGGCAAGAGACGCGAAGGTCCTAGAAAACTATATCTTTGACATGGAGCAGTACTTCAGAGCCACAAACACGGTTACAGAGGAAGCCAAAGTCACGTTGGCGACGATGCATCTGTCTGAGGATGCCAAGTTATGGTGGAGGTCCCCATTTGTTGATATGCAGAAGGGACGTTGCACGATAGATACTTGGGACGCTTTAAAGAGAGAACTTCACTCACAATTCTTCCCTGAAAATGTCGAGATCTTGGCTCGACAGAAGTTACGCGAGCTGAAACACACCGGTAGTATTCGGGAGTATGTGAAACAGTTCGCGGAACTGATGTTGGATATATGCGATATGTCCAAGAAAGACAAAGTTTTCTGTTTTGTCGAAGGATTGAAGCCGTGGGCGAAGACAAAGCTATATGAACAAAGAGTTCAAGACCTCACGTCCACGTACGTTGCAACCAAACGGCTGTTTGACCTGTCTAATGACTCTCAGGATGCGAGACGTCATCCAAGTTCCTCATATGGGGGAAGTAGGAACAACCGCCCAAGTTCTTCCTAAAACTACGGGAGGGGACAGATGCTTTAATGGAGATCGTAGGTCCCATCAATCGAATACTGGAAACTTCTGGCGAGGACCAAGTAACCAGAATGTGTCCAATCGTCCTCTTAGTTGCTTCATATGTAAGGGACCACACATGGCCAGGGAATGCCCGAACAAAACTGCTTTCAATGTATTCCAAGAATCTTTAGCCTCAGATTCAGACAATCAACAAAGTCAAACCGAGAGGGAAGTAGACCAGACAAAAGAAGTTGATAACCCTCGAATGGGGGCCTTAAAATTTCTGTCATCTCTCTAGAAAAAGGTGGGGGAAACAAACACACCAGTGGAAACAGGCTTAATGTACGTTGACACCTGAATCAACCAGAAGCCAACCAAAAGTACTATGGTTGACTCCGGTGTCACCCACAATTTCATAACAGAAGCAAAAGCTAAACGTTTGAATCTCCGCTGGGAGAAGGATGCAGGAAGAATGAAAGCCGTGAATTCTGCTGCCCTACCTATCATCGGACTAGTGAAACGAACGACGATAAGATTGGGAGGATGGAGTGGCCTCGTAGACTTTGTAGTAGTAAAAATAGATGACTTTGATGTGGTACTGGGAATGGAGTTCCTACTCGAACATCAAGTAATCCTAATGCCTTTGGCCAAATGCTTGGTGATCACTGGATCTACACCCTCGGTTGTACAGGTTGACCTACGTCAGCCAGATGGGTTGAAAATGATCTCGGCCATGCAATTAAAGAAGGGTCTCTCTCGAGACGAACCAACGTTTATGGCCATCCCACTCAATTCGTCAGAGAACTCAGGGGAGACAGACCCTAAGGAGATTATGCACGTGTTAGAGAAGTACCGTGATGTGATGCCCGATAGTTTGCCCAAGTCTTTGCCACCTCGGAGAATGATTGATCATGAGATCGAGTTGGTGCCAGGGGCAAAACCGTCGGCGAAGAATGCTTATCGTATGGCGCCTCCGGAGTTAGCTGAACTTCGGAAACAGTTAGATGAGTTACTGAATGCAGGGTTCATTAGGCTTGCAAAAGCTCCGTATGGAGCCCTAGTTCTTTTCCAGAAGAAGAAAGATGGGAGTTTACGATAGTGCATTGATTATCGTGTCCTGAATAAGCTCACGGTTCGCAACAAGTATCCACTTCCCATAATTACTGACTTGTTTGATCGCTTACATGGGGCGAAGTATTTTTCAAAGTTAGACTTGTGGTCGGGATACTACCAAGTGAGAATTGCAGAGGGAGATGAGCCGAAGACAACCTGTGTCACCCGATATGGTGCGTTCGAATTCCTTGTAATGCCATTTGGTCTCACCAATGCCCCTGCAACCTTCTGTACGTTGATCAACCAGGTCTTCCACGAATATCTCGATAAATTCGTAGTAGTCTACCTGGATGATATAGTGGTCTATAGTACGACCATGGAGGAACATAGAGACCACCTGCAAAAGGTTTTTCAGAAATTGAAGGAGAATCAACTGTATGTCAAAAGAGAAAAATGCTCTTTTGCACAAGAGTGGATAAACTTCTTAGGCCATGTGATAGAGTGTGGACGAATTGGAATGGAAGAAGGGAAGATTGTTGCGATACGCGACTGGACAATGCCGAAATCAGTCTCAGAGTTACGCTCCTTCCTCGGGCTGGCAAATTACTATCGTCGATTTGTCGAGGGATTCTCCAAACGAGCAAGCCCGCTAACTGAACTACTGAAAAAAGATGTTCACTGGAATTGGGACCCCGAGTGCCAAGCCGCCTTCGACGACCTAAAACAAGCCATGATGGAGGGGCCACTTCTAGGGATTGCGGATGTGACCAAACCTTTCGAAGTCGAGACAGATGCGTCTGATTATGCGTTGGGGGGTGTGCTCCTACAGAATGGGCACCCGATCGCATACGAAATTCGAAAATTGAATGCAGCCGAAAGAAGGTATACTGTGTCCGAAAAAGAAATGCTCGCAGTAGTACATTGTTTGAGGGCCTGAAGACAATACCTACTAGGTTCGTCGTTTGTAGCGAAGACGGACAACAGTGCAACCTGCCACTTCTTTACCCAGCCAAAGTTGACTTCGAAACAAGAAAGATGGCAGGAATTTCTGGCCGAGTTCGACTTCGAATTTGAACACAAGAAGGGGTCGAGCAACCAAGCTGCTGATGCCCTAAGTCGAAAACAAGAACATGCAGCCATATGCCTATTAGCTCACCTCTGAGGGAGCGAGATTGGTGGGTCGGCTAGAGACACCTTGAGAGAGTTCCTACAGAAAGATCATGCCACTCAGAATATCATGAATTTAGTGAAGGTGGGCAAAACACGACAGTTTTTGGTCAAGGAAGACTTGTTAGTCACAAAGGGAAATCGGCTATATATTCCAAGAGCAGGGGACTTAAGGAAGAAATTGTTATATGAGTGTCACGACACTCTATGGGTTGGCCATCCCGGATGGAAGCGGACGTACGTCCTGTTGAAGAAGGTCTACTTTTGGCCGAATATGAGAGATGATGTCATGCAGTACACTAAGACGTGTCTCATCTGCCAACAAGATAAAGTAGAGAAAGTGAAGGTTGCTGGACTTCTTGACCCTCTACCGGTTCCAACAAGATCTTGGGAGAGTGTCTCTATGGACTTCATCACCCATCTTCCTAAGGTAGGCGACTTTGAAGCCATCTTAGTCATCATTGATCGTTTTTCAAAGTACGCCACCTTCATCCCCACCACCAAACAGTGTTCAGCAGAAATGACAGCTCAATTGTTCTTTAAGCATGTTGTTAAGTTGTGGGGAGTCCCGACAAGTATAGTGAGTGACAGGGATGGTAGATTCATTGGCTCCTTCTGGACGGAATTATTTTCCTTCTTGGGGACAAGTCTGAACATATCCTCAAGCTACCACCCCAAACTGACGGCCACACCGAGCGATTCAACTGCATGCTCGAAGAATACTTGCGCCATTTTGTAAACGCAAGGCAAAAGAACTGGGTCCAGCTGTTGGACATAGCCCAATTCTGTTTCAACGCTCAGACAAGTTCATCTACAGGGAGAAGCCTGTTTGAGATTGTTTCTGGGAGGCAACCAGTACTGCCACACCTTGTTGATCATCCCTTTGCAGGGAAGAACCCTCAAGCCCTCAATTTCACGAAGGAGTGGAAACAGACAAACGACATCGCCCGAGCGTACTTAGAAAAAGCATCGAAGCGGATGAAGAAGTGGGCAGATAAGAAGCGACGACCTCTTGAGTTTCGGGCGGGAGACCAGGTACTCATCAAACTATGACCAGAGCAAGTCAGGTTTCGAGGACGCAAAGACCAGCGTCTCGTCAGGAAGTACGAAGGACCAGTTGAAGTGCTGAAAAAGGTAGGAAATACTTCTTACAGAGTAGCGTTGCCCATATGGATGAAAATCTACCCAGTAATTCATGTTAGTAACCTGAAACCGTACCATTAAGACACTAAAGACCTGCAGCGGAATATCGTAACTCGTCCAATTATCGACCTTAGTCAGAAGGAAGACAAAGACGTTGAAGAAATTTTGGCCGAGCGAGTAAGAAGGGGCAGAAGACCCGCACGAAGGATCTACGAGTATCTGGTAAAGTAGAAGAACCTTCCTGTGGAGGAGACCAGCTGGGAACGTGTCGAAGATCTTGAAGCGTGGAAGCAGAAGATAGAATATTTCAAGCTTCGCCAGTTGATGGGGACGTCAACCATTTAGGTGGGGGAGAATGTCAAGGGCATACTTGTCCAAGGTATTATTTATCTATGACCGTATGCCCGAATTCCCCTAAATCGCTTTATTTTTATGTCTTGAAAGTAGTTTAGGTTAATTCTTTCGTTTTCGTGTCGCCGAGCCACAGTGTGACATTTCGGCTTTTTCATATGCAAGTGTGCCAAGGCCAAAAATCTCAATATGTACTATAGGGGGTACACGACTAGTTCGACCCCCGCCCAAGCCTTGTCGCACTCTTTGCAAGTTAAGCTATTTTCTTTGCAATTGACAATCTTCAATGCTTTCTTTATGATGTTTTCAACTATTTAATTTCTCTCTCCCGTTTTATAAAAACATTTTCTCAAGAACGAGGAGGGAGGCTACATCATACCGCGAGTTTGTCCGCGGATTCCGAATTTCGAACGGCTGACTTGTTGATCGAGCTAAACAAGTGCCGCACAATCGTGTTGAGAAGTTACGATTGTGACACCCTGCAGGTGTCTTGCATCTCACTATGTGGCACACGGCGCAACTTAAGCATTCCTAACGCCTAAAGATGAAATGCAAGAACACTCACTTAAGTTTTTGAAACTTGGCTTTATCGCCTAGTTTTGTTTAGTTCCTTTAATTACTAAGCGATAAGGAAAATCATAACGCAGCGGAAATATTAACAAACAATCTATTTTATAATGAACTTAATAAATTCGGTCTAACTACATTTTCCATGCTTCTCTAAATACATGAGCTATAACATAAAGCTTTAAATGCCTTGCTCAGCTTCCTTGCATAGAACTCGCATTCCTTATCCAGACTTGGCCTTAATGCCTAAAAGAAACCTGGGGGAGGGAAAACTTAAAACATAAATCAAAACTTAAAACATAAATCAAAACTTAGTGAGTGATAGTTTTGAAAAAATGTTTGGCATACAACGTTCGAAATCATTTTCATAACACATAAATACTCATTAGTCTCTTTCATTTTTCTTTCTACCAAGAACATGAACCATTCTCACATATAGACTATTGTGATGTCCTTTTCATTAACAGCATCCCTTGAAGAATTTCCTAGTTTATTTCTCGTTACTCAAACCGCTAAGCTCAATACGCTCATTTTATGCATCGGCAAGTTTCACTCCATCATGCAGTCATTTTCTACATAGTAATCATGCAGTCATTTTCTACATAGTTGCCTTTACTCCTTATCATAATAGTTAGCTTCATTGATAAGAGTAAGACTATTATGGTTTACAAATAAATATAGTATTCGTTCAACAAATAATAAATTTTACATAACACAAGCTTTCTTTCAAAATCATTTCTTTTTATAAATGTTAACGCATGAACAATAACATTACAAACAACAAGGAATTAGAAGAAAGCTATAAAATCATTAAACACTTTGGAAAATCACTTACAACACAAGTTCCCTTCTTCATATTGCCTAGCTTCATATTTCCTCTTCTCGCCCAGTGGTTTTTCAGCACAACAGCACTTAATACCTTTTCTTGTCATAATCTCAAAGTGACATCCTTCTCTTCTGACTTTCTTCTATTTATACTAATTCTAATTTGGATTAGTCATCTTTAAATTATTATAAAAACTCACCAACTCCTGCTTATAATGCTACACTTGTAAGCTTAATATTTCACACAACCATGTTTAACTTAATTTCCTTACATGTGGCCCATTAATTAAGTACAATAGTTATAAATTTTTTCAGGAAATTCCTAACTCTCAACACCTGGCTTCGGTTCGCCTTGCACCAAAATGCTACCTCCTTTTCTCGTGTTGCCTAGCTTTAACGGGATTCATCAGAACACTTAAGTTCTCAAAAACACTTCCTCAGAACACCTTCTGCTAAAATCTTTACTTAAACACTTATTTCTTAAAAATGACCCTTCTATTCAAGTACGGGGTCTCACAACTGCCTCTTTCAATATTAAAAATATAATTATTTAAATGTGACTTTCTTCAAATTCAAATGTATATATGTTGAGGGAAGAATTGAATTGTTGCAGTGTATGCCAGTAGAACACGACTATTCAAGTAAAGATGTGATACGCATTCATTCGCATACAACTACGAACAAAATATGATTAATATAGTGGATACGTGTTTAAAATGTTAATTATAAATAGATTATCCAATATGTAAAGTCTAATTTATTCAATAACCAATAAGTAAGGTCTAATTTATTCAATAATTATTATTATTTTAATTAATCTTTTTCTTTCTACAAATCTCTCTCCCTTGAGCACCTAAGGGAATATTTGTATGAGGACATTTTTAAATATGAAAAAATAATTAAATTATTTAAAAAATATATAGCAAAATTTTAGAATAACGAACATATATTGTATTAAAATTTATTTCTTTTTTTCTCGTAGATTATGAAGGAATAGGATGCAAATCATATTTATTGATCGATACCAATATTCTCTAGATTTTAATTGATCCCAATATAGATATCATTCATGAGATTTTATCAAACTTTAATTTTGTGGAAACGAAGGAAACCATACCAAATTTGTCAATAACATTATTTCACAATCATATTGAATAATTTTTTAAAAATCTTTCCTCCCCTATCTAACATTCTCCATTCTTCAAACATCTCTACACACTCGCTCTCTCTCTGTACAACCTACATTAGTCGATCTGACAAAGACGGAAGTCTTCTCAAGAAGTTAAGAGCCGGTGACGGCAACCGATCTCGAAAAACTGGATGCCGGAGGTAATAAAACCCGAACGCCACTGCCACCATCCTCAATGGCACGACGTAGAGCACCACCGCCACCATAAAGCATATCCCAGTAAAAATACCTGTGGCGCGTGGGTCACGCCATGTCACCAACGCCTGCACACGCTCCCCTTGGGTTGCTAAATCCCCCAATAAACCTTGCACACGTGTCCCAATCACCCTCAACTTATCGTACCTCATCCTTACAACTTCTGCCGATCTCGTGCTCGGTACGTCATCAAACTCTTCATCTAATTCATCCCGTTCCACGATGTCCGTCATCGAAAGCTTTGAATCAAAACTCGGAATAAGCTCCGACGATCGCAATTTGTAGTTCCATGCACCAGTGACAAAAACGTAAAATGAAACTGTCGGAATGATCAGATCAGGGAACCAAATCAGAATGACCAGCAGCGCGTGGACCAGTATCGTGGCCGTCGGATTCCGCCACGATCGAGTATCATCGATCCATTTCACGGCGGCAATGATGGTGGAGGCCACATTGATGACTCTGTACCAATTCACACGGATTTTTCGCATGCTAAAGTTATGTGATTCGGCATCCAGCATGAATACAATGATCTCCCGTCGAAGCGGCGGCTCCGATCTGGAAAAATGACCAACCACCGTCTCCACCGCCGCACCTCGGAGCAAATCCTGTTGCCCAACTCCGAGAGGCTTCACGTGGTGCATCAACGGCAGCAGTGGTTGGGTGTACACGTGTATGAAATCCAAGGGCGGTGCCGAACGGACGAATCGGACGGCGATTTCGAGTTCACCCATTTTTTTGGTACCAGCGGTGGTTAAAAGGAGGAGAGGATAAAAATTTCGGTATACCTTACCGGTTTTTAAGGTGGAGATTCGTATCCGTATTTTTCCGATTCGTGAATCGGGTCGATCGCCATTTTCAGATCCTTCCATACTATCGAAAACTCCGATTGTCAAAACCGTGCACGGATCGTAAACCTGGAGGAAAATTAATTTTATGTTAGACCAAAATATATTGATTTTAAAAATATTTTTTATTTATGATATTTTAATCATTTAATTTTTAAAAAGCGTTTGATCATTAATAAATTTTCAGTTTTGCGTTATATTTGTTCCTAAATTCTTCAACTCTATACATAACAGGTTTTTTAATATTAAATTTTATGATAAAATTTTAATTCATGGTTGCAAACAAAATTTTTAAATTGTGTTAAAATATCATTTTTGTTTCCTACTCTACAGTTTGTTTTGTATTAGACCTTAAATATTGTCATTATTAGTCTAGATATTTTTCATAAATCTTAATTTAGTTAATTTTTATCAAAATTAATGGAAAATAATAATAATTTTCATACAAGAAATTAAAAGATATGAATATATTTTTAAAATGTATAAATATAAAATATCATACATGACAAAAAGCTTTTTAAAAAATCAAACAATTGATAACTGCTAAAACCAAAAAAATACATGGACTAAGATTATAGTATTGGAATAAAAATTGAACGTATCAAAATGTTAATTTTATTACTAAATTTATGAGAAGAAAAACTAAATTGGTTATTTAAAAGGAAAAAATGAAGTTTAATATATCTGAAAAAGTAAAAGATAAGAAATATTTGAGCTATAAATATGAAAATATATACCTGCCACGTATATTGTTCATTCCATTTCGGATCAAAGTTGTTGCTGACTGTCCTAGTTCGAACCCATTTAGACCCATATTTTGCAACACAATACGCATCGGTGGATCCTTTTCCGGTCGCCGTGGACTTCATTGGAACCAAATCCTTGCACCCAATCACACCAATTTCAATCACACCTACCGACGGCTTCCACAGCTGTCTCGCCGTCGGCCGATAATCGCTGCTCACGTGCGCCGCCTCATCCATCACATGATAACCTCCATCAAAACACAACCTCACCTGAATTCTTCCTTTGTAAGATGATCCCTTTTCATCCACAACTCCGGCGAGTGTGCACCACCGCGCTGTCACTTTCCGGTCATCCACTCGCCGCTCAATTTCAGTGAGTGGGATTTTTACAACTCCTATGACGGTCGAAGATTTCGAGCTTCGACGGCTCTCAACGGTGAAGATCAAGTGGTCGGTCATCGGCTCTGCGGCAACAAAGAACAAATCCTCATTCCACGACGGAGCGCCATTTCGGGTCACGACGGGTTTTGTTACGGAAACTTGGAAGCCAAGTTGGGCTTTGACTTGAAAAGAAGCTTCTTTCACAGCGGTGATCGGAACGACGTCTTGTGCTTCAATCACGGTGGCGCGTAGATACCACATTTTTGGCGATTGGTAAATTTTTGCTCTAGAGTGAAAATTCCCACCGGCATCTGTTTTCCAGGCGTTGGCAAATGCGTCGTCAGCTTGAGTACCAAGCCACGTGGCCAACATTAAATACCCACCGAAAGCGACGTCGTTTCTTTCCCTTTCCAATTTGTACCATTGTGGGGCCAATGGACTATCCGGTGGGTCCCGCAATAGAATATCTGATACGTCGAAACACAAGCCTCCCAAGAAATTGCGTCGGTCCACGTCAGATGGTGATACGGCGTCGTCCTTTTTGCCATCCCAAACCGAAATTTCCATCATTGAGGCAGAGTCTGCTCCATCACGGCTAAATGCAAAGGTTTGGTCCCACTCAAACACGTGGCTCTTTCTGGCTGGGTTTGATGTGATACGTTTTCCAAATGCTTCGATTTGCACTATTGGATGGCTATTAGTGGCCAGTGAGCGTGCTTTTACTACTCGCACGAAGAGGTAATGCATCTTCTCCACAAGATCAAATGTGGATCCTTCCATTGTTTGACTTTCTGTTGACTCCAATCTGTAACTTGGTATCGGCATCGATCTTTTAATTGGCTGTGGCGTAAAGTTGATTTCTGCTTCTTGTTTTGAATCTGCTGTCGGTTGCTTCTCTTCAGTTTGGTTGTCTTCCGGTGATGTTTTTGGTGGCGCCTCCCCTTGTTCCATCGGTGATGTTTTTGATGGCGCCTCCCCTTGTTCCATCGCTTCTAGCGGTGGATGGGTTTGATCTGATGACACTGTTTCAGCAGCAGGAGTTGGAATCTCTGTCGGAGTACTGCTCTCGACTGCCGAAGTTTCTGCTTTCGTAGCTGCATTGCCCTTATTGGCCAAATTTTCTGTAGTTGGAGCGGTTTTGCCTTCAATAGTTGATGTTTCGTCCGTTTGTTGTGTGACATCTGTTAAATGTACGAGTAACAACTTTAATTTATTGTAGGTAAATTATGGAATTACAATGTAACAAAGTATTTAAATATGAAGTAGTTGTTTAGTACTTCGCTTAGTTGATTATCAATGGTTGATGGTTACTGTATAGTTTTGTGGATTTTAATGACATCTAGTTTAATAGATCCAGGGTGCATATTAGTCGACTATAATAAATAAAAATAGTAGATATGGTAACAAAGAGGGGATAGATGATGAATAGGAAATAAAAAGACGTTGTAACAAAAGAGATTTTAAAGAGTATTATCATTGTTAATAGTTTTCACATCTAATCACTGGGTATAAATATAATAGTCTCCTCCATTCATTTGAATTGGAAGCCTAAACACCAAATCTTTTTAATACGGTTTAAATAATTTGAAAAAGAAACTTTTTGAATAATAACAATTTTTTTTTCTATAAATATGGATGAAAAATAAATCCATAATTTGGACTGCGGTTAGCATAGTTTTTTTTTCAATGATTTTAGATAATAATTAAAAGAAATTATTTTTTAGAAAAAGAAAAAAAAAAGCTTATATTATTTTAAAAGTTGTTTCCATATCCTTGAAAACAATGAAAAGATGTTTATGTAACAAAATGTGATGCAATCAGAAACTTAAGAATGTGATTATTTCAAAGTTTTTCATTCCATATCCTTCAATTGAAGGGTTCAACCAAAGGGAAGGTTTTGAGGTTTTATGTATTTACATTGTAACATTTTGTTTTTAGGTTAAATCATATGCAAAGAAAGTTCTTTCGAATTTGATCGTTTGTTTAGAAAATATTCTTAATACTTTCAAAAGTTACAATATTATTACTCTTCATCTTTTATAAACGTCTAAAAAATATTTTAGAAAACAAATTATTTAAAATTTTGAAGGAGATCAGGTATATGAATTCAATTTTGATGTAGAGTAAAATTTTAGATGACCACGTTATTTTAAGTACATAGAATACAAGTTTCGATTTCTATTTAAAATTCTAAAAAGATTTGTATAAGTATATTATTATTTAGGAAAGTTAATTATAAAGTAATACAATAATAAAGTTCAAAGATATTTGTTATAATTTAGTCTAAAAATATTTTAACAAATAATTAAAATTCTAATTTAGCCTAAACATATTTTAGCAAATAATTAAAATTTTACGATTAAAAAATATTATAAAGTTTAAAGATATATCATAACAAAGAGGATTTTAAGTTTAAATTTTTAGTGACAATTCTAAATAATTACTTAGAGTATAATATCGTAGATTTTTCAAGTCGAGTGAATTACCTTGTTCTTCCAACAAAGGTGATTGCTTTAATTTTAAGTCTGTCTCTGGTTTTGGCTCTGACTCTGACAGCTCAGGCTTTAGTTCTGACTCAGTCGTTGGTTGCTCGATTGTATTAATTGCATCGCCTTCCTCAACCATTGCATGCGGAGAAGGGGGCGGTGTAACACAATCAGAGTAATAAATTTTCAAGCCAATCTCTCCTTGAATCCAACTAAAGAGGCTCTTCTTTTCCAGATGAAAATAAATCAAAGCCTCTTCCCCTTTTTTCACAAATTGAGTAGAACTCAACCTGATTCGTCCCAAAAAGTAGTTTCGTCTTGTCGGCCCGTAGTTTCGATCATGGTTCACATCAAGTTCTAAAACATCTCCGAACACACTCGATGGTGGACCGACATTGAACTCGAGAACCTCGTTCCACGTCGGGTTCAAGTCTTGCACCACGGTTCGTGTCCGTTTTCGTTGGCCATAGTAGTCAACCACGACGTAAGGACTCGATGATCCATGTCCATCTTTAGGCAAGAGGTTACGAGCATCCACAACTTCAACTATAAGCTTCCTAAGTTGGCCAGTGGCCATGTGTTGCCACACAGAGAGATAGCTGGTTTCTTAGGTTGGGAATAATAAGGGTGAAGAGTTTCAAAGGAGATGAGTATAGGAAAATAAAGGAAGAAAAAGAGTAAAGAGAGGCAAGAATGGAGAGATGATGATTATGTTATGATTTTTTTTTCATTTAAAGTTGTGTGGTGCTTAACTTAGTGGGCAAGCAGCTTTATTGAGACACCTTCTTTTAATTTTTCTTTGGTGTTTTTGCTTTCCTTAATGTGAAGGAGAATTTATGATGATAAATACTTTATTACTTTGATATATATATATATATATATATATATATATATATATATATAAAATATATATATATATATATATGTACACATCATTCATCTTGCATTTTGATATGTCCAATCGTGTGTTTAATATACGATGAATACGAGTATACAGTGGTGACCACTTTAAATAATATATATTATGTGATGAGTGTTGACATAATTTGAGTTAGAATCCATAGATAATGTTCTAATGGAACCTACTATAATGTTTCTGAGTGTGATTGGCCATCCTTCAATTTAGATGTGGGATGGAGTTTTGAGGAATTCATTTTACCTTTTGATTAAACACATATGTCTAGCTAATTTAATGAAATTATACATTATGGCCATGTTTATTTTCCAAAATTGCAATCCATGCATCAACCATATTTTGAAACATGAGCATTGATTATATTTGTTGTCATCGTGATCAATTTAATTGTGTTTGATAATTTTGTGAGACCCATTATGAGATACCATAGATGTCTTTTATATTCATTTGTATTCGAGTGAGCTTATGAACACCTCAAGTACTTAATCTCACAGAACAATCCACCTAACAGTACAACATTTGAGTGATAAGGAAACTCCTAGAAAATTAATTCCTAAGGTAGAGTGGCCATGTGGATTGAATCCTTGACCTCTTAATCATTTATTGAGAAGGAGATACCATTGATGAACAGTTACAAATATTGTAGTTGTTATAATAGGAGAATTATGAGTTTGTCGCATTTAATGCTACCATTACTTTAAAATATGTAAGTAAACATGATAAAAATATATATCTCTAATTTACGTGTGACTAAGGCTCATACAGATTCAATCCATCAACAAAATTTCATTACAATTACATCATCGATTGGTTAGGGATTGGTAAATATGGTCCATATTCAAAATAGGTATGAAATAATTATAAAATAAACATTAATCAATTTTAATACTTTATGTAAAGTAATATGAATAATTTAAACAGCCAAAGGAATATCTAACCTAATGTGTGTGTGTGTATATATATATATTCTAGTAGGCAACTTTTTTAATTCCATAGAGATTTCATTCACTTTAACATAAACAAAGAAAACTTATATATAGCTCAATAAATATTGTGAACTTAATTCATAACATTTTATAAATTTTCTTTAATGCTAAAACTGTCAATATTAAATCATCATATAGTTTAATTCACATCAAACGTATATTATAAATTTCAATGACAAATGTCTAATAATCCTATCTTACATATTAATGTTAGAAAAATGATTTGTTCGTATCGTAAAAAATTAAATAAATAATTAAAATAATCTGCTAAAAAAAAAGTAGCATCTTTCCATGGACCACAAACATATTTGTACACCAAAATATGCAAGATTTTGTATATGTTTGATTTGTTTTCTATGAAGAGAATCATTCCAAAATTAACTTTGAAAAGTTTGTAATATTCAAATAAATAATTGTATTCAAATACATTATATATAAATGTGTTACAGTCGTGCAAAACATCGTGCATATTTCAATAACTTAAAAAGAGAATAATTTGGTTTGATGAAATCGTTTTTATCATGTTTTACAATAATTTGGGAGTTTAGAATTTTGAAATATTCGATCTAGATTGATAATATTATTGACAATTTTATTTTTTTAGACAATTGAATAACGACCCTCGTGAATTTAATTAATCTCTAGTAGATGAGAAACTTCCTTTAATCAAATGTGTTAAAAGAAATTTCCCAACAAGCAAATGTAATTACATTAAAGTATAATTCGATGTCTTACCATTCTAACTTAATGACTAATATATTATCACAGCAAACTTGATGGGTATATTTGATTTGTGAGTAAGTCATCTAAGCATGACAAAAATGTTTGAATACTTAAACGAACATGCTACTTTTTACACGTAAGAATAAACAAGCTTTGATCGAAAAGTCTTATAATAAAGAAAATAAAACAATAATATTTGGTAATATTACATCGTGATGATAACTTCAAAGAAAAATTACTCGAATTGATAGAAGATGCATTTCAAGTGTGGCTAAGGCATGCATCAATGGTAAGATCATGGAGAAGCTTAAAAGGGAAATTTATGGTTCAAAGGAGAAAAAAAGGGAAAGCAAATGGGTTTGAAAGGAATTTGAAGAAGAATTATTATTATATATTTGAGAAAGATGAGTAGATGGGTGAAGAGAATGAGTCAAAAAGGAGGTGCCTTTTGTCTATAAACAGCTTTTACTTTTGTGTCATACACCGAATTATTTTCAATATTGTTTGACAAAGATGTCAGTCATACCACCACCCAAAAATGTAACTTTGGCAAACTTCTATAAATTATATGACACTTTTTTTCTTTTCTAATACATATGTATATGGGGTTAGATTTCATGTGATTTCATGATAATAAAGAGTGATTGAGAGACAACAAGAGACTAATCGTCATTATCTACTTTTATGAAAAGTATATTCATGCTTAGTAGAGAGAGAGGACATAAACAACATTTGAGAAGAACATGGATGACAAAAGCAGCTAAAGAAGGTAGCATGATTCAGGATGAAGGTATAATCTATGGCCAAAATGAACCTAGTGGAAGAGGCAGGCTTGGCTCAAGTTAATGTGCTCTATATTGAGCTTGGCCTCGGCCAAGCCTCATCAAATAACTAACAAAGAATGGCTCGCTCATATTTCATCCCATAAGTGACTATTGTAGGCCTAGAGTATAATTAAATTGTGTTGCCTAGTCTTGGCAGAACCTAGCAAAATGTCAAACAGGGAATACCCCTCACATATCCAAGCCTAGCTAATAAGCCAAAGGATAAACCTAATGTGACTCGAAAGCCTTAAAGGGAGGGTTTTTAGATCAACTAATACTATGAATACATCAGTATGACTCCATATAAGGCAACTTGAATTTTTGACCTTTTGTTCTCTTATTGACTTAGACATAAGAGCCATTCATTATTTGTTTTCTAGGTCTTCTTTCCCAAATTACAAATTTTTTGTCGGTATCACATGAAAGTGAGATGCACATTCTCTTAGTCGAAATTTTGTATTTTTAACGAAAATTAATTCGCAAGAAAATAACAGGCGTTGCGAAATTGGAAGGAAAAGTAATTTTGGTTGCAAGACTTGGTGTGTAATAGTCGTAATTTCATCGCAAAAGTTGCGACAAAAAGACACGAGTTTGCCACGAGGGCTACCAAAAATTAGACATTTTTCATCACAAATAACAATGGAGCAAATAGATGTAATCATTGTAAAGCAAACAAAGCCCCCTACAAGTTAATGTAATGCCCTACGATTTTGAGGTAAATTCTTAACTTTATCCTAAGTTATTAAGATTTTATTTTATTGAGCGTTATGTTAAATTTTTTTCCTTTTTGTGGGAAAGATAAGAGAAAAAGAAAAGATAATAATAATGTAATATAATATAATATAATATAATTATATTTTATTATATATTATTATTATTATTATTATTATTATTATTATTATTATTATTATTATTATTATTTAAAGAGAACCCTCATGCGTTCCCCCATCTCTTTCTTCTCCTTCAAATTGCCACGTTGCCCTACCCTTCTCCTCTATTTTTCTTTACCCGCCACCACCATGTCATCGTCTGTCGTGGGTTTCCGCCGTCGTCACATCTCCACGAACCCAGCCACCGTCGTTGCATCTCCACGAACTCAGTCGTCTGCACGTTCAACTCATCTCTATCAACGCATCAGTCTGTCACCGCATTTTGTCTGTCCGCCCCGTTGACTTCTCTTTCCTCTAGCAGCCGTCGAGTAAGCCCAAGCTGAAACCCAAGCCACACCCAAGTCATCTTCTCTGTCCAAGCCGATCTCTACCCAAATCCAAGCCACCTTTCTAAACCGAGCCGCCTGCTAACTCTTCACTTTTTTTGTTACCACTTTTGCCTTATTATGAGTCTTGTCGTAAGGTTTTTTTTTGTGAGTTTTATAGTCGTTCCCATAGCCATGTTAAGTGTAAATTGTTGGGTTTAAATTGTTGGATTAATTGGTCGAGTTGAATTTTAATCCTTAAAGGTCCTTTAGAGAGGTGACGCTTGAATTCTTGGATTACACAGCGGGTTTGGTTGGAGTTCATTCTCCGTTTACTTAGGTAAGTGGTAGAATTTAAAATTGGTGTTTTGGTTGAGTAACTTTGCTTGTTCTAGTGTTTGAAATCCTTATGTTTATGGTTAGGTTAATTCTTTAGACTTCAATTTCATTAAGGAACGTAGCTAAATTTCAGGTAAGGGATTTCTTCTACTGGACTCAATTTGAGATTGACACGTATTGACTGATATGTAAATTATGATATAGTGAGTTGGTTCGACTGTTTGTATAAATAAAAAGTATTGCTAGTTTATGCTTTTGACTGAGTATAGACATCATGACTGCTATGTGTAGTTTAGTTATCTTGATGGGTTGTGCCGTAAATTGAGTTTAGACGTCTAGACTGTTATGTGTTGTTTATATATATATTGATGGACTGTGCTATTGGTTGAGTTTAGATGGTTTGATTGTCAAGTGTAGCATAGTGTTGGTTTGTACATTTGACTGGATTTGGATAGCGTGATTGTAATGTGTGGCCTGGATATAAGTATATTGACGAATGTTCTAATTGACTGAACTTAGATTGTTGGTTGAACTTAGACTGTTGACTGAACTTAGACTGTTGACTAAACTTAGATAGTTGACTGAACTTAGACTGTTAACTGGTTATACATAGAAATTGAACTATTCGTTTGAGATGTATCTTTTAGATGTGACTGTCATGGACTATTTAGAATAGACTGAGGGGTAACTATTAGCTTTATCTATGGGGTAGTGTACCTTGTAAGCATGGTGTCTGGCTTATAGGATCACCACTTGTTATACATCCTTTGTGATCACTAGACTGATATGTGTATCCAACGGGATCACTAGACTGATTGATGTGTACGTCCTACAGGATCACTAAACTGATATCTGTATCCGATGGGATCACTAGCCTGATTGATGTGTGCGTCCTATGGGATCACTAGACTGTTATATATGT